>NC_069502.1:915922924-916242944 GCF_027579735.1 Bombina bombina | reverse complement strand
ACAGTATCTAGATACACTAGAAACGGCTTAGACACAACACCTACAAGGTGCCGAGAGCTGCAATTGGGCTTCAAAATGCAAAACCTTCCGCATGCTGGACAGCTATCCATACAGCTGTAGGGATGAAGTCCCAAGAGGACCATCCAGAGGCCCTAAAACTGAAGGCCAAACCACTCAAACAGCGGTAACGGGCCTAAGCCCACCAACCCTCCCCTACATGGAGAGGAACTCTAGAATCTGAAGAAAATCAGACATCAGATAGAGTGACGCAGCGGAACCCTCCCCTGCCCAGTCCTCTATGACAGGAGGGCTATAAGGACTGAGACAATCCTTCCCGCCTCATGAACCCACCGGTTCTTCTCGAATGCTTAGCGGAACATGAAAAACAATGATAACCTGAGCTTCTACCAAACTAGCTCAGCAGAACAGCGCCACGTGAACAGCCGCAAGGACCGAACGAACCCCGAGAGGCAGCCTGTACCAGGGGGTCCTAACCGGCAAGCTGCATTAAACTGAAACAGACAATTTTAAACACAGGACTAACATGTCCAAACAACTTCCGCAGAAGTAACAAAGAATAACAATCCCAGATGGTTTTCCGAAGGAAACAAAAAAACAAATAAAAGACATCCATCGGATACAAAATAAAATATATATCAACCCAAAGGTTAACGTCCAAAAAAAGACACGGGCCTACCAGTAGGACCAGCCAAATGGAGCCCCATTTTACAAAAACTGGGAAAGAACTCAAAATAAAGACAATAGGAGATTACCTCATCCCCATATGTCTAACGAGTTGTATCATTCGGACTATCAGACTGAAAATTCCCATATCTATGAACTATAGGGGTCATTCAGTGACTCAAACAGATGTCTGAGCAATACGTGAAGGCCGTGCAATCCAGTACCGAAAAGCACAACACTCCGGAACAGAACCCTCAGGATACTGCAGAGGCCCACCCTAAGGCGGAATACCCGGGACCATAAGGCACGGGGCACATTATCAAATGAAACGTCTGGACTATGCAGATGACAAGCATCAACATTATCTGAAGGCGAAAACGTGCCGCGTGGAGGAACTATAAACTGGGTTACCCGCATGTGTAGGAGGGAGAATCGGTAGGGAACTCGCTCCCTGGGAGACAGGCCCCCAGAGGCAGATCCCTGATTCTTCGAGCCTTAGGAACCGGGTGCTCTCATATGGCCTATGGAACCAGACTGGTTGACAGGAGTCACCAAGGCTAAACCGGATTTGTCACCGGACACAGATCCGCTTTGAATTTGGTCTGAGGAAACGACCAGTAAATGGTTGAGAAATGCGTTACCCTGTCAAGCGTTGCTGAATGCTTTGAAAATAATAAAGCATTTTAATATTTTTAATTCGAATTGGAAGTTTGTCTTGGTTTTTCTGAACAAACACCTGAGGTGCAAGGTTCTGAGACGGAACACCGCTTACAATTACATCAGGAGCTGCGGTGACATCTGCAGGGATATCGAAGCATCAGTGTACTAGCCACTGTTGAGTGCTAGTCTGCTCACCATGCACTGGTCATCAGCACAGTGCCACTTCATCCGTTAGCGCTACATTATAAGTAGATACCGTCTGCTAATACAGTTTTCACACTATGATGCGCCCTCTTTTCATTTTTATGTCTTAAAAGTACTCCACACTCCGGGTTCAAGAGGAGCAGCCTATTGATTACAGACTTCATCCATCTGTTGGGCATATACTAATTATGGACTGAGCCTTTTGCACGGACTGAGTCTTTTTGTTATTATACAGAACAGGTGGATTTTATATATACATTGTGTTGTTTGTATCAAATGCTCTGATTGTTTAGCGCGCCTTGTTTTTTTCCCTGTTCTTTGGGAATTATCTGAATCTGACATGAGTACAGTCTCAGCATCAGAATCCCCCATAACTAAAAAGAGGATATATCAATATGAACTATAAAAGTAAAAAGCAAACAACGGCACCTGACATCACCAATGGCTGGGGCACTCACCACCTCCTATGACCTGACCCATGCGGACTAGAATATCTCAGTCGAAACACAGTCGGGAATGCCGAAATGGGAACAGAGCGTAACCACTGCCCGGACACAGGGTGAACCGTATAGTCCAAAAAGCGAGCTTAGCCCAAAAGGCTGCGTCGCTTCCAAAGGCCTCAAAGTTCCAAACCACGAGTCCATAAACCTCACACATAAGCAGGCCGAATTACATAACAAACATGATTATAACCCCCCTGTCCAATAACCCCCCTCAGAAGATATTAACCCTCGATTCCAAGATCTAACAGAGACTCACTGAGACCATTATGTTATAAGTTAAACCCGCGAGGTGCTTTCACGGGAACATTCACGTTACAGTATATTGAATAAAGTAAAATGAAACAATCTTACTGGAATCAACGCCGTGGAACAGGAACACGGACCCTTCAAGTGTGACAAATAGTAGTATCGCCTCCGCCATGGACTTGAGAGAAGAAAGAAGGCAGCGGAGCGAAAGTCCGACAACGCTGATAGCTTGAGGATCTGTTAATCTGAGTCGTATATGGTTTCGCAGAAAGAAACTTCCTGCATCTCCGGACTCTAACTTTCATCCAGGCCCTCACTGAGAGACTGACAGGACTACTTAAAACTCCTGTCCCATTCCGAAGGAGTTCTACCCTCCATAAGAGAACAAAACCAAAAATTAAAAATGACTGGGGGATGAGGGGAGTGGAAGGAATATTTAAGCCCTTTGGCTGGGATGTCTTTTGCCTCCTCCTGTGGCCAGGTTCTTATTTCCCAAAAGTAATGAATGCAGCTGTGGACTCTTTCCATTTAAGAAGAAAATTAGCCATATGAACCTACCTAGGTTTAGCTTTTTTTTTTTATAAATATTTAAAAAAAAAATATCAAAAAATTACTAATTTTTCCCTGCCTGTAAACCACAGTCTTCACTGTCTGTATCTTTGGTTTAGTTTTGGTCTTTGTGTTATAAAATGCAAATAATAGTCTATGTTTATTTAAAACAACTATTATAGTTTTCTGATTACAGTACTTTATTGTTTTTCTGATGATACTATTGTATACAAAAGTATTAAAATGACATAACACTACCTTTAGGTTACATATATAAGATGTATTATGACATAAATATTGCTAAAGGGACATAAGATATTGTTGTTTATACTCGGATCCCATCCCCTTTCCAAACTGTGCCATTTTACAGATGCAAACATTCCAAAATCCAAGCTATTCCGAAATCCAAACCTTTTTCCCGGTCCCAGGCAGCTTGAATAACGTTTTCTACCTGTACCCTTGTGTTTGCAAACATGTTTCAGAGCTTTTGTGATAACTTTCCCTTGCACGTGACCCCCTACCAATCTGGTGGGTATGCAATGACAAAAACATTTGTTTTTGTAACTGGAACAGTTTTATCATTTGGCTACGATGAAAGGAAGTATTTGGTACTAAAGTAATCACAGGCACTGCTCTTGTTTTGAAGAGAAGGGAAATTATTTATTTCACAAGTGTCAGTATCAGGCTTTCAGATTAGGCAAATTAAGTGAACATTAAACTGGACACAACTTGGTGGTCACCATTCTAATGTCTTTCCTCTTGTGACTGGAGCTCTCTTAAGAGCCATTGTCTAATTGTAACCCTTACAGGCGCCAGTGAAACGGCAAATGTTCATACTGAACATGAACATTTAGAGATCAGTGGATTTTGCCAGATTTTCACAGCTATTTTGTGCTAGCACATACAAGACAGAGTGTGTACTTGACTAACAGTAACAGTAAGCGATTCAAATAAAAGAAAGTCTCCTGAAGAGAGTTGCAGGCACAGAGGAAAAAAGCAATGACCTGGCGAGTACTTACCATGCTACTCTACTTGGGCTCAAGGAGGTAATGTCCATTTTTCTTTACAAAGACGCCTGCATGAAACTTTGAAACCGTTTTTTAAAAAGAGCATTTCTGATACAATTACATACCATACCCCCTGTATAGGAACTGAGGTATCTCAAGTCATCAAAAGATATTCAGAGACTTTTCAAAATCAATCAGTCTTGTCTTGTCCTCTTGAAAACCTATTTTTTAGATTTTTTTGAAGATCTTGACCGTTAGCACAGGTATTCTGGGGTAGGTTGCTGGGGTGTAGTTAGGCTAAAAGGACAGGAGGCAGGGAGTATTCATTTTTACCTTTTTACCCTTCTCAGCCCAGTGTGGTAGAAAATAGAAGATTGGGGTTCTTTACAACCCCTTGCTACCCCAATTGAAGCGCCTCTGGCACCACCTGTGGCGTGACAATATACACTACTGATGCTGCACTGAACACATTCAGTGATTGGTGGCTAAGCACATATGGCGCCTTTGATTGGCCCAGCATCTGCATTCAGCTACGGACAAGAAGTGCATTAAAGCTCTGCAGATGACATTGACCCCCTTAAACACACAGGTCCTTTTCAAGCAATAGTGTAAATAGATCAAAATGCTCAAGCAAATTAGAGCATCGCTTAATTGCTCTTTATGTTCCTTTACCTTGGTACCTAACAATGTATTTAAGCCCTGCAAAGGGTTTAACATAGTTAAAGTGCCATTATATATTAAAAAAAAATACATGTTCTAATTTGTGACCTAGCTGAATACATCTGGTGAGCAAATGACAAAAGGCTGTTTCTGAGCCTATGCATGTAGGATAACTAATTAGGTGTTTATTTTTGACTTTCCCTTTTCCTTTAAAGGGACAGTAAACACTAAATAAATCATTGCTCGACTGATGTATTCAAAGCAAAGATTATCTTAAGAATAATTTGTACATGCATTTTAAAAATGATATTAGTTGTTTTAAATATTGAAAAAAAAAGGGGTTAAGTTATTGTCTATAAAGCAGTGGGCACCACCATATTGTAACTTACATTACTTTTCTGCAAAGGCCAATTAGGAATGGTTAGAAATGGATTACTAGAATGTGCAACCATTAACTGTGGGAATATAGCCTGTGTCTGAACTTCTAGGTTAAACATAAATTGGAAAGTCCACAAAATTCAGAATCAAAATACAGGAAAGGAGAACAAAATAAATAATTAAAGTATATTGCAAAGTTATTTTACTACATGTAATTAAACAATTTATATTAATATATTGAAGTGTTTAATGTCCCTGTAAGTGCTTGATTTTAAATAAATAAAAAAGTACAATACATGTTTTTTTTGTTTTTGTTTATTTTTGCAACCAAACATTTAAACCATTTTATTTGAAATGGTGTTTGATGCCATGTTCATATAACAGATTTAATTTAACAGAAACATCCTATGTAAAATTGATACTTGTATGAACCAAATATAATTTAGGATTATATCCACCATCATTTGAAAATTGCACTAAGATACAACTCAGAAATGCAGTACACTGCCAAATTGGATGGCCAAGACTGTTGGCAGCATATTCAGATGCGTTTCCAACATTTTTTTGGCCTGTATTTCAATTCATTTGATACTTACCTACAATATATATGTGTGTTATGTTTTCTTTTCATTTAAACAGAAATTATATGGATGAAAAAAAAAAGAAGATTAATGCAAATGAACAAAAAAGTTTCCTTTCAATTCACTGCATGTGATACTTGACATAAAGATGCATTTAGGTAATTGTATTAGGTATCAAACCATGAAAGGCCATGATACCAGTTCAGTGCCAAGTCATATTACCTTTTACAATTGAATAGACAAAGTAATTTAAAGGTACAGTGTTCTGTAAAACTGGCTTCCCCTTAAAGGAGACACTGAAACCCAAATGTTTTCTTTCGTGATTCAGATAGAGCATGACATTTTAAGCAACTTTCTCATATTACTCCTATTATCAAATGTTCTTTATTCTCTTGGTATCTTTATTTGAAATGCAAGAATGTAAGTTTAGATGCCCGACCCATTTTTGGTGAACAACCTGGGTTGTTCTTGCTAGATTGGTGGATAAATTAATCCACCAATAAAAAAAAGTGCTGTCCAGAGTGCGGAACCAAAAAAAAAACAAAAAAAAAACCCCAAACAAAGCTTAGATGCCTTCTTTTTCAAATAAGGATAGTAAGAGAACAAAGAAAAAATGATAATAGGAGTAAATTAGAAAGTTGCTTAAAATTGCATGCTCTATCGGAATCATGAAAGAAAAAAAATTGGGGTTCAGTGTCCCTTTAACCCCTTAATGACCACAGCACTTTTCATTTCTGTCCGTTTGGGACCAAGGCTATTTTTACATTTTGCGTGTTTGTGTTTAGCTGTAATTTTCCTCTTGCTCATTTACTGTTACCCACACATATTATATACCGTTTTTCTCGCCATTAAATGGACTTTCCAGAGATAACCATTATTTTCATCATATCTTATAATTTATTGTAAAAAAAATTATAAAATATGAGGAAAAAAAATGGAAAAAAAACACACTTTTTCTAACTTTGACCCCAAAATCTGTTACACATCTACAACCACCAAAAAACACCCATGCTAAATAGTTTCTAAATTTTGTCCTGAGTTTAGAAATACCCAATGTTTACATGTTCTTTGCTTTTTTGCAAGTTATTAGGGCCATAAATACAAGTAGCACTTTGCTATTTCCAAACCATTTTATTCAAGATTAGCGCTAGTACATTGGGACACTGATATCTTTCAGGAATCCCTGAATATCCATTGACATGTATATATTTTTTTTTTTAGAAGACATCCCAAAGTATTGATCTAGGCCAATTTTGGTATATTCATGCCGCCATTTCACCGCCAAATGCGATCAAATACAAAAAATCGTTCACTTTTTCACAAACTTTCGGTTTCTCACTGAAATTATTTACAAACAGCTTGTGCAATTATGGCATAAATGGTTGTAATTTTTCTCTGGGATCCCCATGTTCAGAAATAGCAGACAATATATGGCTTTGGCATTGCTTTTTGTAAATAGAAGGCCGCTAAATGCCGCTGTGCACCACACGTGTATTATGCCCAGCAGTGCAGGGGGTTAATTAGGGAGCTTGTAGGGAGCTTGTAGGGTTAATTTTAGCTTTAGTGTAGTGTAGCAGACAACCCAAAGTATGATCTAGGCCCCATTTTGGATATTGCATGCCACCATTTCACCGCCAAATGCGATCAAATAAAAAAAAAAGTTCCTTTTTCACAAACTTTTTGTTTCTCACTGAAATTATTTACAAACAGCTTGTGCAATTATGGCATAAATGGTTGTAAATTTTTTCCTCTGTTATCCCCTTTGTTCAGAAATAGCAGACACATATGGCTTTGGCGTTGCTTTTGGTACTTAGGCCCGCTAAATGCGCATCACACGTATTATGGCTAGCAGTGAAATGGTTAATTAGGTAGCTTGGGGTAGGGAGCTTGCAGGGTTAATTTTAGCTTTAGTGTAGAGCTTACAGCCTCCCACCTAGAAACATCAGACCCCCTGATCCCTCCCAAACAGCTCTCATTCCCTCCCCCACCCCACAATTGTCCCCGCCATCTTCAAGTACTGGCAGAAACTCTGCCAGTTACTAAAATAAAAGCTATATTTGGGCTTTTTTTTTTAAAGAAAACAGAATTTATGCTTACCTGATAAATTACTTTCTCCAACGGTGTGTCCGGTCCCACGGCGTCATCCTTACTTTGTGGGATATTCTCTTCCCCAACAGGAAATGGCAAAGAGTCCCAGCAAGAGCTGGTCACATGATCCCTCCTAGGCTACGCCCCACCCCAGTCATATCGACCGACCGACAGGAGGAAATATAAATAGGAGAAATCATATGATACCGTGGTGACTGTAGTTAGAGAAAATAATCATCAGACCTGATTAAAAAAACCAGGGCGGGCCGTGGACCGGACACACCGTTGGAGAAAGTAATTTATCAGGTAAGCATAATTCTGTTTTCTCCAACATTGGAGTGTCCGGTCCACGGCGTCATCCTTCACTTGTGGGAACCAATACCAAGCTTTAGGGACACGGATTGAAGGGAGGGAGCAAATCAGGTCACATAAACGAAGGCACCACAGCTTGCAAAACCTTTCTCCCAAAAATAGCCTCCGAAGAAGCAAAAGTATCAAATTTGTAAAATTTGGCAAAAGTGTGCAGTGAAGACCAAGTCGCTGCCTTACATATCTGGTCAACAGAAGCCTCGTTCTTGAAGGCCCATGTGGAAGCCACAGCCCTAGTGGAGTGAGCTGTGATTCTTTCAGGAGGCTGCCGCCCGGCAGTCTCATAAGCCAAACGGATAATGCTTTTAAGCCAAAAGGAAAGAGAGGTAGAAGTCCGCTTTTTGACCTCTCCTTTTACCAGAATAAACAACAAACAAGGATGATGTTTGTCTGAAATCTTTAGTAGCCTCTAAATAGAATTTTAGAGCACGGACAACGTCCAAATTGTGTAACAAACGCTCCTTCTTTGAAACTGATTCGGACACAAAGAAGGTACAACTATCTCCTGGTTAATATTTTTTGTTAGAAACAACTTTAGGAAGAAAACCAGGCTTAGTACGCAAAACCACCTTATCTGCATGGAACCCCAGATAAGGAGGAGAACACTGCAGAGCAGATAACTCTGAAACTCTTCTAGCAGAAGAGATTGCAACCAAAAACAAAACTTTCCAAGATAGTAACTTAATATCTACGAATGTAAGGGTTCAAACGGAACCCCTTGAAGAACTGAAAGAACTAGATTTAAACTCCAGGGAGGAGTCAAAGGTCTGTAAACAGGCTTGATCCTAACCAGAGCCTGAACAAATGCTTGAACATCTGGCATAGCTGCCAGTCGTTGTGTAGTAAGACAGATAAAGCAGAAATCTGTCCCCTTAGAGAACTTGCAGATAATCCTTTCTCCAAACCTTCTTGTAGAAAGGATAGAATCTTAGGAATTTTTTGTTCCATGGCAATCCTTTGGATTCACACCAACAGATATATTTTTTCCATATTTTATGGTAAATTTTTTCTATTTACAGGCTTTCTAGCCTGAATCAGAGTATCTATTACAGAATCTGAAAACCCACGCTTTGATAAAATCAAGCGTTCAATCTCCAAGCCGTCAGTTGGAGGGAAACCAGATTCGGATGTTCGAATGGACCCTGAACAAGAAGGTCCTGTCTCAAAGGTAGCTTCCATGGTGGAGCCGATGACATATTCACCAGGTCTGCATACCAAGTCCTGCGTGGCCACGCAGGAGCTATCAAGATCACCGAGGCCCTCTCCTGATTGATCCTGGCTAACCAGCCTGGGAAATGAGAGGAAACGGTGGGAATACATAAGCTAGGTTGAAGGTCCAAGGTGCTACTAGTGCATCTACTAGAGTCGCCTTGGGATCCCTGGATCTGGACCCGTAGCAAGGAACCTTGAAGTTCTGACGAGACGCCATCAGATCCATGTCTGGAATGCCCCATAATTGAGTTATTTGGGCAAGATTTCCGGATGGAGTTCCCACTCCCCCGGATGGAATGTCTGACCGACTCAGAAAATCCGCTTCCCAATTTTCCACTCCTGGGATGTGGATCGCAGACAAGTGGCAGGAGTGATCCTCCGCCCATTGAATTATCTGGTCACTTCTTTCATCGCCAGGGAACTCCTTGTTCCCCCCTGATGATTGATATATGCAAAAGTCGTCATGTTGTCTGATTGAAAACCTTATGAATTTGGCCTTTGATAGTTGAGGCCAAGCTTTGAGAGCATTGAATATCGCTCTCAGTTCCAGAATGTTTATCGGGAGAAGAGACTCTTCCCGAGACCATAAACCCTGAGCTTTCAGGGATTCCCAGACCGCGCCCCAGCCCACTAGACTGGCGTCGGTCGTGACAATGACCCACTCTGGTCTGCGGAAGCCTCATTCCCTGTGACAGATTGTCCAGGGTCAGCCACCAACG
This sequence comes from Bombina bombina, assembly GCF_027579735.1. Taxonomy (NCBI): domain Eukaryota; kingdom Metazoa; phylum Chordata; class Amphibia; order Anura; family Bombinatoridae; genus Bombina; species Bombina bombina. The sequence continues at coordinate 916,233,084 of NC_069502.1, read as the reverse complement.
GAGTGAATCTCTGGTCTTTTGATCTACTTGAATCATCGGAGACAAGTCTGTATAATCCCCATTCCACTGTTTGAGCATGCACAGTTGTAATGGTCTTAGCTGAATTCGTGCAAAAGGAACTATGTCCATTGTTGCAAACCATCAACCTATTACCTCCATGCACTGCGCTATGGAAGGACGAGGAACAGAGTGAAGTACTTGACAAGAGCTTAGAAGTTTTGATTTCTGACCTCTGTCAGAAAAAATCCTCATTTCTAAGGAATCTATTATTGTTCCCAAGAAGGGAACTCTTGTTGACGGGGACAGAGAACTTTTTTCTTTGTCACCTTCCATCCGTGAGATCTGAGAAAGGCTAGGACGATGTCCGTATGAGCCTTTGCTTTTGACAGTGGACGACGCTTGAATTAGGATGTCGTCCAAGTAAGGTACTACTGCAATGCCCCTTGGTCTTAAGGAGCGCTAGAAGGGGACCCTAGTACCTTTGTGAAATTCTCGGAGCAGTTGGCTAATCCGAATGGAAGTGCCAAAACTGGTAATGCTTTGTCCAGAAAGCGAACCTTAGGAAACTGAAGATGATTCCTTGTGGATAGGAATATGTAGGTACGCATCCTTTAAATCCACGGTGGTCATAAATTGACTTTCCTGGATGGTGGGAAGGATCGTTCAAATGGTTTCCATTTTGAACAATGGAACCCTGAGAAATTTGTTTAGGATCTTCAGATCCAAAATTGGTCTGAATGTTCCCTCTTTTTTGGGAACTACAAACAGATTTGAGTAAAATCCCATTCCTTGTTCTTTTATTGGAACTGGATGTATCACTCCCATCTTTAACAGGTCTTCTACGCAATGTAAGAATGCCTGTCTCTTTATTTGGTTTGAGGATAATTGAGACCTGTGGAACCTTTCCCTTGGGGGTAGTTCCTTGAATTCCAGAAGATAACCTTGAGAAACTATTTCTAGCGCCCAAGGATCCTGAACATCTCTTGCCCAAGCCTGAGCAAAGAGAGAGAGTCTGCCCCCCACTAGATCCGGTTCCGGATCGGGGGCTATCCCTTCATGCTGTTTTGGTAGCAGTGGTAGGCTTCTTGGCCTGCTTACCCTTGTTCCAGCCTTGCATTGGTTTCCAGGCTGGTTTGGGTTGTGAAGTATTACCCTCTTGCTTAGAGGATGCAGAATTAGAGGCTGGTCCGTTTCTGCGAAAGGGACGAAAATTAGGCTTATTTTTAGCCTTAAAGACCTATCCTGTGGGAGGGCGTGGCCCTTTCCTCCAGTGATGTCTGAAATAATCTCTTTCAAATCTGGTCCAAATAATGTTTTACCTTTGAAAGGAATGTTAAGCAATTTTGTCTTGGATGACACATCCGCTGACCAAGACTTTAGCCAAAGCGCTCTGCGCGCCACGATAGCAAACCCTGATTTTTTCGCCACTAATCTAGCTAATTGCAAAGCGGCATCTAAAACAAAAGAGTTAGCCAATGTAAGTGCTTGAACTCTGTCCATAACCTCCTCATACGAAGATTCTCTACTGAGCGACTTTTCTAGTTCCTCAAACCAGAAGCACGCTGCCGTAGTGACAGGAACAATGCATGAAATTGGTTGTAGAAGGAACCCTTGCTGTACAAAAATCTTTTTAAGCAAACCCTCTAATTTTTTATCCATAGGATCTTTAAAAGCACAACTGTCTTCGATAGGAATAGTAGTGCGTTTGTTTAGAGTAGAAACCGCCCCCTCGACCTTGGGGACTGTCTGCCATAAGTCCTTTCTGGGGTCGACTATAGGAAATAATTTCTTAAATATAGGGGGGGGGAACAAAAGGTATGCCGGGCCTTTCCCACTCTTTATTTACTATGTCCGCCACCCGCTTGGGTATAGGAAAAGCGTCGGGGGGCACCGGAACCTCTAGGAACTTGTCCATCTTACATAATTTCTCTGGAATGACCAAATTGTCACAATCATCCAGAGTAGATAACACCTCCTTAAGCAGTGCGCGGAGATGTTCTAATTTAAATTTAAATGTCACATCAGTTTCAGCTTGATGAGAAATTTTTCCTGAATCTGAGATTTCTCCATCAGACAAAACCTCCCTCATGGCCCCTTAAGATTGGTGTGAGGGTATGTCAGAACAAATATCATCAGCGCCCTCCTGCTCTTCAGTGTTTAAAACAGAGCAATCGCGCTTTCTCTGATAAGTAGGCATTTTGGATAAAAGATTTGCTATGGAGATATCCATTACAGCCGTTAATTGTTGCATGGTAATAAGTATTGGCGCACTAGATGTACTAGGGGCCTCCTGTGTGGGCAAAACTGGTGTAGACACATTAGGGGATGATGTAGTATCATGTTTACTCCCCTCATTTGAGGAATCATCTTGGGCAATATCATCATCTGTGGCATTACTGTCCTTACTTTGTTTGGACACTATGGCACACTTATCACATAAATTTAAATGGGGAGACACAGTGGCTTTCATACATATAGAACATAGCTTATCTGATGGTACAGACATGTTAAACAGGCTTAAACTTGTCAACCAAGCACAAAAAACGTTTTAAAATAAAACCGTTACTGTCTCTTTAAATTTCAAACTGAAAACACTTTATTACTGAATATGTGAAAAAGTATGAAGGAATTGTTCAAAAATTACCAAAATTTCACCACAGTGTCTTAAAGCATTAAAAGTATTGCACACCAAATTTCAGAGCTTTAACCCTTAAAATAACGGAACCGGAGCCGTTTTTTACATTTAACCCCTATACAGTCCCAGCTATATGCTTTGCTGAGACCCAACCAAGCCCAGAGGGGAATACGATACCAAATGACGCCTTCTATAAGGTTTTTCAGTGATTCTTAGCTCCTCACACATGCATCTGCATATGCCTTGCTCTCCAAAAACAACTGCGCATTAATGGAGCGAAAATGAGGCTCTGTCTATAACTAGAAAGGCCCCCATCTGAAAAAGGTGTCCAACACAGTGCCTGCCGTTTTTCTAAGCGTTCCCCAAGATTATAATACCAATTATTAGTTAGAATCTGCATAATATGCCTAGTAAAGCAATCGTTTTAGCCCAGAAAAATGTCTACCAGTTTTTAAGCCCTTTTTGAAGCCCTTTATTCTTTAATGTTTAACTAAGAAAAAGGCTTACCGGTCCCCATGAGGGGAAATGACAGCCTTCCTGCATTACATGGTCTTGTTAGAAATATGGCTAGTCATACCTTAAGCAGAAAAGTCTGCTAACTGTTTCCCCCAACTGAAGTTACTTCATCTCAACAGTCCTGTGTGGAAACAGCAATCGATTTTAGTTACTGTCTGCTAAAATCATCTTCCTCTTACAAACAGAAATCTTCATCCTTTTTCCGTTTCAGAGTAAATAGTACATACCAGCACTATTTTAAAATAACAAACACTTGATAGAATAATAAAAACTACATTTAAACACCAAAAAACTCTTAACCATCTCCGTGGAGATGTTGCCTGTGCAACGGCAAAGAGAATGACTGGGGTGGGCGGAGCCTAGGAGGGATCATGTGACCAGCTTTGCTGGGACTCTTTGCCATTTCCTGTTGGGGAAGAGAATATCCCACAAGTAAGGATGACGCCGTGGACCGGACACACCAATGTTGGAGAAAAGGCATATTTACATATGCTGCTCTGTAGGACCCCCCTTTAGCTCCCAACCTGACTGATCCCCCACCAAACAGCTCTCTAACTCTCCCCCTCTGCCTTAATGGCCGCCATCTTGGGTACTGGCAGCTGTCTGCCAGTACCCAGTTTAGAATAAAATTACTGATATTTTTTATTTTTTCCCCTTTTCTGTAGTGTAGCTCCCTGCCCCACCAAAGACCAACCCCCCACCCCCTCCTAGATACCTCAGATTTATATATATTATTAATTTAAATACAGCATTTCTCAAACTTTTTATAAGTTATAGTTTCTGTAGTGTAGCGTTCCCACCCGCTCCCGCCCCGTGCACGCGCCCGCCCGCCGCCCCCCGTGCACGCGCGCGCGCCCGTGCGCGCCCCCATCGGCCCTGCCCCCGATCCCGCCCCCCTCTACATTACCCGGCCCATCGATGGCCGCCCACCCGCCTCCCACCCACCAACGATACCGGCCATCGATGTCCGGTGCAGAGAGGGCCACAGAGTGGCTCTCTCTGCATCGGATGGCCATCTAGAGTTATTGCAGGATGCCTCCATATCGAGGCATCACTGCAATAACCGGAAAGCAGCTGGAAGCGAGCAGGATCGCTTCCAGCTGCTTTCCACACTGAGGACGTGCAGGGTACGTCCTCAGGCGTTAACTGCCTTTTTTTTGAGGACGTACCCTGCACGTCCTCGGTCGTTAAGGGGTTAACCCCTTAATGACCACAGCACTTTTCCATTTTCTGTCCGTTTGGGACCAAGGCTATTTTTAGATTTTTGAGGTGTTTGTGTTTAGCTGTAATTTTCCTCTTATTCATTTACTGTACCCACACATATTATATACCGTTTTTCTCGCCATTAAATGGACTTTCTAAAGATACCATTATTTTCATCATATCTTATAATTTACTATAAAAAAATTTATAAAATATGAGGAAAAAATGGAAAAAAACACACTTTTTCTAACTTTGACCCCCGAAATCTGTTACACATCTACAACCACAAAAAAACACCCATGCTAAATAGTTTCTAAATTTTGTCCTGATTTTAGAAATACCCAATGTTTACATGTTCTTTGCTTTTTTTGTAAACTATAGGGCCATAAATACAAGTAGCACTTTGCTATTTCCAAACCATTTCTTTTCAAAAACATAATTTATGCTTACCTGATAAATTCCTTTCTTCTGTTGTGTGATCAGTCCACGGGTCATCATTACTTCTGGGATATAACTCCTCCCCAACAGGAAATGCAAGAGGATTCACCCAGCAGAGCTGCATATAGCTCCTCCCCTCTACGTCAGTCCCAGTCATTCGACCAAGAAACAACGAGAAAGGAGTAACCAAGGGTGAAGTGGTGACTGGAGTATAATTTAAAAGATATTTACCTGCCTTAAAACAGGGCGGGCCGTGGACTGATCACACAACAGAAGAAAGGAATTTATCAGGTAAGCATAAATTATGTTTTCTTCTGTTATGTGTGATCAGTCCACGGGTCATCATTACTTCTGGGATACCAATACCAAAGCAAAAGTACACGGATGACGGGAGGGATAGGCAGGCTCATTATACAGAAGGAACCACTGCCTGAAGAACCTTTCTCCCAAAAATAGCCTCCGAAGAAGCAAAAGTGTCAAATTTGTAAAATTTGGAAAAAGTATGAAGCGAAGACCAAGTTGCAGCCTTGCAAATCTGTTCAACAGAGGCCTCATTCTTAAAGGCCCAAGTGGAAGCCACAGCTCTAGTGGAGTGAGCTGTAATTCTTTCAGGAGGCTGCTGTCCAGCAGTCTCATAGGCTAAACGTATTATGCTACGAAGCCAAAAAGAGAGAGAGGTAGCAGAAGCTTTTTGACCTCTCCTCTGTCCAGAGTAAACGACAAACAAGGAAGAAGTTTGGCGAAAATCTTTAGTTGCCTGCAAGTAGAACTTGAGGGCACGAACTACATCCAGATTGTGTAAAAGACGTTCCTTCTTTGAAGAAGGATTTGGACACAAGGATGGGACAACAATCTCTTGATTGATGTTCCTGTTAGTGACTACCTTAGGTAAGAACCCAGGTTTAGTACGCAGAACTACCTTGTCTGAGTGAAAAATCAGATAAGGGGAATCACAATGTAAGGCTGATAACTCAGAGACTCTTCGAGCCGAGGAAATAGCCATTAAAAACAGAACTTTCCAAGATAACATTTTTATATCAATGGAATGAAGGGGTTCAAACGGAACACCCTGTAAAATGTTAAGAACTAAGTTTAAACTCCATGGTGGAGCAACAGCTTTAAACACAGGCTTGATCCTAGCTAAAGCCTGACAAAAGGACTGGACGTCTGGATTTTCTGACAGACGTCTGTGTAACAAGATGGACAGAGCTGAAATCTGTCCCTTTAATGAACTAGCTGATAAACCCTTTTCTAAACCTTCTTGTAGAAAAGACAATATCCTAGCGATCCTAACCTTACTCCAGGAGTAACCTTTGGATTCGCACCAGTATAGGTATTTCCGCCATATTTTATGGTAAATCCTTCTGGTAACAGGCTTCCTAGCCTGAATCAGGGTATCAATAACCGACTCAGAAAAACCACGTTTTGATAAAATCAAGCGTTCAATTTCCAAGCAGTCAGCTTCAGAGAAGTTAGATTTTGATGTTTGAATGGACCCTGTATCAGAAGGTCCTGTCTTAGAGGTAGAGACCAAGGCGGACAGGATGACATGTCCACTAGATCTGCATACCAAGTCCTGCGTGGCCAAGCAGGTGCTATTAGAATTACTGATGCTCTCTCCTGTTTGATTTTGGCAATCAATCGAGAAAGCAGCGGGAAGGGTGGAAACACATAAGCCATCCTGAAGTTCCAAGGTGCTGTCAAAGCATCTATCAGAACTGCTCCCGGATCCCTGGATCTGGACCCGTAGCGAGGAAGTTTGGCGTTCTGGCGAGACGCCATGAGATCTATCTCTGGTTTGCCCCAACGTCGAAGTATTTGGGCAAAGACCTCCGGATGAAGTTCCCACTCCCCCGGATGAAGAGTCTGGCGACTCAAGAAATCCGCCTCCCAGTTCTCCACTCCCGGGATGTGGATTGCTGACAGGTGGCAAGAGTGAGACTCTGCCCAGCGAATTATCTTTGATACTTCCATCATTGCTAGGGAGCTTCTTGTCCCTCCCTGATGGTTGATGTAAGCTACAGTCGTGATGTTGTCCGACTGAAACCTGATGAACCCCCGAGTTATTAACTGGGGCCAAGCCAGAAGGGCATTGAGAACTGCTCTCAATTCCAGAATGTTTATTGGAAGGAGACTCTCCTCCTGATTCCATAGTCCCTGAGCCTTCAGAGAATTCCAGACAGCGCCCCAACCTAGTAGGCTGGCGTCTGTTGTTACAATTGTCCAGTCTGGCCTGCTGAATGGCATTCCCCTGGACAGGTGTGGCCGATGAAGCCACCATAGAAGAGAATTTCTGGTCTCTTGATTCAGATTCAGAGTAGGGGACAAATCTGAGTAATCCCCATTCCACTGACTTAGCATGCATAATTGCAGCGGTCTGAGGTGTAGGCGTGCAAAAGGTACTATGTCCATTGCCGCTACCATTAAGCCGATCACCTCCATGCATTGAGCTACTGACGGGTGTTGAATGGAATGAAGGACGCGGCATGCATTTTGAAGTTTTGTTAACCTGTCTTCTGTCAGGTAAATCTTCATTTCTACAGAATCTATAAGAGTCCCCAAGAATGGAACTCTTGTGAGAGGAAAGAGAGAACTCTTCTTTTCGTTCACTTTCCATCCATGTGACCTTAGAAATGCCAGAACTAATTCTGTATGAGACTTGGCAGTTTGAAAGCTTGAAGCTTGTATTAGAATGTCGTCTAGGTACGGAGCTACCGAAATCCCTCGCGGTCTTAGTACCGCTAGAAGGGCACCCAGAACCTTTGTGAAGATTCTTGGAGCCGTAGCCAATCCGAATGGAAGAGCTACAAACTGGTAGTGCCTGTCTAAGAAGGCAAACCTTAGATACCGGTGATGATCTTTGTGGATCGGTATGTGAAGGTAAGCATCCTTTAAATCCACTGTGGTCATGTACTGACCCTCTTGGATCATGGGTAAGATTGTCCGAATAGTTTCCATTTTGAACGATGGAACTCTTAGGAATTTGTTTAGAGTCTTTAAATCTAAGATTGGCCTGAAAGTTCCCTCTTTTTTGGGAACCACAAACAGGTTTGAGTAGAACCCTTGTCCTTGTTCCGACCACGGAACCGGATGGATCACTCCCATTGTTAACAGATCTTGTACGCAGCGTAGAAACGCTTCTTTCTTTATCTGGTTTGTTGACAACCTTGACAGATGGAATCTCCCTCTTGGGGGAGATAATTTGAAGTCTAGAAGGTATCCCTGAGATATGATCTCTAGTGCCCAGGGATCCTGAACATCTCTTGCCCAGGCCTGGGCGAAGAGAGAGAGTCTGCCCCCTACTAGATCCGGTCCCGGATCGGGGGCTCTCGGTTCATGCTGTCTTTGGGGCAGCAGCAGGTTTCCTGGCCTGCTTGCTTTTGTTCCAGGACTGGTTAGGCTTCCAGCCTTGCCTGTAACGAGCAACAGCTCCTTCCTGTTTTGGTGCAGTGGAGGTTGATGCTGCTCCTGTTTTGAAATTCCGAAAGGGACGAAAATTAGACTGTCTAGCCTTAGCTTTGGCCTTGTCTTGAGGTAGAGCGTGGCCCTTACCTCCCGTAATGTCAGCGATAATTTCTTTCAAACCGGGCCCGAATAAGGACTGCCCCTTGAAAGGTATATTAAGTAATTTGGACTTAGAAGTAACATCAGCTGACCAGGATTTTAGCCACAGTGCCCTGCGTGCCTGTATGGCGAATCCTGAGTTCTTAGCCGTAAGTTTGGTTAAATGTACTACGGCCTCCGAAATGAAAGAATTAGCTAGTTTAAGGACTCTAAGCCTGTCCGTAATGTCGTCTAGCGTAGAGGAACTAAGGTTCTCTTCAAGCGACTCAATCCAAAATGCTGCCGCAGCCGTAATCGGCGCGATACATGCAAGGGGTTGTAATATAAAACCTTGTTGAACAAACATTTTCTTAAGGTAACCCTCTAATTTTTTATCCATTGGATCTGAGAAAGCACAGCTATCCTCCACCGGGATAGTGGTACGCTTAGCTAAAGTAGAAACTGCTCCCTCCACCTTGGGGACCGTTTGCCATAAGTCCCGAGTGGTGGCGTCTATTGGAAACATCTTTCTAAATATCGGAGGGGGTGAGAACGGCACACCGGGTCTATCCCACTCCTTAGTAACAATTTCAGTTAGTCTCTTAGGTATAGGAAAAACGTCAGTACTCGCCGGTACCGCAAAGTATTTATCCAACCTACACAGTTTCTCTGGTATTGCAACAGTGTTACAATCGTTGAGAGCTGCTAAGACCTCCCCTAGTAGTACACGGAGGTTCTCCAATTTAAATTTAAAATTTGAAATATCTGAGTCCAATCTGTTTGGATCAGAACCGTCACCCACAGAATGAAGCTCTCCGTCCTCATGCTCTGCGAGCTGTGACGCAGTATCAGACATGGCCCTAGCATTGTCAGCGCACTCTGTTCTCACCCCAGAGTGATCACGCTTGCCTCTTAGTTCAGGTAATTTAGACAAAACTTCAGTCATAACAGTAGCCATATCTTGTAATGTTATCTGTAATGGCCGCCCAGATGTACTAGGCGCCAAAATATCACGCACCTCCCGGGCAGGAGATGCAGGTACTGTCGCGTGAGGCGAGTTAGTCGGCATAACTCTCCCCTCGCTGTTTGGTGAAATTTGTTCACATTGTACAGATTGACTTTTATTTAAAGTAGCATCAATACAGTTAGTACATAAATTTCTATTGGGCTCCACCTTGGCATTGGAACAAATGACACAGATATCTTCCTCTGAGTCAGACATGTTTAACACACTAGCAAAAAACTTACAACTTGGTTATAATCTTTTTTAGCAAAAAACGTACTGTGCCTCAAAGAGGTACTAACGATTAAATGACAGTTGAAATAATGAACTGAAAAACAGTTATTGCATCAAATTTTAAAACAACACAACTTTTAGCAAAGGTTTGTTCCCATTAGTAAAAAACAACACTAATTAAATTTGTACATAAGAAAACAAAACAACGTTTTTTATACACAGTCACTATAAGAATTCTCACAGCTCTGCTGAGAGAATTTACCTCCCTTCAAAGAAGTTTGAAGACCCCTGAGATCTGTCAGAGATGAACCGGATCATGCAGGACATATAAAAGTAGCTGACTGGAATTTTTTGATGCGTAGCAAAGAGCGCCAAAAACGGCCCCTCCCTCTCCCACACAGCAGTGAAGAGAAACGAAACTGTCACAATTAAAGCAAAAAACTGCCAAGTGGAAAATAATGCCCAAACATTTATTCACACAGTACCTCAGCAATGTAAACGATTCTACATTCCAGCAAAAACGTTTAACATGAGAATAGTTATTAAAAGGATTAGTGACCTTAACACAGTAGTTCCGGTGAAATACCATCCCCAGAATACTGAAGTGTATACATACATGTCATTTTAACGGTATGGCAGGCTTTTCTCATCAATTCCATTCAGAAAACAAAAACTGCCACATACCTCAATGCAGATTCATCTGCCCGCTGTCCCCTGATCTGAAGCCTTTACCTCCCTCAGATGGTCGAGAACAGCAATATGATCTTAACGACTCCGGTTAAAATCATAGTAAAAAAATCTCTGTCAGATTCTTCCTCAAACTCTGCCAGAGAAGTAATAACACGCTCCGGTGCTATTTTAAAATAACAAACTTTTGATTGAAGTCATAAAAACTAAGTATAATCACCATAGTCCTCTCACACATCCTATCTAGTCGTTGGGTGCAAGAGAATGACTGGGACTGACGTAGAGGGGAGGAGCTATATGCAGCTCTGCTGGGTGAATCCTCTTGCATTTCCTGTTGGGGAGGAGTTATATCCCAGAAGTAATGATGACCCGTGGACTGATCACACATAACAGAAGAAATTAGCGCTAGTTACATTAGAACACTGATATCTTTCAGGAATCCCTGAATATCCCTTGACATGTATATATTTATTTTTAGTAGACAACCCAAAGTATTGATCTAGGCCCATTTTGGTATATTTCATGCCACCATTTCACCGCCAAATGCGATCAAATACAAAAAATCGTTCACTTTTCACAAATTTTTTCACAAACTTTTGGTTTCTAACTTAAATTATTTACAAACAGCTTGTGCAATTATGGCATAAATGGTTGTAAATTCTTCTCTGGGATCCCCTTTGTTCAGAAATAGCAGACATATATGACTTTGGCGTTGCTTTTTGGTAATTAGAAGGCCGCTAAATGCCACTGCGCACCACACGTGTATTATGCCCAGCAGTGAAGGGGTTAATTAGGGAGCATGTAGGGAGCTTTTTGGGATAGTTTTAGCTTTAGTGTAGTGTAGTAGACAACCCCAAGTATTGATCTAGGCCAATTTTGGTATATTTTATGCCACCATTTCACCGCCAAATGCGATCAAATTAAAAAAAAAGTTAAATTTTTCTCAATTTTAGGTTTCTCACTGAAATTATTTACAAACAGCTTGTGCAATTATGGCACAAATGGTTGTAAATGCTTCTCTGGGATCCCCTTTGTTCAGAAATAGCAGCCATATATGGCTTTGGCATTGCTTTTTGGTAATTAGAAGGCCTCTAAATGCCGCTGCGCATCACACGTGTATTATGGCTAGCAGTGAAGGGGTTAATTATGTAGCTTGTAGGGAGCTTGCAGGGTTAATTTTATCTTTAGTGTAGAGCTCAGCCTCCCACCTGAAACATCAGACCCCCTGATCCCTCCCAAACAGCTCTCTTCCCTCCCCCACCCCACAATTGTCCCCGCCATCTTAAGTACTGGCAGAAACTCTGCCAGTACTAAAATAAAAGGTATTTGGCCCTTTTTAAAAAAAAAAAAAAAAAAAAAAAGCATATTTACATATGCTGATGTGTATGATCCCCCCTTAGACCCCAACCTCACTGATCCCCCACCTAACAGCTCTCTAACCCTTGCCCTCTGCCTTAATGGGCGCCATCTTGGGTACTGGCAGCTGTCTGCCAGTACCCAGTTTTGCAAAAAATGTGCCTTTTTTTAAAAAAAAAAAAAATAGCCCTTTTCTGTAGTGTAGCTTCCCCCCCCCCACCAAGACCAACCCACAACCCCTTCCTGATCCCTTAGATTATATTTTAAATATTTAAAATGTCTTATGTTTTATTTACTTTTAACTTTGATTTTCTGTAGTGTAGCGGTTCGCTCCCGCCCCGTGCACGCGCCCGCCCGCCCACCAACCCCCGTGCGCGCCCCCGTGGGTCCCGCCCCCCTCCACTCCATACACAGCATTGATGGCCACCCACCCGCCTCCCACGTAAGCTCCCACCCACCAACGATACCGGCCATCGATGTCCGGTGCAGAGAGGGCCACAGAGTGGCTCTCTCTGCATCGGATGGCCAAGGGGGGTTATTGCAGGATGCCTCCATATCGAGGCATCACTGCAATAACCGGAAAGCAGCTGGAAGCGAGCAGGATCGCTTCCAGCTGCTTTCCAGACCAAGGACATACGCCACACGTCCTCGGTCATTAACTGCATTTTTTTTGAGGACGTGTGGCGTACGTCCTTGGTCGTTAAGGGGTTAATGTGTTTCCAGTAGGCATGTGCAGAATTGCATTATTCTGCATTTGATATAGAAATGAATGTTAAATATGGCCGCAGGCAGTGCCATCCAGCTATTTTCGACATTGGATATATTAGAATAAAAAGTGCAACCCCCAAATATTTGAATTTGCACAGATATTTGTATAATGCACTTTTATACTTATAAATATGGTGCCAAAAAAAGTCACATGTTGCTGCCTGTAGCCATATTTGTCGAATAATGAAATTCTGCACAAGCTTAGATCCCACAACTTGTTATACCACAACTGTGTGACGTCAAGACACAGAAAACAATTTCTCAAGTCTGATGTAAAACATATTGCGCTAGATAACGAGTGGAGCGCTATTTATCACTCCCACTCTAACTCCGCTAGAAGTAAGCTTTTTGCGCGCAAAGGGTACCCCACGTATTACGAGTTGAAAGTAAAAAGTATTTGTTCACAAGAAAACAGCTAAAGCTAGAATATTGCAACTGCATTAGCGTATTCCCTCATTGACTTCAACTGAGGGTGAAAAGTAAAAAAAAAAATACGTACACCCTACTCGCACGCAAAACTGATTGTATTTTCTCAAGTGCGCTAACAGACATGAAAATATGAATATTTCACATTCCAATATTCTTCACATAGCAGAATATCTTCTATTTATTCATAAATACATATTTCTGCATATAATTTGGTACAATATATATCTATACCTATATATATTTATACATAGAAATATCTATTTATAAATAATTAGAACATATTTCTCTATGTGAAGAAACATTGGAGTGTGAAATATTTACACTAAATACACATTATAACACTGTTAATTATGAATATTGCATAAATATTATTTTATATATTCTCATCTACTTGACTGCAAAGGGCTCAAATGCACTTATATATTTGTCTTTATATGTACACATATGTATTTACGTGTTTATATGTGTGCATATATCTGTAAATACATATACCGCATTGTGCCGCATATAGGCCGCACCTGATTATAGGCCGCTCCCTCAATGTTTGGTGCCATTTTGAAGAAATTAAATTTTTAAAGAAAATATCTTCTCACACCTACAATACCCATAATGCAACAAAGTTCCCAAAAAGGGAGGCCCTTAAATGCACATTAAGCCAACAAACACCGTGTGTATAATGGCTAAACAAGTCAGCCTATCATGCGTCCATAGATAAGTAAAGTACCAAAAGCTAAGTTAACCAAAAGCTAAGTTAACACACTTACCCACAAGCTGCGACAACTTCTGTTAAACACCCGGTGCTGGATGTGTGGCTAACCGGACAACCCGGTCCCCTACAATTGTGTAATCCCCTTGAATTTAGCTGGGAGCGCTTCCTTCAGCAATAACGGACACCTCCATATTCGTCCTTCAGGTTACTCAGACTTCTGCACCGTGTAATGACATCATCACTCAGCGGCCAATTCAGTGGGACAGTGGATCACGGTTGCATTAAGGGTAGAAACGAGTGCTCACTCCTAATGGCCAAGTCTGGATTCAAATGAAAAATTGCAAGGGGAGCACTCACTTGTTGTAAAACTTCACTTTTATTTCACCAATTTAAAAACTGCTTATACAACAGTCCATAAAACAAGCATCATAGAAGCCCAATCAATACAGATAGCAGCTATCTGCATCGATTGGGCTTCTATGATGCTTGTTTTATGGACTGTTGTATAGGCAGTTTTTACTTTGGCAAAATAAAAGTGAAGTTTTACAACAAGCGAGTGCTCCCTTTGCAATTTTTCATTTGAATACAATATCCATAAGGCCACGGGGTGCACCGGAAGTTCAGCAGCACTGCGCATGTGCGATATTGCTGATAAGCACCCGAATATAGGCCGCGACCCGCATATAGGCCGCACCGCAAATTTAAAGGTACAAATCAAGGGAAAAAAGTGCGGCCTATATGCGGAATGATACGGTATATATATATATTATATATATATATATATATATATATACACACACACACACACACATACATACAAGTCCAGTATGGTCTAGCACTCTCGACGACCGTTATTGTACCGGGGTGCACGACAAACATGCAAATATAACAAAAAATAGAAGGCACTCACTAGATTTAACAAGGGGTGAAAACACTTTATTCGCTTATGTGTAACGTTTCGGAGAAACACTCCCCGTCTTCAGACAATCAATTGAACCAAACCTTAAGCAAGGATTTAAATACCCTCATATGGGAATACCTTAATAAGGGAAAAAAGTGTTTTCACCCCTTATTAAATCCGGTGAGTGCCTTCTATTTTTTGTTATATACACACACACACATATATATATTTAAACATGTATATGTATGAATCTGTTAAAACTCTTTGCATGCCATTTTTTTCAAACCTGAGACCTCATATCTTTGAGCCCTTATAACTTTTTAATGCAATTTTTAAAAATGTATTTTTGATGTGTTTTGAGACACTTTTTATTCAAGCATAACAGTTAACCAGACCTCTGAAGTTGTGCTATCCTGACGCGTGTTAAGCTAAATAGTGCTCAAGCAATGGCGTTTAATTTCAACCAGTAATATGAGCGCAATTCAAATGCCGCGATAAACTTGATATCGCTTGTGAACAACAGTTAGCGTGACACTCGTAATCTAGCCCATCATATGGAGACTACATTATCGTATCTCTCTGTATACACACACACAAACACACCAAAGTAATCATTATCTTATCTCTTAATGTAAACACAAAGACCAGTAATTAGAGGGAACAGCTGAAATTAAGCAATTTAGCTGCCACCTCCCCACTGGGTTATGCATCTTTTCTATAATTAATATGGCTTTACAAAAATTTTAGGTATAGGTGACAATTTCAACAATCAAAAACAGCTATTTCAAATGACATAATAAAAGACGCTATCCTATATTATAAAAGGCCAAGTATGTTTGTCCGAAGCAGTCATGCGCAGTAGAGACTGCGCTAGGACAAACATACCTCGCCATAAGGAAGGATCAGTCAGTGAGAATCAGAAAGCAGAGAGGGTGGACGGGTTTACACTAGTGCACTATCCAATTGTGATGCTGTAATTATGTGAATAATAATGTTAATATTTTCTATGGGATAATCTCCTAACTTACTTTATAATGTTAAGAAATAATTAATTCCATCAGGCAAGTGGTTGCTGATCTTTATTTGGTATACCAATTGCATCCCCAGTTAACAAGGTGCCTTCATTACTTGATAAACTAAGAAGATCTACAAAGTATTTGCCAGCATACAACCTTGTACTTGAAGGATCAGCAGTATTTCCTTAGTTTAATAGTCTTAAGATACGGATGCATAACTGACCAAGATGGACTTTCTCTACCAAATTCTGGGGAAACTCTTAAAAATGTAGAAGATGCAAACCCAGATCTCAAGGTCAGCTGAAAGTCACTTTTTATGCAATGTATAATTTGGTATTTTGGTCTTTGTACTTTATAAAATGGCTACATAATATATTGCAAAAAACTGTGGCCATAGATTACAAAAGACACATGCACGCTCCTCAGCCCATATTAGCCTACCTAGATTTATTTACTTTTTAACAAAGGATACCAAAAGAACAAATCAAATTTGATAATACAGGGAGTGCAGAATTATTAGGCAAGTTGTATTTTTGAGGATTAATTTTATTATTGAACAACAACCATGTTCTCAATGAACCCAAAAAACTCATTAATATCAAAGCTGAATATTTTTGGAAGTAGTTTTTAGTTTGTTTTTAGTTATAGCTATTTTAGGGGGATATCTGTGTGTGCAGGTGACTATTACTGTGCATAATTATTAGGCAACTTAACAAAAAACAAATATATACCCATTTCAATTATTTATTTTTACCAGTGAAACCAATATAACATCTCAACATTCACAAATATACATTTCTGACATTCAAAAACAAAACAAAAACAAATCAGTGACCAATATAGCCACCTTTCTTTGCAAGGACACTCAAAAGCCTGCCATCCATGGATTCTGTCAGTGTTTTGATCTGTTCACCATCAACATTGCGTGCAGCAGCAACCACAGCCTCCCAGACACTGTTCAGAGAGGTGTACTGTTTTCCCTCCTTGTAAATCTCACATTTGATGATGGACCACAGGTTCTCAATGGGGTTCAGATCAGGTGAACAAGGAGGCCATGTCATTAGATTTTCTTCTTTTATACCCTTTCTTGCCAGCCACGCTGTGGAGTACTTGGACGCGTGTGATGGAGCATTGTCCTGCATGAAAATCATGTTTTTCTTGAAGGATGCAGACTTCTTCCTGTACCACTGCTTGAAGAAGGTGTCTTCCAGAAACTGGCAGTAGGACTGGGAGTTGAGCTTGACTCCATCCTCAACCCGAAAAGGCCCCACAAGCTCATCTTTGATGATACCAGCCCAAAATAGTGTATACAGTACAATAAATTATACAGTACAATAAAAAGTACAATAAAAAAGCAGTAGAACCAAATTTCATGGATCCATGATGGTTTCACAATTAATCAAAAATACAAGGTTAAATACATAGATACAATCAAAAGGATGTAAAAACAACAAAGCCTTATTAGATGCTAAAAATATAAGGAACCTTCCAATAAAAATAATCCAATGAGTTAAAAATAATTGAGATGTCAATATGTGGTGTTCCTGGGGTGGGGAATAAAGATAAATATAGTTGAACCAGATGATCTCCAAAATCTGTAAAAGCTATGCAAATCCTAAAGGTGTATATACTTTGCGGGTAAGAAAATCAGAACATATCGTGGAAAAATAATAATAATAATATTAACCTCGTGAAAAATTGTCTTGTGGAGAAGTTATAAATATTGCCGGTGACGAAAGTGCTGGTGAAGAAAGTGCTAAAGTCAAATGACACTGAGGACAAAAAAACTTTTAAAAACTCCTTAAAAAACTTGTGAAAGTAAAAACTGTGAATGTAAATCAAACCCAATTTATGTGAATATGATGATATAAAGAACAAATCCAAAGAAAGTCAATCCAAAGAAAAAATAAAAATAAAAAATAATAATTAAAAGTACTATAAATTCCAAAGTCTCTGTTTAAACAGACACCCCTGAGAAAAAACGTTTAGGGAACCGTGATGTGTGCAACAGAAATTCCTGCAATCAGATAATGGTCTAAAAATGTGATCAGATTCCTGATCCCCTTGATAGGTGAACAGATTCCTAATCCCCTTGATAGGTGAAAGTCCCACCGTTAAGAGTTGATAGTAGGAAATTATAAATTTATTGCCTCCTGGAAAAAAATAACAAATATAGTGTAGATAGTACAATAAAAAAGTCACATTCAGAATAAGGCTTACCAGTGTCTACGCGTTTCGGCCCGTGTCAGGCCTTTCTCAAGACTCAAGTCTTGAGAAAGGCCTGACACGGGCCGAAACGCGTATGTATTTACCTGCCTTCATATAGTTGGCGCCTGGTTTTTTTCCTTTATCCATGCTAATTTAGGTGCCTGCTAGACGCACCTCCCCTGGGCTACAGGTATATAGTAGGCGCTTATAACACCCCCATTTCTCCTTTCATGATACCAGCCCAAACCAGTACTCCACCTCCACCTTGCTGGCGTCTGACTGGAGCTCTCTGCCCTTTACCAATCCAGCCACGGGCCCATCCATCTGGCCCATCAAGACTCACTCTCATTTCATCAGTCCATAAAACCTTAGAAAAATCAGTCTTGAGATATTTCTTGGCCCAGTCTTGACGTTTCAGCTTGTGTGTCTTGTTCAGTGGTGGTCGTCTTTCAGCCTTTCTTACCTTGGCCATGTCTCTGAGTATTGCACACCTTGTGCTTTTGGGCACTCCAGTGATGTTGCAGCTCTGAAATATGGCCAAACTGGTTGCAAGTGGCATCTTGGCAGCTGCACGCTTGACTTTTCTCAGTTCATGGGCAGTTATTTTGCGCCTTGGTTTTTCCACATGCTTCTTGCGACCCTGTCGACTATTTTGAATGAAACGCTTGATTGTTCGATGATCACGCTTCAGAAGCTTTGCCATTTTAAGAGTGCTGCATCCCTCTGCAAGATATCTCACTATTTTTGACTTTTCTGAGCCTGTCAAGTCCTTCTTTTGACCCATTTTGCCAAAGGAAAGGAAGTTGCCTAATAGTTATGCACACCTGATATAGGGTGTTGATGTCATTAGACCACACCCCTTCTCATTACAGAGATGCACATTACCTAATATGCTTAATTGGTAGTAGGCTTTCGAGCCTATACAGCTTGGAGTAAGACAACATGCATAAAGAGGATGATGTGGTCAAAATACTAATTTGCCTAATAATTCTGCACTCCCTGTATAAGTAAATTGAAAAGTTGTATAAAATTACATGCTGTATCTGAATCTTGAAAGTTAATTTTTTACTTTACTATCCTTTTAATATAATCATCAGACAAACAGGACATCTAGTACCCAGAGTAATCCCCAGGACATTTTTAGTGTATGCATCACCTGGCTGATTTTACTGACTATCAGGCTCATATTTTAGCTGATATTAAAGGGACAGTATACTGTAAAATAGTTTTTCCCTTAATGTGTTTACAATTGCTTTTCTTACCAACTGCAGAGTAAAAAATGTATGAAAATTAGCTTTTTAAGGTTTATTTGTGTATATTAAAGCTCTGATTTTGTGTTTTGAAGCCACAGCCTAATAAAATAGGTTGAGCTTGTAGGTATAATCAGATCTCATTACTGTATCACATTGTGTTCATATACCTGCTTCTTTATCTTATATCTGTCCTTAAAACAATCACCAATACTTTGAGAGAACAATGGAAAATCAACATTTTATTACCTTATCTCTGCTTTATCACACTGGGAGTGTAATTTCTTCTGCTGGCTGTGTTTACAAAGCTTATCTATAGCTGGTACGCGCGGCCACAAACTTTCAGAATAGGTGGGGATACCACATGCTAAATTAACAATTTCAAATGCCAATATAAGGGTAAAGGAGCTACTTGTAAACAATTTAATACACTCCAGCAGGTAAAGTGGATCATTGGGAACAAATTAAAGGGGAGAACATTTTTGAGTAAACTGTCCCTTTAAGCTTAAATGAGCTAATATAAAAAATGACAATTTTTTATTGCACAAAGTTTCATTAAATAAATTTATGTTAAATTATGCAAAACATTTGTGCTTTGAATAGCAGAAAAACATAATTTATGTAAGAACTTACCTGATAAATTCATTTCTTTCATATTAGCAAGAGTCCATGAGCTAGTGACGTATGGGATATACATTCCTACCAGGAGGGGCAAAGTTTCCCAAACCTCAAAATGCCTATAAATACACCCCTCACCACACCCACAATTCAGTTTAATGAATAGCCAAGAAGTGGGGTGATAAAAAAGTGCGAAAGCATATAAAATAAGGAATTGGAATAATTGTGCTTTATACAAAATCATAACCACCACAAAAAAGGGTGGGCCTCATGGACTCTTGCTAATATGAAAGAAATGAATTTATCAGGTAAGTTCTTACATAAATTATGTTTTCTTTCATGTAATTAGCAAGAGTCCATGAGCTAGTGACGTATGGGATAATGATTACCCAAGATGTGGATCTTTCCACGCAAGAGTCACTAGAGAGGGAGGGATAAAATAAAGACAGCCAATTCCTGCTGAAAATAATCCACACCCAAAATAAAGTTTAATGAAAAACATAAGCAGAAGATTCAAACTGAAACCGCTGCCTGAAGTACTTTTCTACCAAAAACTGCTTCAGAAGAAGAAAATACATCAAAATGGTAGAATTTAGTAAAAGTATGCAAAGAGGACCAAGTTGCTGCTTTGCAAATCTGATCAATCGAAGTTTCATTCCTAAACGCCCAGGAAGTGGAAACTGACCTAGTAGAATGAGCTGTAATCCATTGAGGCGGAGTTTTACCCGACTCAACATAGGCAAGATGAATGAAAGATTTCAACCAAGATGCCAAAGAAATGGCAGAAGCTTTCTGGCCTCTTCTAGAACCGGAAAAGATAACAAATAAACTAGAAGTCTTTCGGAAAGACTTAGTAGCTTCAACATAATATTTCAAAGCTCTAACAACATCCAAAGAATGTAACGATTTCTCCTTAGAATTCTTAGGATTAGGACATAATGAAGGAACCACAATTTCTCTACTAATGTTGTTGGAATTCACAACTTTAGGTAAAAATTCAAAAGAAGTTCGCAACACTGCCTTATCCTGATGAAAAATCAGAAAAGGAGACTCACAAGAAAGAGCAGATAATTCAGAAACTCTTCTGGCAGAAGAGATTGCCAAAAGGAACAGAACTTTCCAAGAAAGTAATTTAATGTCCAATGAATGCATAGGTTCAAACGGAGGAGCTTGAAGAGCCCCTAGAACCAAATTCAAACTCCAAGGAGGAGAAATTGACTTAATGACAGGTTTTATACGAACCAAAGCTTGTACAAAACAATGAATATCAGGAAGATTAGCAATCTTTCTGTGAAAAAGAACAGAAAGAGCAGAGATTTGTCCTTTCAAGGAACTTGCGGATAAACCTTTATCTAAACCATCCTGAAGAAACTGTAAAATTCTTGGAATTCTAAAAGAATGCCAAGAAAAATGATGAGAAAGACACCAAGAAATATAAGTCTTCCAGACTCTATAATATATCTCTCTGGATACAGATTTACGAGCCTGAAACATAGTATTAATCACAGAGTCAGAGAAACCTCTTTGACTAAGAATCAAGCGTTCAATCTCCATACCTTTAAATTTAAGCATTTGAGATCCTGATGGAAAAAAGGACCTTGCGACAGAAGGTCTGGTCGTAGCGGAAGAGTCCACGGATGGCAAGAGGCCATCCGGACAAGATCCGCATACCAAAACCTGTGAGGCCATGCCGGAGCTACCAGCAGAACAAACGAGCATTCCTTCAGAATCTTGGAGATTACTCTTGGAAGAAGAACTAGAGGCGGAAAGATATAGGCAGGATGATACTTCCAAGGAAGTGACAATGCATCCACTGCTTCCGCTTGAGGATCCCTGGATCTGGACAGATACCTGGGAAGTTTCTTGTTTAGATGAGAGGTCATCAGATCTATTTCTGGAAGTCCCCACATTTGAACAATCTGAAGAAATACCTCTGGGTGAAGAGACCATTCGCCCGGATGTAACGTTTGGCGACTGAGATAATCCGCTTCCCAATTGTCTATACCTGGGATATGAACCGCAGAGATTAGACAGGAGCTGGATTCCGCCCAAACCAGAATTCGAGATACTTCTTTCATAGCCAGAGGACTGTGAGTCCCTCCTTGATGATTGATGTATGCCACAGTTGTGACATTGTCTGTCTGAAAACAAATGAACGATTCTCTCTTCAGAAGAGGCCAAGACTGAAGAGCTCTGAAAATTGCACGGAGTTCCAAAATATTGATCGGTAATCTCACCTCCTGAGATTCCCAAACTCCTTGTGCCGTCAGAGATCCCCACACAGCTCCCCAACCTGTGAGACTTGCATCTGTTGAAATTACAGTCCAGGTCGGAAGCACAAAAGAAGCCCCCTGAATTAAACGATGGTGATCTGTCCACCACGTTAGAGAGTGTCGTACAATCGGTTTTAAAGATATTAATTGAGATATCTTTGTGTAATCCCTGCACCATTGATTCAGCATACAGAGCTGAAGAGGTCGCATGTGAAAACGAGCAAAGGGGATCGCGTCCGATGCAGCAGTCATAAGACCTAGAATTTCCATGCATAAGGCTACCGAAGGGAATGATTGTGACTGAAGGTTTCGACAAGCTGAAATCAATTTTAGACGTCTCTTGTCTGTTAAAGACAGAGTCATGGACACTGAATCTATCTGGAAACCCAGAAAAGTTACCCTTGACTGAGGAATCAATGAACTTTTTGGTAAATTGATCCTCCAACCATGATCTTGAAGAAACAACACAAGTCGATTCGTATGAGATTCTGCTAAATGTAAAGACTGAGCAAGTACTAAGATATCGTCCAAATAAGGAAATACCACAATACCCTGTTCTCTGATTACAGACAGAAGGGCACCGAGAACTTTTGTAAAAATTCTTGGAGCTGTAGCTAGGCCAAACGGCAGAAAAAGAGAACCTCAGGAACTGATAATGATCTGGATGAATCGGAATATGCAGATAAGCATCCTGTAAATCTATTGTGGACATATAATGCCCTTGCTGAACAAAAGGCAAGATAGTCCTTACAGTTACCATTTTGAACGTTGGTATCCTTACATAACGATTCAATATTTTTAGATCCAGAACTGGTCTGAAGGAATTCTCCTTCTTTGGTACAATGAAGAGATTTGAATAAAACCTCATCCCCTGTTCCAGAACTGGAACTGGCATAATTACTCCAGCCAACTCTAGATCTGAAACACAATTCAGAAATGCTTGAGCTTTCACTGGATTTACTGGGACACGGGAAAGAAAAAATCTCTTTGCAGGAGGTCTCATCTTGAAACCAATTCTGTACCCTTCTGAAACAATGTTCTGAATCCAAAGATTGTGAACAGAATTGAACCAAATTTCTTTGAAAAAACGTAACCTGCCCCCTACCAGCTGAGCTGGAATGAGGGCCGCACCTTCATGTGGACTTAGAAGCAGGCTTTGCCTTTCTAGAAGGCTTGGATTTATTCCAGACTGGAGATGGTTTCCAAACTGAAACTGCTCCTGAGGATGAAGGATCAGGCTTTTGTTCTTTGTTGAAACGAAAGGAACGAAAACGATTATTAGCCCTGTTTTTACCCTTAGATTTTTTATCCTGTGGTAAAAAAGTTCCTTTCCCACCAGTAACAGTTGAGATAATGGAATCCAACTGAGAACCAAATAATTTGTTACCCTGGAAAGAAATGGAAAGTAGAGTTGATTTAGAAGCCATATCAGCATTCCAAGTTTTAAGCCATAAAGCTCTTCTAGCTAAAATAGCTAGAGACATAAACCTGACATCAACTCTGATAATATAAAAAATGGCATCACAGATAAAAATATTAGCATGCTGAAGAATAATAATATTATGAGAATCATGATCTGTTACTTGTTGCGCTAAAGTCTCCAACCAAAAAGTTGAAGCTGCAGCAACATCAGCCAAAAATATAGCAGGTCTAAGAAGATTACCTGAACACAGATAAGCTTTTCTTAGAAAGGATTCAATTTTCCTATCTAAAGGATCTTTAAACGAAGTACCATCTGACGTAGGAATAGTAGTACGTTTAGCAAGGGTAGAAATAGCCCCATCAACTTTAGGGATTTTGTCCCAAAATTCTAATCTGTCAGACGGCACAGGATATAATTGCTTAAAACGTTTAGAAGGAGTAAATGAATTACCCAATTTATCCCATTCTCTGGAAATTACTTCAGAAATAGCATTAGGAACAGGAAAAACTTCTGGAATAACCACAGGAGATTTAAAGACCTTATCTAAACGTTTAGAATTAGTATCAAGAGGACCAGAATCCTCTATTTCTAAAGCAATTAGTACTTCTTTAAGTAAAGAACGAATAAATTCCATTTTAAATAAATATGAAGATTTATCAGCATCAATCTCTGAGACAGAATCCTCTGAACCAGAAGAGTCATCAGAATCAGAATGATGATGTTCATTTAAAAATTCATCTGTAGAGAGAGAAGTTTTAAAAGATTTTTTATGTTTACTAGAAGGAGAAATAACAGACATAGCCTTCTTGATGGATTCAGAAACAAAATCTCTTATGTTATCAGGAACATTCTGCACCTTAGATGTTGAGGGAACTGCAACAGGCAATGGTACATTACTAAAGGAAATATTATCTGCTTTAACAAGTTTGTCATGACAATTAATACAAACAACAGCCGGAGGAATAGCTACCAAAAGTTTACAGCAGATACACTTAGCTTTGGTAGTTCCAGCACTAGACAGCGATTTTCCTGAAGTATCTTCTGACTCAGATGCAACGTGAGACATCTTGCAATATGTAAGAGAAAAAACAACATATAAAGCAAAAATTGATCAAATTCCTTAAATGACAGTTTCAGGAATGGGAAAAAATGCCAATAAACAAGCTTCTAGTAACCAGAAGCAAAGAAAAAATCAGACTGAAATAATGTGGAGACAAAAGCGACGCCCATATTTTTTGGCGCCAAATAATACGCCCACATTGTTTGGCGCCTAAATGCTTTTTGGCGCCAAAAATGATGCAACATCCGGAACGCCGACATTTTTGGCGCAAAAGGACGTCAAAAAATGACGCAACTTCCGGCGACACGTATGACGCCGGAAACAAAAAAGATTTTTTGCGCCAAAAAAGTCTGCGCCAAGAATGACGCAATAAAATGAAGCATTTTCGGCCCCCACGAGCCTAACAGCCCACAGGGAAAAAAAGTCAAATTTTTAAGGTAAGAAAAAATGATTGATTCAAACGCATTATCCCAAATATGAAACTGACTGTCTGAAAATAAGGAATGTTGAACATTCTGAGTCAAATAAATGTTTGAATACATATATTTAGAACTTTATAAATAAAGTGCCCAACCATAGCTTAGAGTGTCACAGAAAATAAGATTTACTTACCCCAGGACACTCATCTACACGTTTGTAGAAAGCCAAACCAGTACTGAAACGAAAATCAGCAGAGGTAATGGTATATAAATAAGAGTATATCGTCGATCTGAAAAGGGAGGTAAGAGATGAATCTCTACGACCGATAACAGAGAACCTATGAAATAGACCCCGTAGAAGGAGATCACTGCATTCAAATAGGCAATACTCTCCTCACATCCCTCTGACATTCACTGCACGCTGAGAGGAAAACCGGGCTCCAACTTGCTGCGGAGCGCATATCAACGTAGAATCTAGCACAAACTTACTTCACCACCTCCATAGGAGGCAAAGTTTGTAAAACTGAATTGTGGGTGTGGTGAGGGGTGTATTTATAGGCATTTTGAGGTTTGGGAAACTTTGCCCCTCCTGGTAGGAATGTATATCCCATACGTCACTAGCTCATGGACTCTTGCTAATTACATGAAAGAAATTATATAATATTAGAAAATATTACATTGCCCCACCCGGCTACTTAATAATGCCACCCGGCTAGCAAAAATATTCTGTAGAGATCAATGAGTACCTGTAGATATATTGTATGACATTTCATGTCTATTGTAATAAAGCTTTGGAGTACAGTTCTGATCTGATCTCCAGCATATAAAAAGGTCACAAATAAAAATAAACTAATGAGAATCAGGATATAAACCTAAACTTTCTTATTCTATATCTTACATCACATCTTAAAGAACTGAACAAAATAAACAATGACTTTTCTGCTTTGAAATTATCACTAGGAAAATCAGGAAGTGACATTATAGGAGATTAATTGCACAGTACAAATGTGTGTGGTTAAGTGCGAGACATGAACGTTGAATGATTCTAAACACGCTACATCAAAGAGCAATCATTTCTCTGCTGAGAAAACCCCTGTAACTGGAAGTTCCATAGAAAAATAATAATATCTGAAACAAACATCTGGGAATACTTTCATCATGTTTAATTTCCTAGTATTGAATAGAGTGGAAGCTACAATAAACGTTGAAAATGGAGCCCTCTTGTGTTCCTGCTGTGACTCTTAATGTTAAAAACTAGCACTGCTTTTAGCATGATGGGTTTTTTAACTAGAAACATAGATCAAAAATGTTAACCACTAAATCTATTTAAAGTGATAGTAAATACCAGCGTTTGTGAAATGCTAGGATTTACCAGTGCAGCAAATAAAGAGGGCTTCAGTCATGAAGTATAAAATAAAATTTGTTGAGAGTCATTTAAATGGGATTTGTTTTACAATAAAATGCTTTTTAAGAAAAAAATCTATATAAAGATAGTTTCTATTTAAGATACATTATAAAGGTTATTCATCCTGATAGACAGATTATTTTTTCATTATATTTAAAGCTGCTGTATATTCATGGCTGTTATGTGTAAAATGGTAATTTTTTTATATTAATCCATTGACAAAACCACGCTCTCCCAGAGGTTTCTGTCAGATTATTTTGGGCAATTTTTCTATCTATCTTGAAGATATTATCACATATTATTGGTTTTGTGGTTCTCAAAACTGTGAATTTGTGTCTGCAGAAATAATACTCCCCTTATTCACAGCAAAAAAATTGTAAAATAAACAGACTTGAGAAATAGAACATAATCATGAAAGAAAATGTTTGTGCTTCAGATGGAGCATACAATGTTCAGATTTCACATTTACTTCTATTATCAAATGTGCTTCATTCTCTTGGTATTCTTTGATGAAGGAGAACAATGCTTTACTGGGGCCTAGCTGAACACACTGGGTGAAACAGTGACAAGAAGCTAGCTCACAGTAATGAATTGCTTCTGAGCCTACCTATGTATGCTTTTGAACAATGGATACCAAGAGAAAGAAACAAATTAGATAAGAGAAGTAAATTGGAAAAATGTTAAGAATTGCATGTTCTATGCCATTGTTCCCCAGCAAATCTATGTACACAGAATCAACCCATAAACACAGAATCAAAGCATACTAAAGTTTCAAGAAGCTCACTGAATAGAAGGTTGTTTGGAGTTAAATAGATCTGCACAAGGACCTAAGTGTGAGGAGGGAAGGGCAAGCATTAAAAATGAAACATAATGAAACATAATGTTATTGTTTAGTTAAATAAAACTATTTAAATTGTTATTATTAATGTAATCATTATTTTTTTCTCCTTCCAATAAAGTACATCTGAAAAGTTAATCAAATATTAATGATTAACCTATTAAACTGGGGTTAGTTCACCTTCCAATAATTTCATTCATTTAAATGATCTATCTATGCATATCTAGTGCTATATTACCAAATCGGTAATGGTCTGATATAACGGGAAAAATAATCTGTAAAGGCATTTACTCTAAAAATGAAAACAATGATTTAAATCGATGTAATCAAGTCTTACTGACTAAATCACGATTTAAATCAAATCTACCATGACTATCTACAAAACAAATACATTTCATTCAACTACTCAACAAATGATTTCAAATGATATACTGTTCCACATTGACCTTATAAACAATAAATCATCTCCCCGCAAACCGTTTAGATTCAACAAGTAGTTGTTTGACATCAGAGAAAATGGGCTTTAAAAGAAGTGTAATTCAAAGTTCAAAGAGACTTTACAATCCTAAACTAACAACAAAGCTGTTAAGACACGTTTTTATAGAAATCTGTTGCATCCAGCCTAACGTAAAGTGGCAAGTACTAAACAAGATGTTATTCTTAACTAAACAAAAAAAACGCTTTATTCTTTTTATGCAGGCGGATCTGAACACTGCATACTTGTTTTCCTTATTTTATAGCAGGCGGTGAGAAACAATAAGGCACACAACTTAAAAACTGTGTATAAACATGCGTTTCTTTTTTTTCAAGGAGAATCTAAATACCAATTTTCACGTCTAACATCTTTGGTTTTTGGGATATAGGTATCCTTATAAATCAGCCCCCCCGCCCCCTTTTGACCCCCTTAAGTGGATTTTGTGGAAATGGTAAATCACATGTTTCTTTATTTTTCAAAGAGAATCTAAATACCCATTTTTACGTCTGTAACATCATCATTTTTTGAGATATAGTTATCCTCATAAATCAGCCCCCCCCCCCTCTTTTACCCCCCTTAAGTGGATTTTTGGAGAAATGGTAAAATGTGTGTTCCTTTATCTTTCAAGGAGAATCAAAACACCAATTTTCACGTCAGTAACATTGTCGGTTTTTGAGATATAGGTATCCTAATAAACCCTTTTGACCCCCCTTAAGTGGATTTTGGGGAAATGGTTAAAGTGTTTTCTTTATTTTTCAAGGAAAATCTAAATACATTTTTATTAAGATCTGTAACATCTTTGGTTTTTGAGATATAGGTTTCCTCATGAATCAGCCCCCCCCTCTATTGACCTCCCTTAAATGGATTTTTGTGAAATGTTAAAACATATTTCTTTATTTTTAAAGGAGAATCTAAATACTAATTTTCACATTTGTAACATCGGTCGGTTTTTGAAATATAGGTATCCTCATATAATCAGCCCCCCATTTTGGACCCCCTTAAAGGGACAGTCTACACCAGAATTTATTTTGTCTTTAAAAGATAGATAATCCCCTTTATTACCCATTCCCCAGTTTTGCATAACCAACACAGTTATAATAATATACTTTTAACCTCTGTGATTATCTTGTATCTAAGCCTATGCAAACTGCCCCTTTTTTCAGTTCTTTTGACAGACTTGCAGTCTAGCCAATCAGTGCCTGCTCCCAGATAACTTCACGTGCACGAGCACAGTGTTATCTATATGAAATACGTGAAACTAACACCCTCTACGTGGTGAAAAACTGTTAAAATGCAATCTGAAAAGAGGTGGGCTTCAAGGTCTAAGAAATTAGCATATGAACCTCCTAGGTTAAGCTTTCAACTAAGAATACAAGAGAACAAAGCAAAATTGGTGATAAAAGTAATTGCAAAATTGTTTAAAATTACATGCTCTATCTGAATCATGAAAGTTTATTTCGGCCTAGGACTGTCCCTTTAATTGGATTTCGGGAAATGGTTTAAAACGTGTATTTGTTTATTTTTAAAGGAGAATCTAAATACCAATTTCCACGTCCTGTAACATCATCGATTTTTGAGATATAGGTTTCCTCATAAAACAGCCCCCCTCTTTTGACCCCACTAAATGGATTTTTGGGAAATGGTAAAACACAGGTTTCATTATTTTTCAAGAGAATCTAAATACCAATTTTGACGCCTGTAACAGTCAGTTTTTGTAGATATAGGTATCCTGATAAAAAAAGTTTTACCCCCCCTTTTTCACCCCCTTAGGAGGAAATTTCCAAAAATCCTTCCTTAGTGGTGCCTGCATCATAAAAACAATGTAACTTCCAAATTTCACCGTTCCTAGGTTAAACGGTTTGAGCTAAGCGTTGATGAGTCAGTCAGTCAGGTACTTCTTCTTTTATATATATATATATATATATATATATATATTATATATATATATATAATATATATAGATTTAAGGGGTCGATTTATCAAAAGGCTTTGCAAGCCTTTCATCCCCATACGACTGTAGGTTCTCACAAGAGAACCTGCACACCGTTTTTAACAAGCAAGCGTTCATTAGACCGCTTGTTTTCCGAACCTTTCGCCACCTTCAAAGGTGGCAAATTTCAATCTCCCCTGGGAAAAGTCCGACCTAGGGAGATTGACAGCACAGGGATAGCACAGCGAACGCAAAATAGCTCTCGTGTGCAATGCATTTATTCCGCCAGGGTATATGCCCCCATATCTGCCTCAGCTCTGATAATTTGCCCCCTAACTCTTTTACAGTACCTTCACCTTGGAGACTTGACTGCATACTTGTTGGTCATGTGTTATTACTTCCAATAAACTAAATAAATGAATACTATTCACATGGATTTATGTAAAACATAAGAACATTTTATTTAATTCTTATACAAAAATCCTATCTCCATGTTCTCATGGACAGTTGTATTTTTGGCTATTAGCTCAAACAACTGTATGCAAAGGAACAATCCTCAAATAGTCTAGATCAGGGGTGCCCAATAGGTAGATTGGGATCTACCAGTAGATCCTTAAGGTGCTGCTGGTAGATAGCGGCCAATGTGATCAAAATGATGTAGTCAAGTTACACAATCTCAACACTGGGGCGTGAGTAGAGTATGGTTACTAGGGATACCGCCTTATTTACCACAGTGTGTGAAGGGGCAGGTCATTAAACAGTCTGATGGTCGGACACGAAACGTGCTACAGGATTGGATCTTGAGGGACATCTATTTCAAACAATCAATAAAGATGATTTTTTAACAACACACAATTGGGCCTATCAAAAGCATGGTTGAGTGAGTACTCTCCCAATGGATATGGCGGTAAAGTATAGTTAGGAGGGTAAGTGTCAAAAGATAGAAAAAGTAAAGGCTGCTATGCTATGCTAAAGGAACAATTCTGAATGACGTGTTGACCCGGTAAGAAATGGTCTGCATGGCGCGCTATTGAAATTTATTTGTGCATGCCTCACTGGATCATGTCAGGCCAACCCCACGGCGCAAAGTAAAGGAGGTCAGCGGCAGTAATTTGAATACAGTGTTTTGTAACATGGCACAAGGGGTTGCTCCTGTTAACCCAAATTAAAGTCAGTGCTACTTTTGACGTCAGGATTAAGCTTTTGCACATCCATGTGTTGCTAGATCATACAACCTTAAAGGGATATGAAACACACATTTTTTTTTAATGATTCAGATAGAGCATGCTATTTTAAAACAACTTTCTAATTTACTCCTATAATCATTTTTTCTTCATTCTCTTAGGAGTTGGACCATTTTTTTAGTGGGTAGATTTTGTTGAGCTGGTCATTTGAAAAATAGACAAAAAAGTGTGGACACCCCTGGTCTAGATATATTTAATATACTGTATGTTGATGTTCTGTTTGAAATTGCTAGCACTAGTAGGAAATCTGCATTTTTTCATTACTCTAGTATCTAGCTAAGGTTAAAGGGCCACTCTAGTCAAAATTAAACTGTCATGATTCAGATAGGGCATGCAATTTTGAACAACTTTCCAATTTACTTTTATCATCAAATTTGCTTTGTTCTCTGGGTATTCTTAGTTGAAAACTAAACCTAGGTAGGATCATATGCTAATTTCTAAGCCATTGGAGGCCACCTCTAATCTCAGTGCATTTTGATAGTTTTTCACAGCTAGAGGGCATTAGTTCACGTATATCATATTAGATAACATTGTGCTCACACCCGTGAAGTTACCTACGAGTCAGCAGTGATTGGCTAAAATGCATGTCTGTCAAAAGAACTGAAATAAGGGGGCAGCCTGCAGAGGCTTAGATACTAGGTAATTACAGAGGTAAAAAGAATATTAATATAAGCGTGTTGGTTATGTAAATCTGGAAAATGGATAATAAAGGGATTATCTATCTTTTTAAAGAATACAAATTCTGGAGTAGACTGTCCCTTTAAGCTGGCTGACCAAGATCTACAAAGGATGGTTTGATGAGGCAAAGAGAAATCTGTATAGGACGTATTGTCATTACCCAGGCTCATGGTGACATATTGCTGGCGTCATCCATGATTGTTGGATTTATTATGTACTAATTTGACAAGCATTATGGTATTTTTTCATGCATGATATTTCAGTGTGCTTATTGGTCCACTTTGTGCTTCATTTCTTGATGCTATTTAAACTCCTCCATGGCCATATTATATACATTTATGTTCTCAGGTTGCTAATTATCTGGGTGTGCTATTCTACTTACCTGTTCATTTTTGCTGTAGTTTGCTTGACTTGACTATTATTTTCCCTAAGCCCAGTACTGCTGTCAATTGTTGCTGAATCTTTACCTTGCATATTATATTACTAATTCAAATGACAACTCTTTTATTGGATTGGTAAGCCAGAAATCACCTGAGCTTGCATACAGTGTTTTAGCATGCAAACTATGATGGATTGTTATCAGTGACCTGCAGTGAGGGGAGGAAGCTGAGGCTCTGCCTCACCTGTCATAGCAATTGAAAAAAATAATTTTCAATTGAAATAAAAACATTTTTTAAAATGTTTTAATCCGTAATATATGGAGAGAGGCAGCAAGTGTTGCGCTGCTAATGTGCGCTTTTGGCCCTGCCGTGCCCATGCCCACAATAAGAGCCAAGAATTCTGGGCTGCAGAAAGCACTGAAGCTGTGTTGGAGAGCTGCCTGCCCCTCCCAGCCCTGATGCTATTTTACAAGTGAAGCCAAGCTCTACTTTCTTCACAAGTAACCTGCTGACTGGGAGCGACCATCACCATCACTAATGACAGATTTGTTACAAGCCTGGGCCCTGCATAAGTGCCATGCTTTCCATTGTTATCAGGTTCCAGTCATTTGGGGAGACAAGTAAATTAAAAAAGACTAACATATGGAAAGCATGGCACTTAAGCAGGTCCTACACTTGGAACTAATTTGACATTAGTGAAGTCACTCTGTTAATTAGACACACATATACAGATTGAATAGTAACCACTTAAAGGAAACTAGTGAGATAACAAGGATTTGGCATATGATGTGGATGTATGCATAAAGCTACATTAAAGATGGTGAGAAGGAGAAATGACATGTCAAATGAACTCTTTGTATATCTGTTGTTCCTAAATGTGTCAGCTTTAAGCCTCTGGACAATTACATAACAACCTATGAGGCCCAGTTTAGCTTTATATTTGTTGTATGATGGTATATGGTGTTGTCCTATGGCCTGCCCTCCCCTTATAAGAAAGTAAAAAAAAGTTATGCCTCTGGAAAGGTAAGACCAAGCACTATATTTTTTTATTTGTGTTGAATGAGTATAAATAGTCAAACAGTTCCACTATTTATACTTATTCAACAAATTAAAAAATATACTGCGTGGTCTTTCCTTCAAAAAAGCAGAACTTTTTTCACTTTCTGATAAGGGCGGCAGGCTACTGGGACTGCATTTGCCTATATAAAGATAATTGAATTTGTTTCTTACTTATATTTGCGTGTTGTAAAAATGCTAATCGTCATTGTGCAACCTGCCAATTTAATCCTAAATTTCAGATACCTCTATCGGGTTCATATATGTGTTTCTTTGACGTATCATAGCCAGTGCCTCACCAGCCTCTGACCTCACCGGGGGTCACTGATTGTAATTGAGGGCTATGTAAAGGGGAATCATTTAGTATATTTGTTTCACATTACATATTTATAAATAAATATTTTATATCTGTTATATACAAGAGTTGACTGGTACGTATTTATCTATGTTCACTTGAAGTAGGTAGAGCATTACAGCATCTGCCAAGCAGAAAAAAGAGATGTTAGGGTGAAGGGGAAACCCTTTAAAGGACGTGTTACCCATATGCTGCTTTGTTTGAAAGTGATGTGGTATATATGTAAAAAGCTGACTACAAAATATCACACAAACACATATATGTAAAAAAGAAACACCCATTTCCTCAAAATTACTCCAGTAACCACATCCTATTGGACTTTAAGTATACAATCCAGTGTTTCTCCTGGGACTAGCAAGAAACAGTGCATGCTTTCTTTTCTCCTAAAGTTCAAGGGCGTTGACAGACCATGGTGAAATCTCATGGAATTAAGACAAAATCTTAATAGAGAACAGCAACGCAGTAAACAATTCTGTCACCATGTAGATGACTGAAGAAGAGAAGTTAAATATTAAATTTTAAGCCAAGAAAAATCCAGGAAGACAATTTTAGGAATAAAAGATAATTTATGTAGAGAAACATGTCCTTCTAATAGCTGAGTAGCTTTAGGTTGCAAGCTTTAAGGACACTAAGGACCCTTTCCCATGTAAATGGTTGCCCGATAAGGGAAGCCAGATGATCTTAAAGCATGCAAGCAAAATGTATTAAATTATAAATTAAAATGTGTCACCATCACTCAACTTCTCTCCTGTTTTGATAAAGAAGAAACAGATTTATTTATATATATATGAATTTGCTTGAACTGGTGAATCAGTATCAAGCTGATGCTTATGAAGAGATAGAAAAAAAATAACTAGCTAGAGGTGCAGTCTGTAAAATGCTATCTGTAAAGTAAAAAACACATTGGATTAGTGTGATTAGTGAACATATGTCAGGAAGACCATGTATTTAACCTGCATAATTGAAAGAGGCGTCAATATATCTGACAAAGGATGAAGCCTAATGGTAAAAGTCCTCACCTTAGAAGGTAAAGGTTTTTCCTCAGCTATAAAGAATAAGGAATATATATAACTGTCAAAAAGACCCTAGAAACTGACTGATCCTTTCTGAAAATCAGAATGCCAAAAAAAAATGCAGTTAGTCAACATGGTATCCTTGAAGATTGAAAATAATACTTGAAAGGACAGAAAATTACATTGCACAATAACAGAGAAGCATCTGCAATATGCCTGGCTTCAGAAAAAATTGTTCTCATAAAAATTAATTCTAATAAGTTTTTTTAGCCTGCCTAATATAGAAAGAAAAGCACAGTGCATCTAAAAATCATGCATGCTGCAAATAGGGATATCAGGAATGTAAATGGCTAAGATCCAAATGAAGTTTAACTTTTCGCATTGCCAATTTCCATTGATTATCTAATTGTTTGCTAAAGTCCACATGACCCATGGGAATACGCGAAGGAATGTGTCAGCTGACCTTTATAAAGGTCGGAGAATAGATACAGGCACCCAAGACAAATATCAAAGGGTTGGCTGGAACTTCTCAACTGCAGAAAACTGTAACTCTATTCTTTATCTGCACAAAGGCAATACTCTCTTCAGGCTAAACCACTGGTTTTCAAACCTGTCCTCAGACCTCCCTTAGAGGCCACATTTTGAGGATATCTGAACTGGAGCACAGGTGAAATAATTAGCCGATTAGTAAACAGTTATTTTCCCGGCTCTCATCCAAGGTAATCTGGAAAAAACATGGCCTGTTGGGGAGGCCTGAGAACAGGTTTGAAAACCAAGGGGCCAAAGCAACTTAAATAGCACTTGAAGGAGAGGGGAGAAATTAGAATAAGATTTCTGGTTTCTTTCTTAATCAAGATGTCTGAAGCTTTATTATTGAACAGCGAAGAGTCCTATTATAAAAAAGCATATGGTGGAATATGGTAGAATATTTAGAAACAGCTCATGAACTGGTATTCTTTATATATATTCAGAATGTTCTCCTTTTTGTGGCCGTCTACATTAAGGGGGGCTTATCACATGTAAGCTGCAGGAATATGCAAGAAAATATTTTGCATGCTAAAAGGGGTCATAGTGTATCCAGACATTTTGCAGATAATGCTAATAACAATTCAGAAGATTTGCGGTGACTGGTACTGAATAATTCCAGTTAAACATGAAGAAAGGTTTAGATCTGTATTTAAAGCTTTGTATTACCAGATGGTTTTATTACACATTTTCCTTCTTTCAAAATGATCATAGATATTTTAAATATAATGGGAAACATGCATGAAGTGTTAAAGTATGTAATTTATTTATCTGTCTAGACGTTAACTGGGTATAATTTATTTTTGTACAAGTAATGGAGTACTGAATTTAGACGTGACTCATTCGTTAATAATTAGAAATTGATATGCTTCGCTGGTTAGTTTTCTGTATTTTATTTAAAGGATATGAAACTTAATTTTATTTCTTTCATGAATCAAATAGAGCATGCGATTTTAAACAACTTTATAATTTACTTCTATTATAACATTTTATTCGTTCTCTTGGTATCTTTTGTTAAAAAACAGGGAAGTATGCTTAGGAGCCGGATCAGTTTTGGTGCACTATATGGCAGCCGTTTTGCAAGAATGTTATTCATTTGCAAGAGCACTAGATGGCAGCACTATTTCCTGCCATGAAGTGCTCCAGATTCCTACCTAGGTATCTCTTCAACACAGAATATCATTGGAACAATGCAAGAAGTAGGCCCTCCATACCTTTGATACCTTTATTTATTGATACTGTATAAAAAGACACTTTTTTATTACACTTCAGGGATACAATTTAACACTACATTCTATATTTCAAAATTTGCACATGATATTCAAAAATAAATTGAAGAATTTTAAACTGTGAGCAGTGGGTTTCTCATATCAAAAACTTATTTCAAAATCAAAATATCTATTCGTATTGGGCCCTGTTTTTTAAATACAGATATTTTTAAAAAATCTATTTTTCCATCTATACTGATCTTAATCTAAATCTATTATTTGGGTTTACATAATTAATGTATTTTTTACTCTGGTGTTTTTTTTTTGTTATTTAGAATTATTGTGGTAATGTGTAGAATGATAATTCAGAGGCAAGCAGGTAGCTATTAATGGGGTATTTTAAACATAATTTAACAAAATATAAATAATTTTGACAGAATCGGATTTCTATTACATACTTTTCTGCCTTTTTGTAACAAATAAAATAAAATCCAATTATTTTTTTTTATTTACATAAAAGCACTTACCAAAAAATATGTGTTTCCCTTTAAGGGGAACTGCCAGAACCCCAAACATTCACATTTCCAATCCCTGCACAGTCTATATACAAAAGAAACAAAGACAAAGATGGCTAAGGAAACTTGTTAAATGATATTACAGGACATTATTTTAAATATATGTAATCTCTTTGGTAGGAACTCTGGAACCGGGCCTCAGTACTGCTTTGTGTTTATGAAATATGAAATAGAAGGGAGTTGATATGAGGTTTTGCAACTCTGCAGGAAGATAACCAAAATGAGACATCTCCAAATGGTTTAGACAGGGATTCACTATTATCCAAGAATAATGTAAATCTATATGTTTACATCTCTTTAGAACATGGGGCGCTCTCTTTGAAGAACTGGACTTAAAGGGCCATAATACCCAAATGTTTAAACACTTGAAAGTGATGCAGCATAGCTGTAAAAAGCGGACTAGAAAATATCACCTGAACATCTCTATGTAAAAAAAGAAAGATATTTTACCTCAAAAGTTTCTCAGTAGCCACATCCCATTGTAAAGGACTTCTAAGCAACAAATCAGTATGTCTGTCCCAGGACAGCGGAAGGAGCGAGCATTCGTGCACACTCATCTTATTTC
Source organism: Bombina bombina (assembly GCF_027579735.1). Classification (NCBI taxonomy): domain Eukaryota; kingdom Metazoa; phylum Chordata; class Amphibia; order Anura; family Bombinatoridae; genus Bombina; species Bombina bombina. The sequence goes on along the minus strand of NC_069502.1, from coordinate 916,196,148 downwards.
CCTATTCAGTGTAAGGAAGTTTACAATTAAATCTGATGAGAGTTAAGTGAAATCTCATGAGATCACAGTAAAAGAGTTCATGACCTCAGCACTGCTGATGCTGATTGGCTGCTGCTCATTTCTTCTTCTTCTTCTTTTTTTTTTTTTTTTTTTTTTTTACCTGCAGCTGAACAGCACTTTTTACACAGAACTTACTCTGCTGAGCTTAGGAGATTGTGAGGTAAAATTTCTTCCTTTATTACATAGAGATTCTCAGGTGATATTTTCCTGTCAGCTTTTTACAGTTATACTGCATGAGTTTCAAGTGATTTAGCATATGAGTATTATGTCCCTTTAAGTCCATTTGATTATTAAGGTATTCCACTAGATGACCAATTAAGATGCAGAAGTTAGTTCCTCCTCAAAATTTAAGAAGGAGATTGTTGATACTTATATTAAAGGGACATTGTACACTAGACTTTTCTTTGCATAAATGTTTTGTAGATGATTCATTTATACAGCCTATACAGCTTTTATTTATTTTTTATTTTTTTAAAGTATAGTTTTGCTGATTTTTAAATAATATTGCTCTGATTTTCTGATTCCTAACCAAGCCCCAAAGTTTTAGGAGAATACTGATGTATACCTCCTCCAGCTTGCTCCTGTTTGTGTAAATAGTATTTTCATATGCAGAGGAAGGGGGAGGGGTCTGCTTTTTTGCTGTAGAGACACTTGCAGTGGGTGTTCTAGCTAATCTTTTTAAACAGTGCTAAACTGGGAGCTTCTAAGTAAGTTTTTAAACGGTTTTATGCTGGATTTTTAGATCAGTATCTGGGCATATTATTCTTTATAGTAATTTATATTACATTCAGTTAAATAAAAATTGGTGTATACTGTCCCTTTAATAAAATAAAAAAAAGCACATTTGAAATTTCTGAGAACCAAAAAACACTGGACCAATGATCAACCACCTCTTCTAACCCAGTCAAACTGATTTCGAAACAATGCTCCCTACCCCAAACAGAAGCTTACTAAGCTTGAGAATTTACATATGGCCATGGTCTCAGACAGAAACAGTTTAATAACTGGTTTATTTATTTTTAAATTAACTGGCCTGATGGCAGAGGTAATTAATAAAAGTGGTTTCAGAAAATAAAGAATACAATATTTCCATTTGGAATGTGAAAGTTTATAATTTATCAGGGTGGATAAAAAAAATATGAAAAAAAAATTCAGATTTTTTTTTTTATTTGATTTTTTTTTTATTTAAATATGATTTTTTTAAAAAAAATATAAATATAATACTTGTTTGATTATAAATCTATCCTGAAATAAGGATCCATGAGGCTGTATATTTATGGCTGTAATGTTTAATTTTTTGGTAAATTAATTCCATTAATCCATACACAATGTCATGCTCTCCCAGAGGTTTGACATTTATTCTGTCTAGAAGATATCACATACAGGGAGTGCAGAATTATTAGGCAAATGAGTATTTTGACCACATCATCCTCTTTATGCATGTTGTCTTACTCCAAGCTGTATAGGCTCGAAAGCCTACTACCAATTAAGCATATTAGGTGATGTGCATCTCTGTAATGAGAAGGGGTGTGGTCTAATGACATCAACACCCTATATCAGGTGTGTATAATTATTAGGCAACTTCCTTTCCTTTGGCAAAATGGGTCAAAAGAAGGACTTGACAGGCTCAGAAAAGTAAAAAATAGTGAGATATCTTGCAGAGGGATGCAGCACTCTTAAAATTGCAAGCTTCTGAAGCGTGATCATCGAACAATCAAGCGTTTCATTCAAAATAGTCAACAGGGTCGCAAGAAGCGTGTGGAAAAACCAAGGCGCAAAATAACTGCCCATGAACTGAGAAAAGTCAAGCGTGCAGCTGTCAAGATGCCACTTGCCACCAGTTTGGCCATATTTCAGAGCAACATCACTGGAGTGCCCAAAAGCACAAGGTGTGCAATACTCAGAGACATGGCCAAGGTAAGAAAGGCTGAAAGACGACCACCACTGAACAAGACACACAAGCTGAAACGTCAAGACTGGGCCAAGAAATATCTCAAGACTGATTAAATGAGAGTGAGTCTTGATGGGCCAGATGGATGGGCCCGTGGCTGGATTGGTAAAGGGCAGAGAGCTCCAGTCCGACTCAGACGCCAGCAAGGTGGAGGTGGAGTACTGGTTTGGGCTGGTATCATCAAAGATGAGCTTGTGGGGCCTTTTCGGGTTGAGGATGGAGTCAAGCTCAACTCCCAGTCCTACTGCCAGTTTCTGGAAGACACCTTCTTCAAGCAGTGGTACAGGAAGAAGTCTGCATCCTTCAAGAAAAACATGATTTTCATGCAGGACAATGCTCCATCACACGCGTCCAAGTACTCCACAGCGTGGCTGGCAAGAAAGGGTATAAAAACAGAATTTATGCTTACCTGATAAATTACTTTCTCCAACGGTGTGTCCGGTCCACGGCGTCATCCTTATTTGTGGGAATATCTCTTCCCCAACAGGAAATGGCAAAGAGTCCCAGCAAAGCTGGCCATATAGTCCCTCCTAGGCTCCGCCCACCCCAGTCATTCGACCGACGGACAGGAGGAAAAAAAATAGGAGAAACCATATGGTACCGTGGTGACTGTAGTTAGAGAAAATAATTCATTAGACCTGATTAAAAAACCAGGGCGGGCCGTGGACCGGACACACCGTTGGAGAAAGTAATTTATCAGGTAAGCATAAATTCTGTTTTCTCCAACATTGGTGTGTCCGGTCCACGGCGTCATTCTTACTTGTGGGAACCAATACCAAAGCTTTAGGACACGGATGAAGGGAGGGAGCAAATCAGGTCACCTAAACGGAAGGCACCACGGCTTGCAAAACCTTTCTCCCAAAAATAGCCTCCGAAGAAGCAAAAGTATCAAATTTGTAAAATTTGGCAAAAGTGTGCAGTGAAGACCAAGTCGCTGCCTTACATATCTGATCAACAGAAGCCTCGTTCTTGAAGGCCCATGTGGAAGCCACAGTCCTAGTGGAGTGAGCTGTGATTCTTTCAGGAGGCTGCCGTCCGGCAGTCTCGTAAGCCAAGCGGATGATGCTTTTAAGCCAAAAAGAAAGAGGTAGAAGTCGCTTTTTGACCTCTCCTTTTACCAGAGTAGACGACAAACAGAGAAGATGTTTGTCTGAAATCTTTTGTAGCTTCTAAATAGAATTTTAGAGCACGGACTACGTCCAAATTGTGTAACAAACGTTCCTTCTTTGAAACTGGATTCGGACACAAAGAAGGTACAACTATCTCCTGGTTAATATTCTTGTTAGAAACAACCTTTGGAAGAAAACCAGGCTTAGTACGCAAAACCACCTTATCTGCATGGAACACCAGATAGGGCGGAGCACACTGCAGAGCAGATAACTCTGAAACTCTTCTAGCAGAAGAAATAGCAACCAAAAACAAAACTTTCCAAGATAACAACTTAATATCTATGGAATGTAGAGGTTCAAACGGAACCCCTTGAAGAACTGAAAGAACTAAATTTAAACTCCAGGGAGGAGTCAAAGGTCTGTAAACAGGCTTGATCCTAACCAGAGCCTGAACAAATGCTTGAACATCTGGCATAGCTGCCAGTCGTTTGTGTAGTAAGACAGATAAAGCAGAAATCTGTCCCTTTAGAGAACGCGCAGATAATCCTTTATCCAAACCTTCTTGCAGAAAGGAAAGAATCTTAGGAATTTTAATCTTATTCCAAGGTAATCCCTTGGATTCACACCAGCAGATATATCTTTTCCATATCTTATGGTAAATCTTTCTAGTTACCGGTTTTCTGGCCTGAACCTGAGTATCAATCACAGAATCTGAAAACCCACGCTTTGATAGAATCAAGCGTTCAATCTCCAAGCCGTCAGCTGGAGGGAGACCAGATTTGGATGTTCGAATGGACCCTGAACAAGAAGGTCCTGTCTCAAAGGTAGCTTCCATGGTGGAACCGATGACATATTCACCAGGTCTGCATACCAAGTCCTGCGTGGCCACGCAGGGGCTATCAAGATCACCGAGGACCCGTAGCAAGGAACTTTGAAGTTCTGACGAGACGCCATCAGATCCATGTCTGGAATGCCCCATAGTTGCGTCAACTGGGCAAAGATCTCCGGGTGGAGTTCCCACTCCCCCGGATGGAATGTCTGACGAGTCAAATAATCCACTTCCCAGTTTTCCACACCTGGAATGTGGATCGCAGATAGGTGGCAGGAGTGATTCTCCGCCCATTGTATTATTTTGGTCACTTCTTTCATCGCCAGGGAACTCCTTGTTCCCCCCTGATGAATGAGATACGCAACAGTCGTCATGTTGTCTGATTGGAATCTTATGAATCTGGCCTTTGCTAGCTGAGGCCAAGCCTTGAGAGCATTGAACATCGCTCTTAGTTCCAGAATGTTTATCGGGAGAAGAGACTCTTCCCGAGACCACAGTCCCTGAGCTTTCAGGGATTCCCAGACCGCGCCCCAGCCCACTAGGCTGGCGTCGGTCGTCACAATGACCCACTCTGGACTGCGGAAGCTCATTCCCTGGGATAGGTGATCCTGGGTTAGCCACCAACGGAGTGAGTCTCTGGTCTTCTGATCTACTTGAATCACTGGAGACAAGTCTGTATAATCCCCATTTCACTGTTTCAGCATGTACAGTTGTAATGGTCTTAGATGAATTCGCGCAAAAGGAACTATGTCCATTGCCGCAACCATCAACCCTACTACTTCCATGCACTGAGCTATGGAAGGACGTGGAACAGAATGAAGAACTTGACAAGCGCTTAGAAGTTTTGACTTTCTGACATCTGTCAGAAAGATCTTCATTTCTAAGGAATCTATTATTGTTCCCAAGAAGGGAACTCTGGTTAACGGAGACAGAGAAATTTTTTCTATGTTCATCTTCCATCCGTGAGATCTGAAAAGGTCCAGAACGATGTCTGTATGAGCCTTTGATTTTGAAAGGAACGACGCTTGTATTAGAATGTCGTCCAAGTATGGTACTACTGCAATGCCCCTCGGTCTTAGAACCGCTAGAAGGGACCCGAGTACCTTTGTGAAAATCCTTGGAGCAGTGGCTAATCCGAATGGGAGGGCCACAAACTGGTAATGTTTGTCCAGAAAGGCAAACCTTAGGAACTGATGATGTTCTTTGTGGATAGGAATATCTAGGTATGCATCCTTTAGATCCACGGTAGTCATAAATTGACCTTCCTGGATAGTGGGTAGAATCGTTCGAATGGTTTCCATTTTGAACGATGGTACCCTGAGAAATTTGTTTAGGATCTTTAAATCCAGAATTGGTCTGAAGGTTCCCTCTTTTTTGGGAACTACGAACAGATTTGAGTAAAATCCCATTCCTTGTTCCGTCATTGGAACGGGGTGTATCACTCCCATCTTTAACAGGTCTTCTACACAATGTAAGAACGCCTGTCTCTTTATTTGGTTTGAGGATAAGTGAGACATGTGGAACCTTCCCCTTGGGGGTAGTTCCTTGAATTCCAGAAGAAAACCCTGAGAAACTATTTCTAGCGTCCAGGGATCCTGAACATCTCTTGCCCAAGCCTGAGCAAAGAGAGAGAGTCTGCCCCCCACTAGATCCGGTCCCGGATCGGGGGCTACTCCTTCATGCTGTTTTGTTAGCAGCGGCAGGCTTCTTGGCCTGCTTACCCTTGTTCCAGCCTTGCATCAGTTTCCAGACTGGTTTGGACTGTGAGGCTTAGAGGATGCAGAATTAGAGCCCGGTCCGTTCCTGAAATTACGAAAGGAACGGAAATTAGACTTATTCTTGGCCTTGAAAGGCCTATCTTGTGGGAGGGCGTGACCCTTTCCCCAGTGATGTCTGAGATAATCTCTTTCAATTCTGGTCCAAAGAGAGTTTTACCCTTGAAGGGGATGTTAAGCAATTTTGTCTTGGATGATACATCCGCTGACCAAGACTTTAGCCAAAGCGCTCTGCGCGCCACAATTGCAAACCCTGAATTTTTCGCCGCTAATCTAGCTAATTGCAAAGCAGCATCTAAAATAAAAGAGTTAGCCAACTTAAGTGCGTGAACTCTGTCCATAACCTCCTCATATGGAGTCTCTCTACTGAGCGACTTTTCTAGTTCCTCGAACCAGAACCACGCTGCTGTAGTGACAGGAACAATGCACGAAATGGGTTGTAGAAGGTAACCTTGCTGTACAAAAATCTTTTAAGCAAACCTTCCAATTTTTTATCCATAGGATCTGTGAAAGCACAACTATCCTCGATAGGAATAGTAGTGCGCTTGTTTAGAGTAGAAACTGCCCCCTCGACCTTAGGAACTGTCTGCCATAAGTCCTTTCTGGGGTCGACCATAGGAAATAATTTCTTAAATATAGGAGGGGGAACAAAAGGTATGCCGGGCTTCTCCCACTCCTTATTCACTATGTCCGCCACCCGCTTGGGTATAGGAAAAGCGTCGGGGTGCACCGGAACTTCTAGGAACTTGTCCATCTTGCATAATTTTTCTGGAATGACCAAGTTGTCACAATCATCCAGAGTAGATAACACCTCCCTAAGCAGTGCGCGGAGATGTTCTAACTTAAATTTAAATGTCACAACATCAGGTTCAGCCTGTTGGGAAATTTTTCCTGAATCTGAAATTTCCCCATCTGACAAAACCTCCCTCATGGCCCCTTCAGATTGGTGTGAGGGTATGACAGAACAATTATCATCAGCGCCCTCCTGCTCTTCAGTGTTTAAAACAGAGCAATCGCGCTTTCTCTGATATGCAGGCATTTTGGATAAAATATTTGCTATGGAGTTATCCATTACAGCCGTCAATTGTTGCATGGTAATAAGCATTGGCGCGCTAGAATTACTAGGGGCCTCCTGCGTGGGCAAAACTGGCGTAGACACAGAAGGAGATGATGTAGAACCATGTCTACTCCCTTCATCTGAGGAATTATCTTGGGCAATTTCATTATCTGTGGCAGTACTGTCCTTACTTTGTTTGGACGCTATGGCACAATTATCACACAATTTTGAAGGGGGAGACACATTGGCTTTCATACATATAGAACATAGCTTATCTGAAGGCACAGACATGTTAAACAGGCTTAAACTTGTCAATAAAGCACAAAAACCGTTTTAAAACAAAACCGTTACTGTCTCTTTAAATTTTAAACAGAGCACACTTTATTACTGAATATGTGAAAAAATATGAAGGAATTGTTCAAAATTTACCAAAATTTCACCACAGTGTCTTAAAGCATTAAAAGTATTGCACACCAATTTTCAGAGCTTTAACCCTTAAAATAACGAAACTGGAGCCGGTTACAGATTTAACCCCTATACAGTCCCAGCTACAGCCTTTGCTGTGACTTTACCAAGCCCAGAGGGGAATACGATACCAAATGACGCCTTTTAGGAACTTTTCCAACTACTTTCAGGTCCTCACACATGCATCTGCATGTCTTGCTCTCAAAAACAACTGCGCAGTAATGGCGCGAAAATGAGGCTCAGCCTACAACTGGGAAGGCCCTTCCTGACTGGAAAAGGTGTCTAACATAGTGCCTGACGTTAAAAAACGTTCCCCAAGTTTATAAGTGTGAATTATCAGCATAAACATGTATAAAATGTCCAAATAAAGCAATCAATTTAGCCCATAAAAGTGTCTACCAGTTTTATAGCCCATATTAAGCCCTTTATTCTGTTTGAGACTAAGAAAATGGCTTACCGGTCCCCATGAGGGGAAATGACAGCCTTCCAGCATTACACAGTCTTGTTAGAAATATGGCTAGTCATACCTTAAGCAGAAAAGTCTGCTAACTGTTTCCCCCAACTGAAGTTACTTCATCTCAACAGTCCTATGTGGAAACAGCAATCGATTTTAGTTACTGTCTGCTAAAATCATCTTCCTCTCACAAACAGAATTCTTCATCCTTTCTGTTTCAGAGTAAATAGTACATACCAGCACTATTTTAAAATAACAAACTCTTGATAGTAGAATAAAAAACTACAACTAAACACCACAAACTCTTAACCATCTCCGTGGAGATGTTGCCTGTGCAACGGCAAAGAGAATGACTGGGGTGGGCGGAGCCTAGGAGGGACTATATGGCCAGCTTTGCTGGGACTCTTTGCCATTTCCTGTTGGGGAAGAGATATTCCCACAAGTAAGGATGACACCGTGGACCGGACACACCAATGTTGGAGAAAGAAGAAAATCTAATGACATGGCCTCCTTGTTCACCTGATCTGAACCCCATTGAGAACCTGTGGTCCATCATCAAATGTGAGATTTACAAGGAGGGAAAACAGTACACCTCTCTGAACAGTGTCTGGGAGGCTGTGGTTGCTGCTGCACGCAATGTTGATGGTGAACAGATCAAAACACTGACAGAATCCATGGATGGCAGGCTTTTGAGTGTCCTTGCAAAGAAAGGTGGCTATATTGGTCACTGATTTGTTTTTGTTTTGTTTTTGAATGTCAGAAATGTATATTTGTGAATGTTGAGATGTTATATTGGTTTCACTGGTAAAAATAAATAATTGAAATGGGTATATATTTGTTTTTTGTTAAGTTGCCTAATAATTATGCACATTAATAGTCACCTGCACACACAGATATCCCCCTAAAATAGCTACTTCCAAAAATATTCAGCTTTGATATTAATGAGTTTTTTTGGGTTCATTGAGAACATGGTTGTTGTTCAATAATAAAATTAATCCTCAAAAATACAACTTGCCTAATAATTCTGCACTCCCTGTAGTCTTGGTTTTGTAGTTCTCAAAACTGTGAATCTGTGTCTACAGAAATAACACAGCCCTTGTTCACAGGAAAAAAGATTATAAAACAAACATATAGAGTTGAGAAATAGACATTAAAGTTATGTTAAACACTCTGTTTCATTGTTATAATAAAAAAGCACTAAGCACCAAGCAGTTATTTAAAAAAAATACTTTATCAAATGTGCTTTGTTTTCTTGGCATCCTTTGTTAAAGAATAAAGTGAGTTAGGCTCATAAATAGCAATGCCCTACTGGGATCGAGCAGAACCCATTTGGTGAGCCAGTGACAAGAGGCATATATGTATAGCCACCAATCACCAGCTTGCACCCAGAAGTGAATTGCTGCTCATGAATCTACCTAGATAATGTTTTTTTTTTTTTTTTAACAAAACATACCAAGAGAACAAAGCAAATTTGGAAAGTTATGCTCTGTTTGACTGTTCTATCCCTTTAACATCATACATAAATAGATACTTTTAATTTGACTTATGTATCACAAATAGTGACTATTTACTTTATATTAGTTCAAAGGAGAGCTGAGTACAGATAATGTAGCAAAAAACTGATAAGAAAAGTACTGTGGGGAAAAAAGAAGTAACAGAACAATAACCAAGGAGATAAAGTCAATTTATGTGTATAGCTTATTTTGACCGTTTGATTTAAAACATAGTTCATAGTTTTCAGCTACAAGATAATTCAAAGGGACAGCAAAGTCAAAATTAAACTTCATGATTCAGACAGAGCTTGCAACTTTAACCCCTTAACGACCAACGACGTATGGGGTACGTCCTGCAAAAAAATGCAGTTAATGACCAAGGACGTACCCCGTACGTCGTTGGTCTTTGAAAGCAGTGGAAGCGATCCTGATCACTTCCAACTGCTTTCATGTTATAGCAGTGATGCCTCGATATTGAGGCATCCTGCTATAACATTTTTTAGCCCACCGATGAAGAGAGAGCCACCCTGTGGCCCTCTCTGCATCGGCCATTGATGGCCATGTTCGTTGGTGGGTGGGAGCTTACCAAGGGAGGCGGGTGGGCGGCCATCAGTGGGAAGGGGGGCGGGATCGAGTGCGGGCATGCGCGCGGGTGCGCGCGCGTGAACTGGAGCGGGTGCGCGTGCGTGCACGGGAGCGGGCGCGCGCGCGCGCGGGCGGGTGGGAGCCCTACACTATGGAACAATGATGGTACTCGGTGGGAGTGAGGGTGGGCTTCTAAAAACTGTTTAGCGATCTGGCAGGGGTTGGGGGGTTGGGGGTTGAGGGAGGGCAGCTACACTACAGAAAATAGTATTTTTCTAAAAAAAACTAAAAAAAAACATATTTGATTTTAAACTGGGCACTGGCAGACAGCTGCCAGTACCCAATATGGCGCAATAAGGCAGAGAGAGGGGGGTTAGAGAGCTGTTTGGGGGGGGGATCAGGGAGGTTGGGGGCTAAGGGAGGATACTACAGAACATAATTATTATTTAAAAAAAAAAAAAAACAAAAAAACTCTTATTTTAGTACTGGCAGACTTACTGCCAGTACTTAAGATGGCAGGGGACAATTGTGGGGTGGGGGAGGGAAGAGAGCTGTTTGGGAGGGATCTGGGGGTGTGATGTGTCATGTGGGAGGTTGATACCTACACTAAAGCTAAAATTAACCCTGCAAGCTCCCTAAAAGCTCCCTAATTAACCCCTTCACTGCTGGGCATTATACACGTATGGTGCGCAGCGGCATTTAGCTGCCTTCTAATTACCAAAAAGCAAAGCCAAAGCCATATATGTCTGCTATTTCTGAACAAAGGGGATCCCAGAGAAGCTTTTACAACCATTTATGCCATAATTGCACAAGCTGTTTGTAAATAATTTTAGTGAGAAACCTAAAATTGGGAAAATTTTACGTTTTATTTTTATTTGTTCGCATTTGGCGGTGAAATGGTAGCATGAAATATACCGAAATGGGCCTAGATCAATACTTTGGGTTGTCTACTACACTACACTAAAGCTAAAATTAAAACTACAAGCTCCCTACATGCTCCCTAATTAACCCCTTCACTGCTGGGCATAATACACGTGTGGTGCGCAGCGGCATTTAGCGGCCTTCTAAATACCAAAAAGCGATGCCAAAGCCATATATGTCTGCTTTTTTTGAACAAAGGGGATCCCAGAGAAACATTTACAATCATGTATGCCATAATTGCACAAGTTGTTTGTAAATAATTTCAATGAGAAACCTAAAGTTTGTGAAAACATTTGTGAAAAAGTGAACATTTTTTTTATTTGATCGCATTTTGTAGTGAAATGGTGGTATGAAATATACCAAAATGGGCCTAGATCAATACTTTGGGATGTCTTCTAAAAAAAAATATATACATGTCAAGGGATATTCAGGGATTCCAGACAGATATCAGTGTCCCAATGTAACTAGCGCTAATTTTGAAAAAAAGTGGTTTGGAAATAGCAAAGTGCTACTTGTATTTATTGCCCTATAACTTGCAAAAAAAGCAAAGAACATGTAAACATTGGGTATTTCTAAACTCAGGACAAAATATAGAAACTATTTAGCATGGGTGTTTTTTAGTGGTTGTAGATGTGTAACAGATTTTGGGGGTCAAATTTTGAAAAACTGCGTTTTTTTCCATTTTTTCCTCATATTTTATAATTTTTTTTATAGTAAATTATAAGATATGATGAAAATAATGGTATCTTTAGAAAGCCCATTTAATGGCGAGAAAAACGGTATATAATATGCGTGGGTACAGTAAATGAGTATGAGGAAAATTACAGCTAAACACAAACACCGCAGAAATGTAAAAATAGCCTTGGTCCCAAACGGACAGAAAATGGAAAAGTGCTGTGGTCATTAAGGGGTTAAACAACTTTCCAATTTACTTTTATTATCAAATTTGCTTTGTTGAAGAGTAAACCTTGTTAGGCTGATAAGAGCTTAAGAGCATGCACGTGTCTCTAGAATTATTTGGCAGCAGAGTTTACAGTTATGTATAACATTAATATAAACATTGTTGCAAACATTTCTGCCAGATAAAGATGTGTACACTCCTGAGCTCACCTAGCGTTACTCTTGGATACCACGAGAACTAAGAAAAATTGATAATAGAAGTAACCTGAAAGGTTGTCTAATATTTTACACTCTATCCAATCAATTTAATTTAAAGTGATGGTAAATCCAAGTGTTTAAAAAATGCTAGGATTTACTATCACTAAAACTAAACCGGACTTTCATTGATCACTTATAAAAAAAATGGTACTAAACTCACCCTATCTGCGCTGCGGCACCTCGCTAAAGTCAGAGCCTCCGGCTGTCCATGGCACAGCACTCTTCTCTCTATGAGGTGACGTTTCCACCTCTAAACCAGTAGCCATGTGTGTCATATGACAGTGTTCTGTATGCTAACACAGCTATTGGTTTAGAGGTGGAGATGTCACCTAATTGGTAAAGAGTGCTGTGCCGTGGGCGGCCAGAGGCTTTGACTTTAGCGAGGTGCCGCGGCACAGACAGTGTGAGTTTAGCACCCTTTTTTTTAATAATTGATCAAAAAAAGTCCACTTTATTTTTAGTGATGCTAAATCCTAGCGTATTTTTAAACGCTCGGATTAATCTTCACTTTAAATGGCCATAATAGTCGAAAAATTACATGCTCTAATCTGTTATAGCATGTAATGTTACGCTTATCTACATGATCAAACGGAATTAGTAGTTTTCCAATTATTATGGCCCTTTAAGTTTGACTTCACTGTCCCTTTAAATGACAGAACATATACATTTATTATTATTTTATTAAATGTAACACTCCAAATTTACGGAACAAATGCTGTACTTTCAAATATCTTGCATGCTTTTGATTAACTGAAACATCTGAAAACGCTGTCTACAATATCATATTCCTAATGTTTACACTTGCTCTGGGTTCCACAGTGTTCTAAACCATACATCACTTTTTAAATGTATATGTGTGGGCTAAAAAGCAGCTGAGGAGTGCGTAATATTAGATATGTTGGCCTTTGAAATTAGATACGTCAAGTATGAAATCAGTATTCCATTTAAAGCAAGTGTCCCTTGTAACAATATTACATATTTAGCGCATGCCTCATATCAATTTTACAACCAAGAAAATGTCATGGTACATTTTTTCTTATGACCCTTAAGTTGACTGACAAATTGTTATCTGGTAAAATTATAAGATATCATGCAAAAATATGTCACCTACTGAGTGGCATTAATGCACCTGCCATGAAAATATAAAACTATAATACCATGTAGGTCTGCGTGCCCAGAATGATTCCTCAATGAATTTGTTTATGCTTTTTTTTTTTTTTTTCAATTATCATTTTTTTTCAAACGAGTTATGTTTTTAACTCCCACAAATATGTTACTTACAGTAAGTCCAACTCAGAAGCTGCAGTGCATTGGCATATGCACATAGCCACCGATCAACAACAGTGTGCTTTTTTTAGGTACGGCATAGAAACAGGTCTAGTGTGAGCGATTAATGCTTAAAGGGACACTGAACCCAATTTTTTTTCTTTGGTGATTCAGATAGAGCATGCAATTTTAAGCAACTTTCTAATTTACACCTATTATAAATTTTTCTTCGTATTCTTGCTTTCTTTATTTGAAAAAGATGGCATCTAAGCTATTTTTTGGTTCAGCACCAGGGAAAGCACTTGTTTATTGGTGGGTGAATTTATCCACCAATCAGCAAGAACAACCCAGTTTGTTCACCAAAAATGGGCCGGCATCTAAACTTACATTCTTGCATTTCAAATAAAGATACCAAGAGAATGAAGCCAATTTGATAATAGGAGTCAATTAGAAAGTTGCTTAAAATGGCATGCTCTATCTGAATCACAAAAGAAAAAATTTGGGTTCAGTGTCCCTTTAAACTGATGGTAAATCCTAGCGTTTCAAAAAAAAATGCTAGGATTTACCAGCACTAAAAGTAAACGTGACTTTCATTCACGAGTTAAAAAAAGTGTAAAAGTCACCTTTATTTTGCTGCGGCTTCACTGTTAACTTTTGGCTAAGAGGTAGAAACGTCACCTCACTATAAAAAATTGAGCTGTGGTATGGGGGTTAGCAGTGAAGCCGCGGCAAAGTAAAGGTGACTTTAACAAAAAAAAATTTAAACTTATGAATGAAAGTCACCTTTATTTTTAGTGCTGGTAAATCCTAGCATTTTTGAAACAATAGAATTTACTATCACTTTAACTGCTAAAAGACACAGCTAAACATAAGAATGTGTTCAATCATTCTTGGCAAGGGTCTCTATGCATTTGCTACTTACAAATGCTACCTTTGCATATTATGTTTATAGCGCCACAGAATCTGTCGGCACTCTACAAAAAAATCATAATAATAATAATGAAAACAAATAATGTAATCTAGTTTAAATTGGTGTGAAGCAAGCTAGATGTGTATGTTTATGTACAACTTCAATCTCAAAAAGAGGGAACAAGAATATAATTAAAAGAAAACAAAACAAAAAAAACTGTATTGCATTGCAAAACATCTTTCATGTACAATTTATTTTATAAAAGATATTATAGTCAATTTGAGAGAAATTTACTACAGGCTGTTGGGCTAGATTAGTTTGATGGCAGTGGGGAAATCATGAGACTTAATTGTGTATTAAAGGGCCATTATAGTGAAAAGTGCAAACAAATTAGAGCATGTTATATTATCACTAGCAACTGTAATGCTATGTATTTAACCCCTGAAAAGCTGCCCTTCATCAGCGCTAGTCAAATGACCTAGCAGTACAACTAGTGCTTCTCATTGGCTCAGCAGCAGTTTCAGCTCAGGACCAGGAGTTCTCTGCAGCTCCTGAGTGGTACTTTATCTGTGTGTGTCTAACATATTTACCGGGTTTAAACACATAGTGCTAGATAACGAGTGGAGCGCCACTTAGTGCTTTCACTCACGCACTAACTACGCTAGAAGTGAACTTTTTGCGCATGTTGGGTTGCGCTCGTATTACAAGTTGAAAGTAAAAGGTCATCGTTAACCTGATGCCTGCAAAAAGCTGGACTTAGAATGACGCACACGATAACCTATTCCCACATAGAAGTCAATGGAGAAAATGAAAACACCTCATTCTTGCACTAAACTAAATGCATATTCTCAAGTGTGCTAACCCGACACAAAAACATGAATATTTCACATTCAAATGTTCTTCACATAGAAGAATATGTTCTATTTATTCATAAATACATATTTATATATATATATATATATATATATATATATGATGGTATTTTAATACAATGGGGTCGATTTATCACAGAGCAGCGGAGATGATCGGCCGCACATCGATGAATGCAGACAGCATACACTGTAGGCATTTATCATTGCACAAGCATTTCTAGTGAAATGCTTGTGCAATGCTGCCCCCTGCAGATTCGCGGCAGTCACTAGTGGGGAGTGTCAATCAACCTGATCGTATCCGATCAGGCTGATTGCTGTCCGCCGCCTCATAGGTGGCGGACGAGTTAAGGAGCAGTTGTATTAAGACCGCTGCTACTTAACTCCTGTTTCCGGCAAGCCTAAAGGCATGCATGGATACAGGTGTATACGGCCCCATTCAGGCTGTGATAAATCGGCCCCAATAAATCTATACCTATATATATATATAATTAGAGCTGAAGGACAAAGAATTCTCTGGTCTTATCAAGGGTACAACACAATTTTATTTAAAGTGACGTTTGGGGTGATCACCCCTTCATCAGACCAACAGGAGTGAAAAGAACAATCTTTTAAATCAAATCTGATCCCTCCCCCAACACAGAAAACCGACAAAACAGATTTGGGAGGAATAATATTTGGTTTAAAAGATTGTTTGTTCTTTTCACTTGTTGGTCAGATGAAGGGGTGAACAACCTGAAATATCACTTTAAATAAGATTGTGTTGTACACTTGATAAGACCAGAGGGTGCTTCGTCCTTCAGCTCTATCAACTATTCCTAGCACCCTGGCATATGAAGCTTGTTAGTGGGAGTGCACCTATCTTTACATGTTATATATATATAGGAATATCTATTAGACATACATATTCTGTTATGTGCATTACATTGGAATGTGAAATATTTACAGTACATAGTTTAAACCATTGTTTAAGCATTGGTTAAAACCATCCTCTTAACTGCAAAGGGCTCCAATGCACTTATATACATGTCTATATGTGTGTACATATGTATTTATGTGTTAATATGTGTATATATGTCTGTAAATACATATATAAATACATAAAACATATGTACACACACATACATATACATATATACATATATATATATATATATATACACATACACACACATACAGTACATATCCATCTTTAGATGTATATATATGTATCTTTATATTAAAACCCTTTGCCTGCCTATTTTGAGATTGCATATCTTTTGAGATCTCACATATTTGAGCCTTTAAAACTTGTGTCCAATATTTTTTAATAATGTTTATTAGATGGTGTTGATAACTGTATTCTGTAATAAATTTTTTATGTGTTTTGTGACGCTTTTTAGTTTCACGAAACAGTAAGGTTGCGGTTATCATTCTAGAATAAATCGCGACTGAGCTCACGCGTTTGCATTCACTTTCAACTTTTAATACGAGCGCAATTTAACTTGCGCAGAAACAAATGCGAAAACCTGATATCGCTTGCACGCAAACGATAACGATCCACTCCTAATCGGACCCATAGTGTTATTGGGTCGCTTGTGATAAAATTAGGCCATGTTATTTTTTTTACTACAATGGCCACTTAAACTGTATCATTTACCATAGAAAATTTGTCAGACCTTGAAAAAAAGTCAGGGATGATTTAAAAAATAAATAAAATTATATGTATATTTTGACAATCATTGGACCTGTCACACAAGATGCAGGTATATATCCACAATGCAGTGGCACATTGTCCTCACAATATAGGTGTCATGTCGAGTGATTTGAACAATAATCGTCACAAATAAATAAGCAATATAAGAAAAGACGTATATAAAAAACGCACAACTATATCTAAATAAATAATACAAGCAATACAGATGGTTATCACGTTTCAAAAACTGTTACAAGAGAGAATCTGTTGATATATCACCACATTTTAAAAAATAAAAATTAGCAGCCATTACACGTAGAAGCATATTACTTTTCTTCGTCTGTGTCAATGTTACTTTACTGCAAAATGGATATTGAATAGATGAAACATCTAATGCCGTTACAGACTCCAAATATTCATAGGATTTCAATAAATAGTTGGCAACTACTGTATGTATTTTATGCACCCTACTAATGCAATGTTCAGTGCCAACAATATCACAGCATCAAACGACATAAAAAAAATAAGATTCCTTGCAGGTTGCAATATACTTTATAGGAGAAACACAGAATTTATTCATAGACTTTCTATATATGAGCTTTTAAATCCTCAAAGTCACTTTGCCAAACGACAAGTGTAGTAAAGTCCCAGAAGGTTATCCAAACAGTCTGTCGAACATCTAGAATTAAACATTTTCATGCTGCAAATCTGTAAAGGCGACTTCAGTGATGTTCAACAGCTATAATGAATAATTTCATGTGGGAACATTAATAAGCCTTTGTTGAATCCAGTGTTTATGAGCAAACACTATTAAAAGATGGCGGGAAAAATAAAGTAAGGAATACTTTGATGTTAACATTCGGCCTGTAGAATATTGCAAGGGTGTGACAGGAAAAAATAAATAAAATAGATTGTGATGTTTTTTTTTAATGTTTTAAACATTAGAACAATTTCTACTTTAATAAGGAAACATGAGTAAAGCTTATAGAATTTTTTTTTTTTTTTTTAAATAGGCAGGTGTAGGCTGTTTCGCATCTTGCCAACAATGGCAGGGCCAGAATAGGTTCTTAGTTGAAGGGATATTAAACCCAAAAGATGTATTTTGTGATTCAGAAAGAGCATAACATTTTTAAAACATTTCCAATTTACTTCTGTTATCAAATTTGCTTTGTTCCCATGATATTTTGTGTTAAAGAGATACCTAAGTAGGCATCTGGAGCAGTATGTGGCAGGAAATAGTGCTTGCAAATGGATAATATTCATGCAAAAGTACTGCCATATAGTGCTCCAGAAATGAGCCGTGTCCTAAGCATATGTCTCTGCTTTTCAACATAAGATACAAAGAGACTGAAAAGAAACTGATTCTAGAAGTAAATTAGAAAATTGCATGCTCTACCTGAATCATAAAAGACAAAATTGGGGTTTCATATCCCTTTAAAGCGATATAAAAATCAAATTTCGCATTTTTTTGCTTATGATTTAGATCAAGCACGCAATTTTAAACAACTTTCCAATTTACGTCTATTATCAAATTTGCTCAATTATTTTGCTCTTTTGTTGAAAGAATGCCTAGGTAGGCTCAGGGAGATAGCTGTTGATTGGAAACTAAACATATATGCCTCTTGTGACTGTCTCATCTAATGCGTTCAGCTAGCTCTCAGTAGTGCATTTCTGCTCTTTCAACAAAGGATAAGGTAAGAGAACAAAGACAATTTGAGAATAGAAGTACATTGGAAAGTTGTTCAAAATTGTATGCGCTATGTACATTCTTAATGAAAGAAATAGAGTTTCACGTCCCTGTAATAAAAATGGCAGGAACTATTTCCAAGATCTCACTAATCAACTGAGTATATATGCAAGTAAAAATAATAATTGTAAAACACATTAACTTTTTAAACATGTAAAAAATTATTTTTTTTAAAAAAAAACAATACTATGAGGACTTCCGGTGGGCGGCCGCTGAGGGAAGACGCAAGACTGGTGAGCTCCGTAATTTCTCGACTCACAGTCCAAGCCTTTCCACATTAACCTGGCCAAAAAGCTGCAAAACCTTGGCAGGGGTCACCCCTGGTGTGGCCGGTCTGAGGGGTTAAAGTACTCGAAGGTAGGAGTCGGCAGCACACAGGGAGACCCGCAGTTGGTGAGTCGCATGGTGGAGCTGCGGCCGCCATCTTGATTTTCATTAATCCTGTGTAACGTCTCGAACACTAGTCACAGAAGGGCCATACAAGTACTGATTTACAACCCAGTAACAATTGCTGTGAGGCACATGAAGAGAACCCTTAGACATCATTGTTAGTTTTATTTGACTGAAAAGACACTACGCAACTTAATGCTGTCCTTGGCCGCAGCCACACGTGACTTTCAATGCACAGACTGCTACAACGATCAATAAACAAAGTCTTTGCAAACGTTAAGTACGGTGCTGATACCCTTCCCGAAATATCTCCAGACATACAGCTCCACTAAAGGCTGGCTAAGAAATGCAGACACTGTCTGAGACCTCTGTAGTGAGGGGAGATGCTAATTGAGAGCCAAACATGAAAAAGTAACCACACAGTACATGGAGCCCCCTTACAAACTGCAAACATATACTCGCTAGATAAATG
Organism: Bombina bombina; assembly: GCF_027579735.1. Classification (NCBI taxonomy): domain Eukaryota; kingdom Metazoa; phylum Chordata; class Amphibia; order Anura; family Bombinatoridae; genus Bombina; species Bombina bombina. The sequence continues at coordinate 916,176,962 of NC_069502.1, read as the reverse complement.
CTCCAATGATTAACTCATGAGAACGTGACTATCTGTACATACCATCAAAAATACAAGACCTCAATCTCTCCTTTTGTTCTTGTTTTTGTTTACTGGAAGTGGAGACATATTCTCTGAAAAGTGTATGCAGAAATACTACTCTACTTTTGTTAAAACCACCTGCACCATGTCAAATAGACAAAAGAATCAAGAAAGGAAAACCAAGGCTGCAGTGGAAGTGCACGCTGCAGAGAAAGAAAGCATGGCTACAGATCTTGCAGAAGAGACCCTGACAGATACCCACCCCATTGTTGCCCAGATCTCTGCTCTGTTCCTCCCCAAAATAGAGCAGTTACAGACGGGGATGGACTCATTGTCATCTGACTTTAAGACCTTCTCTTCCAGACTACAACATGTTGAGCAGAGGGTAGGTGATGGAGAAATCTTACAAAGAGAAAACTCTACAAGGATAGCAGCACTGGAAGCCCAAAACAAAACATTACTTGACAAGGTCGATGACCTGGAAAATCGCTCACGGCGCAACAATCTGCGTATTGTTGGCTTGCCAGAATCGGTGCCCAGTACAGATTTAATTGAATTTGCTGAACAAACCTTACCTACTCTGCTACAATTGAAACCTGAAGACATACCGTGTGTTGTAGAAAGAGCCCATAGAGTGGGTAACATCAATCAGGATCAGAAAAACACGAGAGGGCCCCGCCAAGTTATGATTCGATACCTCAACTTTAAAGATAAGATTCTACTTCTTAGAGCATACCGCCAGAACTCTCCCTTAACCTTTGAGGGGAAAAAAATCCTGATCTTCCAAGATTATTCTGCGGAAATCTCCAGGAGAAGAAGCGAATTCTCACCATATTGCAAATCATTTATGGAGGCTGGCCGTCCCTTCTCGTTGTTGTTCCCAGCGAAACTCAGACTCCAGACCCAACAAGGAGTTAAATTCTTTGATGATCCTAGGCACCTCCAGAAATATCTAAGGCAGGAGCAAGAACTCACAGCTAGAGACACCTGAAGGAGAGAAGTTCAGTCCTAAGATACAATTACAGAACTCGGGACATTTGTTCTCTCCCGCATGCTGTGGGATAAAGAAGGGAATAAACCCTCAAAGGTCCAAATGTTGTATATTAAATCTTGCTTAGATTGGGTTTGTATTTGTGAAAAGTTAATGGATTCTGCTACTGTTATGCTTAAAACATACACTGGAACATGCTTTAGCTGACCTCTCGCTCTAAACAAATATTCTAGGTCAGATAACACCAGCTATATCTGTGGGGGGGTCTGCCTCTATATTACTCACGAGGTAAAAAGCTCCATCAAACATAGGATGGGGGACAGGCACCTAAAAGCAATCTAGTTAACCCCTTTAAAGAGATACTCCGAAACAGATCATGGGAAAACAAGAGTTAGCACCCTATTGATACAAACACCTCAAAAACCTGGGGGGGCAACTTTACTCTTTAGCTGGGGGGAATGTTCCCTAGCTGCTATCACTTAGTAAAGGTCCATCCTTTAGCCAGACACTATCCGAAGGGGGGGGGGGGGGGGGGAAGAAGCAATACACTGCAGCCTGGTTTTCTTACTGCTGCAGCTTTATAGAACTTTACCCACGAAATCTAGTTCTTAGGGGGGGGCGTACTGTACACAAAAATAACCATAATATAAACACCAGCAAGGTGTGGAGAAGGGAAAAAAAAAGAAAAGAGATTAGTTTGTTTATTTGATTAAGTTATGATGTTTGGTTATATTTGTTATTTTTATTGTTTACTAAATGTTTTTTCATCCAGCCAACAGGATGCTCACCTCTCTCCCAAAGGCCCAGCGAAGGGAAAAGTTAGTTGTAGCCAACAAAGCACGCCCAAAAAACCCACGAGATTTCCAAGGTATTTCAATGTTATCACAACCCAGCACTCTACAACATCATACACATTAACACTTCAAACACATAAAAAAACGACACTATGCTGAATAGTCATTTATCTGTAGTGAGTTGGAATGTAGGAGGCATCACCTCCCCGCAGAAGCGTAAATCAATACTACGTTATCTACACTCAAGGAAAACCGACATTGCTATCCTAGAAGAAACACACCTATCGCAGCTAGAACATCAAAAATTGAAACAGAGCTGGGTGGGGGAGGTTATCTACACACCATATGAGCAGAGGAGAGCCAGGGGAGTGGCAATACTATTTAGGAAAAATCTACAATACACCATTTGCAAAACACGAACAGATCAGGAAGGAAGGTACATCATGATACAGCTAGAAGTTGGTGGGCTGACTTTTACACTGGTCGGAATCTATGGACCACAGACCCAAAAACAACAATTCTTGAGGACATTGCAAACAGAAATCATGAACTTCACCACTTCTCCTCTTATTATTGGAGGGGACTTTAATATCGCCCCACAGGTCCCCGCTGATAGATTTGCTAACCCTGAAAAAAACATCCCCTCGTCCAAAAGAGTATTGAACTCCAAAAAGGAATCACTGATGATACGCACACTAGCGAGGTCATTGAACTTGCAAGATGTGTGGAGAGCCAAATACCCGGAAAACAGGGAATACACATGCATGTCCATAGCAAAAGATACCCTTTCAAGTCTAGATTATTTCTTAATTTCCTCAAGCTTATGTCCGAGAGTGGTGGAAGCAGCCATAGACCCTATAACAATCTCGGATCACGCCCCTATAGCAGTAAAAGTCCACGCAGAGAGCTCTGCCCGCAAAACTAATAAATGGGTCTTCCCATCCTATCTATACAAGGATCCAAACTTTTATAGACATATTCTTGGGGAATGGCACACCTATGTGAATCTTAATAGGGCTCATGTTGAGGATCCCCTCCTATTTTGGGAGGCGGCCAAGGCTGTATTGAGAGGGACTATCTCGGCCTACGCCACATCCATTAGAAGACAAAGCAAACAAAAAACAGAACAGCTTCTAACACGCCTATTAAATGCGAGAAACAAATACCTCAGAAACCCCAATACCGTAAATTTACATAAATACAAAGAGGCCAAAACACTTAGAGACAACTACATAATACAACAATCCAATAAGGCCCACGCCAAAACGCAAGCCAGATACTATAGGTTTGGAAATAAAACTGGGAAGCTATTAGCCAGAGTCACTAAGCTAACAAAGAAATGGAGCTCAGTTTTAGCAATAAAACGGGGAGACGTGATACTTAACAAAGAGACTGACATCCAGGAGGCCTTCACTAGTTTCTATAAAGATCTTTATTCCGCGCAGCACATACATGACTCGGATAGGGACAGTTTTTGGACTCATATCCAACTACCAAAGCTAGAACAGAACAAACTTGGAGAAATCAACTCCCCCTTCACCCCAGAGGAAATAGTGGCCATAATCAAAGATTTAAAGCTAGAGAAATCCCCGGGCCCTGATGGACTACCGGCGGAGTTCTACAAAATTATGGGACCAGACATAGCAGAGGCTCTGGCGAAGTTGTTTAATGGATTGATGGAGGACACAGTGGTCCCCTCTGTTAGGTTTGCAGAAGCACACATTAGTATCATACCAAAGGAAGGACGTGACCCCCTTCTCACACAGTCTTACCGCCCTATCTCCCTGCTAAACCAGGACTACAAAATCTTGACAAAAGTCCTTGCCAATAGATTGGCAAGAGTCTTGCCATCGCTCATCCACAGCGACCAGACAGGCTTTGTCAAGGGGAGATCCTCAGTCCTTAACATTAGGAGAGTCCAAACAGTCATTCAGTACTATTGGCAGATCTCACGGGATAAAGGGAAGAGAGAAAACCACAAAGAAGCAGCCCTACTACTAATCGATGCTGAAAAAGCCTTCGATAAGGTTCTGTGGGATCATCTCTTTTATACTCTGGGGAAGATGGGAATAGAAGGTTCATTTGTAAAAGCAGTGTCCAATCTATATAGGATCCCCAGGCAGCGATCCTTGTAAACGGGATAGCCACACAGCCCTTTATGTTACACAGGGGTACGAGACAGGGTTGCCCCCTGTCTCCCCTCCTTTTTGACATTGCGATTGAACCCCTAGCGTGGGCAATCAGGGAACAACTAGAGGGAATGCAGATAGGTGAGACGCGATCACACATCTCGTTATTTGCAGACGATATGGTTTTATTTTTACAAAACCCACGCAGTAACATTCCCCGACTAATGAAGTTAGTGGCAGACTTTGGTAAGATCTCAGGTTACACGATTAACACAGACAAAACTGAACTAGTTTGGTTGTTATCCAAAGGAGATAGACAAATTCCACAGTTTGATTTTAAAGTAGTCGAAGGGAACTTTAAATATCTAGGTATAAATCTCAATACAGACCCACGAAAGTGGTATTCAATAAATTACGGCCCCTTACTAGGACAGTTGAAAAATCTGCTTAAAACATGGTCTCCGCTCCCCTTGTCTACCTCGGGCAGAGTGGGCCTCATAAAAATGGTCTATTTTCCAAAGTTACTTTATTTCTTTCAGACTTTACCCTTTCTGCTCAAAAAGACAGATTTACGAGAAGTGATTCAGACGGTCCTCCAGTTTGTCTGGAACAACAAAAAACATAGGGTCAGCTACTCGAAACTCACAGCAACACGCGAAATGGGGGGACTGGCGTTGCCCAATTTTGAATTTTACAATTGGGCGGCCCAGTGCAAATTTGTCATAGACTGGATGACAGGGCAAGGTATATTCACAAACATTAAACTAGAAAACACACTGATAAAACCTTGGACATTAGAAATGATATAACATATGACACACTCGCAAGCGACTAAATACCTGATGGACATTGACTTACTGAACCAACCAGCGAGAGCCTGGAGACTGACTTGCAAACACCTGGGGGGGGGAGAATAGAGTAATATCTTACTTGCCATGGGGGGGGAACCCAGAGTTCCCGACAGGTCTAACATCAGAAGCCTTCAGCCACTGGAGAAGGCTCGGATTACACACGGTGGGCCAGACCCTACAGATAGGGGGGGAACACATGCAATCATTTGAGGAACTGAGGCAGCTATTCGGGCTTCCAAGAACACACCATTATGCTTATCTGCAGGCCAGGCACTACCATATAGCACTGCGTAGGGAGAACAAGGGAACAGATCAGTCACAGATTGTGCACATTATACAACTAGCAGAACAGGGCAACACATCCATATCTCCACTCTACTGAACCTTGAACAAAGCAACAAACACATTATGCTTGAATAGAATAGCTGAGATCTGGAGATCCTTGCTGGATGAGGAAGTTTCAGATAGGGAGATAGAAGAGAGCATACTTAGAGTCAAGCGAGCCACTCTTTCGTCGGAGGTGAGGGAGTCACACTTTAAACTTTTGCATGACAGTTACATAACGCCCAAGAAATACCAGAAATGGAAAACAAACAGGGACAATAAATGCCCAAAGTGCGGGAAAGAAGAGGCAGACATCAAACATATGACATGGAACTGCCCCAAGCTAGTTAAATTTTGGAAAATGACAACTTACTGGGCAAATAGGTGCATGAGCCTACATACTAGGGAACTTACATTTAGAAACATCATACTACTAGATCTTGGGGATATACCGAGAACTTCCAGATTAATCATGTCCAATATAGTGTTGGTAGCAAGGCGCCTGATATTCCAAAACTGGTTGAAACATGACCCACCTACTGTGTCACAATTGAGGCAGACAATGTTAAATCAAATGTTTATTGAACAGGCAGATGGGCTGGGTGATATCGTGAAGAGAGTGAAGTCATTTATCACAAAATGGGAACCCTTCCTTCACACACTCCCAATCCCAAGAACACAGATTATATATTAGAGGCAAATCTCAGAGGAGAGTGGAAAAAAAGGAGGCTATGAATGTAGGGAGTAGAGGTGGAGCATCCAAACTGGGGTAAGTTGGCTAAGTTACAGGAATTGTATTGTATTGTATTAACTGTATTGTACTATATGTTTGTTAAAAAGTGCCTTATGGGGGGATTGATTCAAGTTTCACAGGTCCAGTCAATTCTCTTCAGTTGGGGTATATTTCACATGGACATTCTCTGGACTTTTGATAAGCGATAGTAAAGACTAGACCACTTTATGTTCTCGATTCTCACCTTTTTTTTTTTTTTGGAATTCTGTAATGTCTATTGTTTACTGAATATGTGATGTATCATTCTCCTATATGTGGCACACAAAAATAAAGATATTTAAAAAAAAACAAAAAAAAAAAAACAATACTATGATAAAGTGACAGAATAGTTGCATAATAAACAGTAAACACCTTGAGATTTTATTATAAAAACATAATTTATGCTAATTTATTTCTCTTGTAGTGTATCCAGTCCACGGATCATCCATTACTTGTGGGATATTCTCCTTCCCAACAGGAAGTTGCAATAGGATCACCCACAGCAGAGCTGCTATATAGCTCCTCCCCTAACTGCCATATCCAGTCATTCGACCGAAACAAACAGAGAAAGGAGAAACCATAGGGTGCAGTGGTGACTGTAGTTTAATTAAAATTTAGACCTGCTTAAAATGACAGGGCGGGCCGTGGACTGGATACACTACAAGAGAAATAAATTTATCAGGTAAGCATAAATTATGTTTTCTCTTGTTAATTGTATCCAGTCCACGGATCATCCATTACTTGTGGGATGCCAATATCAAAGCTAAAGTACACGGATGATGGGAGGGACAAGGCAGGATTAAGCGGAAGGAACCACTGCCTGAAGAACCTTTCTCCCAAAAACAGCCTCCGAAGAAGCAAAAGTATCAAATTTGTAAAATTTTGAAAAGGTGTGAAGCGAAGACCAAGTCGCAGCCTTGCAAATCTGTTTAACAGAGGCCTCATTTTTAAAGGCCCAGGAGGAAATCACAGCTCTAGTAGAATGGGCTGTAATCCTTTCAGGGGGCTGCTGTCCAGCAGTCTCATAGGCTAAGCGTATTATGCTCCGAAGCCAAAAGGAAAGAGAGGTTGCCGAAGCTTTTTGACCTCTCCTCTGTCCAGAGTAAACGACAAACAGGGAAGATGTTTGACGAAAATCTTTAGTAGCCTGTAAGTAAAACTTCAAGGCACGGACTACGTCCAGATTATGTAGAAGACGTTCCTTCTTTGAAGAAGGATTAGGACACAATGATGGAACAACAATCTCTTGATTGATATTCTTGTTAGAAACCACCTTAGGTAAAAACCCAGGTTTGGTACGCAGAACTACCTTATCTGCATGAAAAATCAGATAAGGAGAATCACATTGTAAGGCAGATAGCTCAGAGACTCTCCGAGCCGAGGAAATAGCCATCAAAAACAGAACTTTCCAAGATAAAAGTTTAATATCAATGGAATGAAGGGGTTCAAACGGAACTCCTTGAAGAACTTTAAGAACCAAGTTTAAACTCCACGGGGGAGCAACAGGTTTAAACACAGGCTTAATTCTAACCAAAGCCTGGCAAAATGCCTGGACGTCTGGAACCTCTGCCAGACGCTTGTGCAAAAGAATAGACAGAGCAGAAATCTGTCCCTTTAAGGAACTAGCTGATAATCCTTTGTCCAAACCCTCTTGGAGAAAGGACAATATCCTAGGAATCCTAACCTTACTCCATGAGTAATTCTTGGATTCACACCAATAAAGATATTTACTCCATATCTTGTGGTAGATTTTCCTGGTAACAGGCTTTCGTGCCTGTATTAAAGTATCAATGACTGACTCGGAGAAGCCACGCTTTGATAGAATCAAGTGTTCAATCTCCATGCAGTCAGTCTCAGAGAAATTAGATTTGGATGATTGAAAGGACCTTGTATCAGAAGGTCCTGTCTTAGAGGCAGAGTCCATGGTGGAAAGGATGACATGTCCACTAGGTCTGCATACCAAGTCCTGCGTGGCCACGCAGGCGCTATCAGAATCACTGATGCTCTCTCCTGTTTGATTTTGGCAATCAGTCGAGGGAGCAGAGGAAAAAGCTAATCGCAAGGAGGCTGAGCCAGATTCGAACTCACAACCTTCTGTTACAGCCCTAACCATTAGGCCACATCAGCACTTGTTAGCCAGCCATGTGGAAAAAAAATAGGCCCCAATAAGTTTTATCACCAAACATATATAAAAACGATTAAACATGCCAGCAAACGTTTTATATTACATTTTTATCAGAGTATGTCTCTCTATTAATAAGCCTGATACCAGTCGCTATCACTGCATTTAAGGCTTTACTTACATTAATTCGGTATCAGCAGCATTTTCTAGCAAATTCCATCCCTAGAAAAATATTAACTGCACATACCTTGTTGCAGGAAAACCTGCACGCCATTCCCTCTCTGAAGTTACCTCACTCCTCAGAATATGTGAGAACAGCCATGGATCTTAGTTACTTCTGCTAAGATCATAGAAAACGCAGGCAGATTCTTCTTCTAAATACTGCCTGAGATAAACAGTACACTCCGGTACCATTTAAAAATAACAAACTTTTGATTGAAGCAATAAACTAAGTATAAAACACCACACTCCTCTTACGACCTCCATCTTTGTTGAGAGTTGCAAGAGAATGACTGGATATGGCAGTTAGGGGAGGAGCTATATAGCAGCTCTGCTGTGGGTGATCCTCTTGCAACTTCCTGTTGGGAAGGAGAATATCCCACAAATAATGGATGATCCGTGGACTGGATACACTTAACAAGAGAAATGTTTAGTTAGGCATAGTAAAACATAATTTATGCTTACCTGATAAATTCCTTTCTTCTGTTGTGTGATCAGTCCACGGGTCATCATTACTTCTGGGATATAACTCCTCCCCAACAGGAAATGCAAGAGGATTAACCCAGCAGAGCTGCATATAGCTCCTCCCCTCTACGTCAGTCCCAGTCATTCGACCAAGAATCAACGAGAAAGGAGTAACCAAGGGTGAAGTGGTGACTGGAGTATAATTTAAAAGATATCTACCTGCCTTAAAACAGGGCGGGCCGTGGACTGATCACACAACAGAAGAAAGGAATTTATCAGGTAAGCATAAATTATGTTTTCTTCTGTTATGTGTGATCAGTCCACGGGTCATCATTACTTCTGGGATACCAATACCAAAGCAAAAGTACACGGATGACGGGAGGGATAGGCAGGCTCATTATATAGAAGGAACCACTGCCTGAAGAACCTTTCTCCCAAAAATAGCCTCCGAAGAAGCAAAAGTGTCAAATTTGTAAAATTTGGAAAAAGTATGAAGCGAAGACCAAGTTGCAGCCTTGCAAATCTGTTCAACAGAGGCCTCATTCTTAAAGGCCCAAGTGGAAGCCACAGCTCTAGTGGAGTGAGCTGTAATTCTTTCAGGAGGCTGCTGTCCAGCAGTCTCATAGGCTAAACGTATTATGCTACGAAGCCAAAAAGAGAGAGAGGTAGCAGAAGCTTTTTGACCTCTCCTCTGTCCAGAGTAAACGACAAACAAGGAAGAAGTTTGGCGAAAATCTTTAGTTGCCTGCAAGTAGAACTTGAGGGCACGAACTACATCCAGATTGTGTAGAAGACGTTCCTTCTTTGAAGAAGGATTTGGACACAAGGATGGTACAACAATCTCTTGATTGATGTTCCTGTTAGTGACTACCTTAGGTAAGAACCCGGGTTTAGTACGCAGAACTACCTTGTCTGAGTGAAAAATCAGATAAGGGGAATCACAATGTAAGGCTGATAACTCAGAGACTCTTCGAGCCGAGGAAATAGCCATTAAAAACAGAACTTTCCAAGATAACATTTTTATATCAATGGAATGAAGGGGTTCAAACGGAACACCCTGTAAAACGTTAAGAACTAAGTTTAAACTCCATGGTGGAGCAACAGCTTTAAATACAGGCTTGATCCTAGCTAAAGCCTGACAAAAGGACTGGACGTCTGGATTTTCTGACAGACGTCTGTGTAACAAGATGGACAGAGCTGAAATCTGTCCCTTTAATGAACTAGCTGATAAACCCTTTTCTAAACCTTCTTGTAGAAAGGACAATATCCTAGCGATCCTAACCTTACTCCAGGAGTAACCTTTGGATTCGCACCAGTATAGGTATTTCCGCCATATTTTATGGTAAATCCTTCTGGTAACAGGCTTCCTAGCCTGAATCAGGGTATCAATAACCGACTCAGAAAAACCACGTTTTGATAAAATCAAGCGTTCAATTTCCAAGCAGTCAGCTTCAGAGAAGTTAGATTTTGATGTTTGAATGGACCCTGTATCAGAAGGTCCTGTCTTAGAGGTAGAGACCAAGGCGGACAGGATGACATGTCCACCAGATCTGCATACCAAGTCCTGCGTGGCCATGCAGGTGCTATTAGAATTACTGATGCTCTCTCCTGTTTGATTTTGGCAATCAATCGAGGAAGCAGCGGGAAGGGTGGAAACACATAAGCCATCCTGAAGTTCCAAGGTGCTGTCAAAGCATCTATCAGAACTGCTCCCGGATCCCTGGATCTGGACCCGTAGCGAGGAAGTTTGGCGTTCTGGCGAGACGCCATGAGATCTATCTCTGGTTTGCCCCAACGTCGAAGTATTTGGGCAAAGATCTCCGGATGAAGTTCCCACTCCCCCGGATGAAAAGTCTGGCGACTCAAGAAATCCGCCTCCCAGTTCTCCACTCCCGGGATGTGGATTGCTGACAGGTGGCAAGAGTGAGACTCTGCCCAGCGAATTATCTTTGATACTTCCATCATTGCTAGGGAGCTTCTTGTCCCTCCCTGATGGTTGATGTAAGCTACAGTCGTGATGTTGTCCGACTGAAACCTGATGAACCCCCGAGTTGTTAACTGGGGCCAAGCCAGAAGGGCATTGAGAACTGCTCTCAATTCCAGAATGTTTATTGGAAGGAGACTCTCCTCCTGATTCCATAGTCCCTGAGCCTTCAGAGAATTCCAGACAGCGCCCCAACCTAGTAGGCTGGCGTCTGTTGTTACAATTGTCCAGTCTGGCCTGCTGAATGGCATCCCCCCTGGACAGGTGTGGCCGATGAAGCCACCATAGAAGAGAATTTCTGGTCTCTTGATTCAGATTCAGAGTAGGGGACAAATCTGAGTAATCCCCATTCCACTGACTTAGCATGCATAATTGCAGCGGTCTGAGGTGTAGACGTGCAAAAGGTACTATGTCCATTGCCGCTACCATTAAGCCGATCACCTCCATGCATTGAGCTACTGACGGGTGTTGAATGGAATGAAGGACGCGGCATGCATTTTGAAGCTTTGTTAACCTGTCTTCTGTCAGGTAAATCTTCATTTCTACAGAATCTATAAGAGTCCCCAAGAATGGAACTCTTGTGAGAGGAAAAAGAGAACTCTTCTTTTCGTTCACCTTCCATCCATGCGATCTTAGAAATGCCAGAACTAACTCTGTATGAGACTTGGCAGTTTGAAAGCTTGAAGCTTGTATTAGAATGTCGTCTAGGTACGGAGCTACCGAAATCCCTCGCGGTCTTAGTACCGCTAGAAGGGCACCCAGAACCTTTGTGAAGATTCTTGGAGCCGTAGCCAGTCCGAATGGAAGAGCTACAAACTGGTAGTGCCTGTCTAAGAAGGCAAACCTTAGGTACCGGTGATGATCTTTGTGGATCGGTATGTGAAGGTAAGCATCCTTTAAATCCACTGTGGTCATGTACTGACCCTCTTGGATCATGGGTAAGATTGTCCGAATAGTTTCCATTTTGAACGATGGAACTCTTAGGAATTTGTTTAGAATCTTTAAATCTAAGATTGGCCTGAAAGTTCCCTCTTTTTTGGGAACCACAAACAGGTTTGAGTAGAACCCTTGTCCTTGTTCCGACCGTGGAACCGGATGGATCACTCCCATTAATAACAGATCTTGTACGCAGCGTAGAAACGCTTCTTTCTTTATCTGGTTTGTTGACAACCTTGACAGATGAAATCTCCCTCTTGGGGGAGATAATTTGAAGTCTAGAAGGTATCCCTGAGATATGATCTCTAGAGCCCAGGGATCCTGAACATCTCTTGCCCAGGCCTGGGCAAAGAGAGAGAGTCTGCCCCCCACTAGATCCGGTCCCGGATCGGGGGCTCTCGGTTCATGCTGTCTTTGGGGCAGCAGCAGGTTTCCTGGCCTGCTTGCTCTTGTTCCAGGACTGGTTAGGCTTCCAGCCTTGCCTGTAACGAGCAACAGCTCCTTCCTGTTTTGGTGCAGTGGAGGTTGATGCTGCTCCTGTTTTGAAATTCCGAAAGGGACGAAAATTAGACTGTCTAGCCTTAGCTTTGGCTTTGTCTTGAGGTAGGGCGTGGCCCTTACCACCTGTAATGTCAGCGATAATTTCTTTCAAACCGGGCCCAAATAAAGACTGCCCCTTGAAAGGTATATTAAGTAATTTGGACTTAGAAGTCACATCAGCTGACCAGGATTTTAGCCACAGCGCCCTACGTGCCTGTATGGCGAATCCTGAGTTCTTAGCCGTGAGTTTAGTTAAATGTACTACGGCCTCCGAAATGAAAGAATTAGCTAGTTTAAGGACTCTAAGCCTGTCCGTAATGTCGTCTAGCGTAGATGAACTAAGGTTCTCTTCCAGCGACTCAATCCAAAATGCTGCCGCAGCCGTAATCGGCGCGATACATGCAAGGGGTTGTAATATAAAACCTTGTTGAACAAACATTTTCTTAAGGTAACCCTCTAACTTTTTATCCATTGGATCTGAAAAAGCACAGCTATCCTCCACCGGGATAGTGGTACGCTTAGCTAAAGTAGAAACTGCTCCCTCCACCTTGGGGACCGTCTGCCATAAGTCCCTAGTGGTGGCGTCTATTGGGAACATCTTTCTAAATATTGGAGGGGGTGAGAACGGCACACCGGGTCTATCCCACTCCTTAGTAACAATTTCAGTTAGTCTCTTAGGTATAGGAAAAACGTCAGTACTCGCCGGTACCGCAAAGTATTTATCCAACCTACACAGTTTCTCTGGTATTGCAACGGTGTTACAATCGTTAAGAGCTGCTAAGACCTCCCCTAGTAATACACGGAGGTTCTCCAATTTAAATTTAAAATTTGAAATATCTGAGTCCAATTTGTTTGGATCAGAACCGTCACCCACAGAATGAAGCTCTCCGTCCTCATGCTCTGCGAGCTGTGACGCAGTATCAGACATGGCCCTAGCATTGTCAGCGCACTCTGTTCTCACCCCAGAGTGATCACGCTTGCCTCTTAGTTCTGGTAATTTAGACAAAACTTCAGTCATAACAGTAGCCATATCTTGTAATGTTATCTGTAATGGCCGCCCAGATGTACTAGGCGCCAAAATATCACGCACCTCCCGGGCGGGAGATGCAGGTACTGCCGCGTGAGGCGAGTTAGTCGGCATAACTCTCCCCTCGCTGTTTGGTGAAATTTGTTCACATTGTACAGATTGACTTTTATTTAAAGTAGCATCAATACAGTTAGTACATAAATTTCTATTGGGCTCCACCTTGGCATTGGAACAAATGACACAGATATCTTCCTCTGAGTCAGACATGTTTAACACACTAGCAAAAAACTTACAACTTGGTTATAATCTTTTTTAGCAAAAAAATACTGTGCCTCAAAGAGGTACTAAACGATTAAATAACAGTTGAAATAATGAACTGAAAAACAGTTATAGCATCAAACTTTAAAACAACACAACTCTTAGCAAAGGTTTGTTCCCATTAGTAAAATAACAATAATTAAATTTGACATAAAAAGTACAAAGCAACGTTTTTATGCACAGTCACTATAAGAATTCTCACAGCTCTGCTGAGAGAAGTTACCTCCCTTCAAAGAAGTTTGAAGACCCCTGAGATCTGTCAGAGATGAACCGGATCATGCAGGAAAAATAAAAGTGACTGACTGGAATTTTTTGATGCGTAGTAAAGAGCGCCAAAAACGGCCCCTCCCTCTCCCACACAGCAGTGAAGAGAAACGAAACTGTCACAATTACAAGCAAAAAACTGCCAAGTGGAAAATAATGCCCAAATATCTATTCACACAGTACCTCAGCAATGTAAACGATTTTACTTCCAGCAAAAAACGTTTAACATGATAAATAGTTATTAAAAGTATTAGTGACCTTTAGCAGAGTAGTTCCGGTGAAATACCATCCCCAGAATACTGAAGTGTATACATACATGTCATTTTAACGGTATGGCAGGATTTTCTCATCAATTCCATTCAGAAAATAAAAACTGCTACATACCTCAATGCAGATTCATCTGCCCGCTGTCCCCTGATCTGAAGCCTTTACCTCCCTCAGATGGCCGAGAACAGCAATATGATCTTAACTACTCCGGTTAAAATCATAGTAAAAAACTCTGGCAGATTCTTCCTCAAACTCTGCCAGAGAAGTAATAACACGCTCCGGTGCTATTGTAAAATAACAAACTTTTGATTGAAGTCATAAAAACTAAGTATAATCACCATAGTCCTCTCACACATCCTATCTAGTCGTTGGGTGCAAGAGAATGACTGGGACTGACGTAGAGGGGAGGAGCTATATGCAGCTCTGCTGGGTGAATCCTCTTGCATTTCCTGTTGGGGAGGAGTTATATCCCAGAAGTAATGATGACCCGTGGACTGATCACACATAACAGAAGAAAACTACTTTGCATTCTCAATTCCAGACGTGGAAAAGCACACTGTAGAATTATCAAGGCTGGCCCTGCTACAAAGTGGTTATCTAACTTTAACAGATAACAATAGGAAAACCATACACTTTATACTAACAATATAACTGTGGCTAGCCTTGCTATATGCAGACTCAATCCCAGATTGCCAATAAGGCAAGTGGTGGCTGAAGTTTCATTACTAAAAAGAAATGTGGCAAGAAAGGTGAGGTGTTTTAAAAACTATTTAGGTTTTGCTGATATGTTATTCTATAGCAAGACAACAGAACTGTCTTGTAATTACAAGGTGTTTACTGTCCCTTTAATGGGCAGGAATGACATTTTTTTATTGCTAAATAAAAAAAAAATATCATTGACTTACTAAAACAGGTTATAAAACACATCCAATTTCCATTAGTGTGGAATGTTGTATATGCACACACTATGTTAACTTAAACAAGTATCAGTTCTAGTAAGTCACAAATAAGTGTTTTACAATTATCACTTGATACAGATGATGAGACTTTTATTATTCTAGCAAGGAAAACATAGTAGGAAATAATTAAAGGGACAGTCAAGTCCAAAATAAACTTTCATGATTCAGATAGGGTATGTCATTTTAAATAACTTTATTCCAATTTACTTTTATCACCGATCTTGCTTTGTTCTCTAGGTATACTTAGTTGAAAGCTAAACCTAGGTAGGCTCGTTTGCATATTTCTTAGATCTTGAAGGCCGCCTCTAATCTGAATGCATTTTCACAGTTTTTCACCACTAGAGTGCGTTAGTTTATGTGTGTCATATAGCACCGATTGGCTAAAATGCAAAACTGTCAAAAGAACTGAAATAAGGGGGCAGTTTGCAGAGGCTTAGATACAAGATAATCACAGAGGTAAAAAGTGTATTTCTATAACAGTGTTGGTTATGCAAAACTGGGAAATGGGTAATAAAGGGATTATCTATCTTTTTAAACAACAACAATTCTGGGGTTGACTGTCCCTTTTAAGGGCAACAAACAAATAGTTCTTATTTAGGGATGAGGTTCTAGTCCTAAGAGGTGATAAAGGCCCCATGTTTAGGTTATTTTAACCAGAGGATAGTTATGTCATAGGGTCACAGCATATGCCACAGAGGCTTTGGGTGTCTTTTACATTTAGCTAACACTCAAAGACAAGGAAAGGAAAAAGGAATATGTTATTTCAATACTGAACACCTGGAAACCCTATCTCTGTCTCAGATTGGGACTTTTTTTGAATTTCTTAAACTTTATTGTCCATTACTAATAAAGTTGTTTTATATATATATATATATATATATATATATATATATATATATATATTATTTTTTTCCAGGGGAGCTGACTAGCCACCAAAACAATCTATTATGAATCTGTTTGTGCCCTGCTTGAGAGCTTTCCTTTTTTCTAATAACATGAAAAATGAAAAAGTGTTTAAATTCACTTAACAACTGCTATATGCAGGATGTGAAAGAATGAACATTGTACTTTTAATATGTTTTAATAAAACTATAAGAACGTTGTCCAGAATAAGAAATCACTAAACTGTATTTTCATCAGGGATTGGTCAGCATTAATCAGGTTTCCTATGCCGCCATTATTATTCAATGAGTAACAATACAGCTCTTATAATACCCAAACAAGCAGTTCTTTTTTGCACTACATAAACAGGTGCTAGTGATTTTAATTAACCTCTTTAGTATCGGGGGGGCATAAAACCTTGTACTGCTATATTTGACAGTTTTTACAACATCACATATACAAAAATATTAAGCAAATGTTTCCAGTAAAGATAAAAATATGCTGTGCATGTCAGAAGGCAAAAGCCTGTGACCTGTCAACAAAATTACACGTCTTGATAATTCTGTGAAGCAGATTAGTCAGATTAGAAATTTGAGGGGAAAATCCTGCACATCGTCAAAATGTACCATACACATATATCCCGCTAATGCACTGTTTTATGTAACCTTAAAGGAACATTACACTCAAAACATGTTGTTATGTATCGGAAAGAGCTTCAATAATTAATAACATGAAATTATTTTTTGCATAAAAAACATTAAGTTGTTTAAATTGATAGTGAAACTAAAAAGGAAATACACAACAGATCTCTAGGGACATATTTTTCACTGGTTGAAAAGTCTTGCAGCTTTACTGGGAAAAATGTCCACACGTATTATATTTTAATTAAAAACTGATTCGGATAGTGTGTAATTAATAAGACACTTTTAACTTCACATCTATTTAAAAATGCTATTTTTTGAAAAAGAATATATACATATTGTATGCTACTGGAAGCTAGCTGGTGGCTACACAAATTTGTCTCTTGTAATTGGCTCACTTGATGCATCCAGCTACCCCAGTAGTGCATTGCTACTCTAGAGCTAACTTTAACTATGTGTTTAATCCCTTTGCAGAGGTTAAAAATGCAGTTATATACAAGAAATAGCAAAATAAAAATCCTCTAAAATAATAATTGTACCAAAAACAAATGTCATAAATTACACTCATTTTTCTATTTATTTGCGTATCTCACATACTTAAAGGGACACTAAATCCAAATTTTTTCTTTCATGATTCAGATAAAGCATGCAATTTTAAGCAACTTTCTAATTTACTCCTATTATCAATTTTTATTCATTCTCTTGCTATCTTTAGTTAAAAAGCAGGAATGTGATGCATAGAAGCCGGCCCATTTTTGGTTGAGAACCTAGGTTATGCTTGTTTATTGGTGGGTAAATGTACGCAAGCGCTATCCATGGTGCTGAACCTAAAATGGGCTGACTGCTAAGATTTACATTCCTGCTTTTAAAAAAAAGATAGCAAGAGAACGAAGAAAAAATGATAATTGGAGTAAATTAGAAAGTTGCTTAAAATTTCATGCTCTATCTGAATCATGAAAGAAAAAAATTGGGTTCAGTGTCCCTTTAAATAACTTAAAAGAAACAAGACTCCCCTCTTTCAAATTAGGGGTTGCATGACATTCTAGTACAGGTGGTGGGAAGATATTCACTCCAGAAGATGCCTCCCCAGTCTCAATGTGAAGGATAAAGAAGTGCATGTGACTCTAGGGACTTTCTTTTCAAGTGTAGCATCATAACTTAGATTACCACCGGAAATAGAAGAATGAGGTGTGACTTTTGAGGATATTAGAGGGTATTAGAGGGTAACTAAAGGACTTGTTGTACAGGGCACTATAGGCAGCATTGAATATGATGCGCTTCCCTTTACAGCAAATGGGTTAATACAAAAAAAGCTAATAAATGTGAGAACCCACTATCCAAAAGGGACTTAAAATCTAATAAATTGTCAAGTGTCTTCAAATACTATAAGCGTTATAAATAAAATAATATAATACAACTGAAAAATGATTAAATATATTTATCGCAAAATGTATTTAAAACATCTGTTAATAAAAGGCATATAAGATAAGATAAATGTATCTACATAAATAAATCATGCATGATGTATGCCTTTTATTAACGGATGTTTTAAATACATTTTGCGATAAATAGATTTAATCATTTTTCAGTTGTATTATATTATTTTATTTATAACGCTTATAGTATTTGAAGACACTTGACATTTTATTCGATTTTAAGCCCCTTTTGAATAGGCGGCGCTCACATTTATTAGCTTTTTTTGTACTACTTATGTTTTTGAATGTGTAGCGTAATCTGATATATCCAGCGCAAGTTTTTCATAACAGAGTCTATCCTAGCAAATGGGTTAATACAAATTAATACTGACACCACTTGCTGTTCAGAACATGGAAATGTATAAGGTCTCACTTACAGACTCTCCCTTAGTGAATGATAATATACCTTGACAAGCTCATTTTAAAATAAAATTAGCACTAAAATTAAGTCGTTTTTTTGCCAATTCTTGTTGCGTTAAGACAAGGTGGAAGGTGTCATGGATGAATGAAAGGGAGCAATAGATGCACCGAGAGAGGGAGACACGCTTCTATAATCTGTTTTTATTTTATTTCAGTTTAAAAGTTTAAGGGTCAGCTAGTATTATATTTTGATTTTAATGTCTCTTTAAAGTAAAAACAAACTAAAGACAAATACATATGCAGTGTTTAAAGCTGGTTCTAATGTATATGGCATTTACTAATTACTAAATGACAGCTCATTCTTACAATCTGCATAATGTACAGTGTTCTCCACAGAGTTTTTTGCCAGCCGGGTGGTAATATAAAGTAACCGGGTTGGGGCAGTGTAATACTTTCTAATATTATAACATTTTCTGCTATCCAAAGCACAATATCATTGCATAATTTACAATACTTTATGTAATGATAATTTAAAAGGACATGAAACTCAACATTTTTCTTTCTTGATTTACTTATATTATCAAATTTGATTTGTTCTCTTGTTATTCTTTGTTGAAGAGATATCTAGATAGGTAATGTGCACATGTCTGTAAAACTACATGACATCTAGTGCTCTTGCTAATGTATAACATTGTTGCAAAACTGCTTCTATATAGTACTGCAGACACATGCACACAGCTGAACTTACATTCCTGCTTTCCAATAAAGGAGAACAAGAAAACAAAGACAATTTGATAATAGTAAATTGGAAACTTGTTCAAAATTGTTCTAGCTGAATAATGAAATAAATATTTTAGGTGTTAGGTCCCTTTAATGATGTAATTATAATTGAAATGTTAATATTAGCTAAATTTAGATTATTTTTGGCTAAAGTTTTAGCCAGGTGGTCAGCTAAATCAGCTGGGTGGTGCCCCCATTATCAATAGATAATGATAGCGCTTTTTTTTTTTAAGAACACTGACAAAATAAAGATGATATATAATAATTTGCACAAAAAATGCACTTAAAGGATTACGTATATATCTGACATACATCTATTACTCCCTAATGACAAAGTAGATGTGGAAGCACAATCTGACATTTTTGTTAATAAACTTTTTGCTAATTATGAACTCTTAAATTTTATATTTTTTAAAGGCAGGGGTGTTGAGATACTATCTGGCTGGTGATAGCTCTAAAACTGTGTAAGATGGTGGCATGTATACAGTCACTAACCGAAAAACAGCAACTGTTACATTACACACAGATACTGTATATACTGAACAGTGTGTGGCATTGCCATCAACCTCTGTAACTCGATTTAGATTTGGGATAACAAGGAATTGGAGGTGAGCGTGACAAACAAATAAGTGAGATTTTACTTTACCGTCTCTTGCATTTCAGATGTTAAAAGATTAAGGTAAAAAAATAAAAGAGCTAAGAAACAGACTATGAGCGAGATGAGTATTGCATATAAAAACAAACAGAATTTTCTGCTTCTGAATCTTAAAGGAAGTAACAGTCTTCCATAAAAAAAACACCTGACAAAATGGCTGCCAGTTTTGCATTATGCATTATTTGAATGGATACATTGTGTATATATTTATCTGGGTATACCATTTGTACAGGTGGCCCTCGGTTTACAACGGTTCAATTTACACCGTTTCAGAATAACAACCTTTTTTTTCAGTCATGTGACTGCTATTGAAAAGCATTGAGAAGCAGTGTATTGATTAAAATAGCCAGTAGATGGAGCTGTCCGCTTGTGTTGCAGCAAAGATATGCAAGCCAAGCAAGCTAAAATTAATCAGTTTAACCAGACCTGAGCTACCGAGCAGCTTGCAAAGGAACAAGATCTTCCTGTCTATAAATCAGTCCAGATTGGAATGCATAGAAAGAACTGTTTGCAGAAAAATGCAAGTAAAGTCTGTGTTGTGCGATTATTTTATTTGTTTTATAATACCGTTAAGCAAATGTTTTTGTTCATTTAACTTAGTTTAATGATATATTCTGTGTTGTGTGATTATTTTATTAGGTTTATAATGTTGTTTAGCATTTAAAGTCTTCATTTCAAAGCTTTAAAAATAATGTATTAGGTGTTACTTATGACAATTTTCAGAGGGGCCTGGAACCTAACTCTCTCACTTTCCATTCACTTACATTATTAACTGGGTTTCAATTTACAATGGTTTTGATTTACAACCATTCCTTCTGGAACCTAACCCCGGCGTAAACTGAGGGCTACCTGTATATGTACTGTATGTAAAGTGATGGTAGACTTTTTGTAAGTTTTAGCATCCATACAAAAGTGCCAAACTGATTCAATTAACATTTGGCTAGATTATGAGTTTTGAGCGCTATAGGGAAATTAACGAACGCAACAAAAGTTGTGTTATTTAACCCCCTATAGTGCAGCCATTACAAGTTTTAAAAAATCCAGCTTGTGCGGGCGATATGGTTGCGCTGTTTTGATGTGCTCGTGCATGCTTCCCCCATAGACATCAATGAGGAGAAGGTGTCAGAAAAAAGTCTAACACCTGGGATCGCGGAATAAAAAGCTCCGTAACGCAGCCCCATTGATGTCTATGGTGAAAGAAAACTAACATTTAAACCTAACACCCTAACATAAACCCAGAGTCTAAACACCCCTAATCTGCCCCCCATCGACATCGCCACCACCTACATAATGTTATTAACCCCTAATCTGTCGCCCCCGATATCGCCGTCACTATACTAAAGTTATTAACCCCTATTTCGCCCCTCCCTGACATCGCCACAACTAAATAAAGTTATTAACCCCCAAACATTTGGCCTCCCACATCACTACCACTAAATAAATCTATTAACCCCTAAACCGCCAAGTCCCCCATATCGCAAAAACCTAAATTAAACTATATTAACCCCTAAACCTATCATAACCCTAACCTTAACGTAACCCTAACCCTAACACCCCCTAACTTTAACATAATTAAACTACAGCTAAACTAAAGTTACAATTATTAACTAAATAATTCCTATTTAAAACTAAATTACCTGTGAAATAAAACCTAAGCTAGCTACAATATAACTAATAGTTATATAGTAGCTAGCTTAGGTTTCATTTTTATTTCACAGGTAAGTTTGTATTTATTTTAACTAGGTAGACTAGTTAGTAAATAGTTATTAACTATTTACTAACTACCTAGTTAAAATAAATACAAACTTACCTGTGAAATAAAACCTAACCTGCCTTACACTAAAACCTAAACAAAAACACTAAATTACAAAAAATAAAAAACGAAATTATCAAAAATAAAAAAGAATTACACCTAATCTAATAGCCCTATCAAAATAAAAAAGCCCACCCAAAATAAAAAAAAACCCGCCTAGCCTACAATAAACTACCAACAGCCCTTAAAATAGCTTTTTGTGGGACATTGCCCCAAAGATATCACCACCCAACCAACCCCCCAAAATAAAAAACCTAATTTTAAAAAACCCTAAGCTACCCATTGCCCTGAAAAGGGCATTTGTATGGACATTGCCCTTAAAAGGGCATTTAGCTCTTTTACTGCCTAAAACCTCGCAATACTAGCGCTAAAAAACATAATTTTTAAGAGTGCGGTACTGACGTTGAGGTACAGGCTTAAAGGCTTGCAGTACAGCTATACCGACAAGACTTGTAATGGTGGCTTTAGGGAAAATGATGTGTTATGGGCCACAACGCAGCTATTTAACTCATAACGCTCAACTCGTAATCTAGCTGATTGTGATTTAGTAACTTTTTATTTTCCTGACCAGAATTGTTTTTCTCCTTACTAGTAAACTAGAGTGATGTCATTACACATACATACACCAATGGCCAGCATATCATATAACTTACACTAAATACCAAGCATCTTCCATATATCTTTTTATTCTTCTTTGATTGTCAATCATTGCCTTTATTTTCAGATATGTTCTTTAAAACATAAAATGCGTGTGCTCTGATAACTACACTTTAGATGTCCCAGTTCCCAGCAGATGTCAGATGAATGTATGACAACCATCTAACCAGCCTGCAGATTTCCCAATCTACGTGTAGGCTGAGAAGATGCCTGCTCACACACACACAAGTAGTTGTCAATTAATGGACTTTTGAACTTTGTTAAAGGGACATAGAACTCAAACAATTTCTTTCATGATTCAGATAGAGCATGTCATTATAAACAAATTTCCATTTTACTAATAATATCTAATTTGCTTTGTTCTCTTTGTATCATTTGTTGAAAATACCTAGGTGGGCTCAGGTGCAGCAATGCATTACTGGGATCTAGCTGCTAATTGGTGGCTGCACATACAGTTGTGCTCATAAGTTTACATACCCTGGCAGAATTTATGATTTCTTGTCCATTTGTCAGAGAATATGAATGATAACACAAAAAATTGTCTTTCACTCATGGTTAGTGTTTGGCTGAAGCTATTTATTATCAATCAACTTTGTTTACTCTTTTTAAATCATAATGACAACAGAAACTGCCCAAATGACCCTGATCAAAAGTTTACATACCCCAGTTCTTAATATGGTGTATTGCCCCCTTTAACATCAATGACAGCTTTAAGTCTTTTGTGGTATTTGTGGATGAGGCTCTTTATCTTCTCAGATGGTAAAGCTGCCCATTCTTCCTGGAAAAAAAGCCTCCAGTTCCTGTAAATTCTTGGGCTGTCTTGCATGAACTGCACGTTTTGAGATCTCCCCAGAGTGGCTCAATGATATTGAGGTCAGGAGACTGAGATGGCCACTCCAGAACCTTCACTTTATTCTGCTGTAACCAATGACAGGTGGACTTGGCCTTGTGTTTAGGATCATTGTCATGTTGGAATGTCCAAGTACTTCCCATGCGCAGCTTCCGGGCTGATGAATGCAAATTTTCCTCCAGTATTTTTTTATAACATACTGCATTCATCCTGCCATCAATTCTGACCAAATTTCCTGTGCCTTTGTAGCTCACACATCCCCAAAACATCAGTGATCCACCTCCTTGTTTCACAGTAGGAATGGTGTACCTTTCATCATAGGCCTTGTTGACTCCTCTCCAAATGTAGCGTTTATGGTTGTGGCCAAAAAGTTCAATTTTGGTCTCATTACTCCAAATGACTTTGTGCCAGAAGGTTTGAGGCTTGTCTCTGTGATGTTTAGTGTATTGTAAGCGGGATACTTTGTGATATTTGCATAGTAATGGCTTTCTTCTGGCGACTCGACCATGCAGCCCATCTTTCTTCAAGTGCCTCCTTATTGTGCATCTTTAAACAGCCACACCACATGTTTTCAGAGAGTCCTGTATTTTACCTTTAGTTATTTGTGGGTTTTTCTTTGCATCCCGGAAAAAATTTCCTGGCAGTTGTGGCTGATATTTTAGTTTGTCTACCTGACTGTGGTTTGGTTTCAACACAACCCCTCATTTTCTACTTCTTGATTAGAGTTTGAACACTGATTTTTTTTTTTTTTTATATCCCCTTCCTGTTTTATACAGTTCAACTACCTTTTCCCACAGATTCTTTGACAATTCTTTTGATTTCCCCATGACTCAGAATCCAGAAAAGTCAGTGCAGCACTGGATGAAAGATGAAAGGGTCTGTCAGGAGTCCAGAAACTCATTGACCTTTTATACACACACACTAATTACAAGCAAACAGATCATAGGTGAGGATGGTTACCTTTAGCCATTCAAACTACTTTGAGTCAACGTGTGTGCATGTTACCAGGCCAAAATCCCCAGGGTATGTAAACTTTTGATCAGGGTCATTTGGGTAGCTTCTGTTGTCATTATGGTTTAAAAAGAGTAAACACAGTTGATTGATAATAAATGGCTTCAGCCAAACACTAACCATGAGTAAAAGAAAAGTTTTTGTGTTATTCATATTTTCTGAAAAATGGCCAAGAAATCATGAATTCTGCCAGGGTATGTAAACTTATGAGTACAACTGTATATAACCTCTTTTCATTGGCTCACCTGATGTGTTCAGCTAGCTCCCAGAAAAGAACTGCTACTCTATAAACACATAATACCAAGAGAACAAAGCAAATTCGATCATAGAAGTAAATTGGAAAGCTGTTTAAAATCTATTGTTCTATCTGAAACATGAAAGAAATAAAATGGGTTTCATATCCCTTTAAGATGTGCCAGTAGTTTAAAACAAGCTGTCTGTTTACGGAAAATAGTCAAAGGATAGATTAAAGGGACATGATATTCAAAATTAAACTTTCATAATTCAGATAGAGCATCTTATTTTTGAGTTTTCAATTTACTTCCATTATCAAATTTACTTCTCTCTCATGGGGCCTGATGATTAAAGGGACAGTAAACACCAAAAAATGTATTGTTTAAAAAGATAGATAATCCTTTTATTTACCATTCACCAGTTTTGCATAACCAACACTGTTATAGAAATATACTTTTTACCTATGTAATTACCTTGTATCTAAGCTTCTGCCTCCTTATCTCAGATCTTTTGACAGACTTGCATTTCAGGCAAATAGTTCTGACTCTTAAACAACTCCATGGGCGTGAGCACAATGTTATATATACTATATATATATATATATATATATATAGCACACATGAATTAACACCCTCTTGCTGTGAAAACCCATCAAACACATTCAGATAAGAGGCAGCCTTCAAAGGCTTAGAAATTAGCATATTAGCCTATCTAAATTTAGCTTCCAACTAAGAATACCAAGCGAACAAAGCAAAATTGATGATAAAAGTAATTTGGAAAGTTGTTAAAAATGACATGCCCTATCGGTATCATTAAAGTTTAATTTGAACTTTACTGTCCCTTTAAAGATTCTCCTGCTTGGATAGAAATTTTAGTTCAGACTTCACAGGGGCGGAGCTAACTGAATTTTCAAAGAAAAAGGGCGGAACTCTCATTTCTGTATCTGAAGGGTAGACAAGCCCAGTGCAATATAGCAGAGAGTTTTGTTACACTTACACTTTGTGCATTCTATTTTATATTACATTACACATCACATTGGGTTCTTTCAGCATTATTACATTTAAGCTTTGCATTTTCTATTTTCTATTTTAATGTATTTAGCTTTAGATCCAGCAGTGATTTTACAAATTCTAATTATGTTTTCAAAGTTCCTGTGTTACTTTAACAAATTAGGATCATACTTTGCATATTTCTGTGAATCTTTTACAACTTACATTGCAGTTTGTATTTTACATTTAGCCACTAATTAGCAAGCGCTGCCCAGGTTCTAAACCAAAGATGGGCTAGCTCGTAAGATTACATACCTGTTTTTTCAAATAAAGATACCAAGAGAACGAAGAAAAATTGATAATAGGAGTAAATTAGAAAGTCGGTAAAAATTGCTCTATCTGAACCATTAAAGAAAAAAATGTGGGTTTAGTATTCCTTTGAGACATTGTATACAATTAATGTAAAAAATCCTAAATAGCTAAAGAGACAATACTCCAATTTGAAATGCTTTTAAAACATTTATGTTGGATGCAGTTATATATATATATATATATATATATATATTTAGATTGCAGAAGTAAATTCTATTCAGTGAGAATGCTTTAACATAACAGAGATGCAAATATTTAACTATTACACAAATTTACAGAACCCCTTTTGCAAGCATGTTTTCAAAGTGGTTGAAACTACTGCTGCAATTCTCCTTTGCTTTGTGAAATATCATGTATTGGGCAATTTAACACAATTATATATGTTAATGTAAGGAACGCCCACTGGCGATCAGCTAGAAAACTAAAGTGAGCCTCGATTTTGAACAAAGGTTCCCATAACAATGAGGTACCTTGGCAGCCTAAAGAGCGTCTATGAATCTAAACCAATGGCTTTCCAATGGTCCTTGAGGATTTCTGAACTGGAGCACAGGTGAATTAATTAGCTGATTAGTAAAGATTATTATTATTTTACCTGCTGAAAACCTGGCCTGTTGGCGAGGCCTGAGGACAGGTCTGAAAACCGGTGATCTAAACTAATGGATGCACTTACATAAAAACACAGAAATTATATCATACTTGCGAAATTTCCAAATATTACCTCATGCCCCTAAGCATCACAAATAGTCCTTCATTAAAAA
The DNA here is from genome assembly GCF_027579735.1 of Bombina bombina. Lineage (NCBI taxonomy): Eukaryota > Metazoa > Chordata > Amphibia > Anura > Bombinatoridae > Bombina > Bombina bombina. Next base: position 916,150,502 of record NC_069502.1, on the reverse strand, counting down.
ATATTTAGTTATGCGTAATAAAACAACTTTACAATCTACTTTCAATAATTATTATGCCCCATTTACAAGTAATTTAGTTCTGAAAAATTTGGATTTTCTCATTTTCAAAACATAAAATGTACCCTGTTGACTTATCAAAGACAACTCTGCTACATAATCTGTCCCTTATTGGCTTTTTACCCCAAATATACAAATATTCCAAAATCCAAACCTTCTCCAGTCCCAAGCAGTTTGGATAAAGGGTTTTCTATCTGTACTGAATAACTCCGCAGGCAGCGGCATTCAGACTTATTTGTGTCAAAGTGAAAAACACAAAGATCGGGATTTACACAGATCTTTGTAAGTTGAACTTTGACATAAATAAATTCAGCACTGAAAAAGCTGAATGCAGCTGTCTGTGGCCATATTTGTCATTCTGTTTTTTGTTTTATTTTATCTTTTCAATTAGCAAAAACAGAAGAAAAATTTAAATGAAAATTAATATTTGGTGTGACCAACCTTTGCCTTCAAAACAGCATCAATTCTTCTAGGTACCCTTGCGCACAGTTTTGTAAAGAACTCGGCAGGTAGGTTGTTTTAAACATCCTAAAGAACTTATCATAGTTCTCCTATGGGTTTAGGCACCCTCTGTTGCTTCTGTCTATTCATGTAATACCAGACAGGTTCGATGACTTTAATAGCAGGGCTATGTGGGGTCCACGTCATCACTTCCAGTACTCTTATGCTCTTCTTTATGCTGAATATAGTTTTTAGTGACTTTGGCTGTGTGTTTGGGGTCATTGTCATGCTGCAGAATAAATTTTGGGGAAATTAGATGCCTCCCTGATGGTTATGCATGATGGATAAGTATCTGCCTGTACTTATCAACATTTAAAAGACTGTTAATTCTGCCCAAATCCTCAACTCCATTTGAAGAAATGCAGCCCCAAAACTTGCAAGGAACCTCTACCATGCTTCACTGTTGCCAGCAGACACTCCTTCTTGTACCGCTCTCAAGCACTTTGGCGAACAAACTGCCTTCTACTACAGCCAAATATTTCAAATTTGACTAAGTCCAGAGCGCCTACTGCCTTTTTTTCTGCACCCCAATTCCTGTGTTTTGGAGCATAGTGGAGTCACTTGGCCTTGTTCCATATTAGAGGTATGGCTTTTTGGTCACAAGTCGACAATGAAGACCACTTCTGACCAGACTTCTCCAGACAGTAGAAGGGTGTATCAGGGTTACACTGGCTTCTGCAAATTCTGATCTGATGGCACTACTGGACATCTTCCGATAGTGAAGGGAAGTAAGCATGATGTGTCTAATCTGCTGCACTAACATTCCTTGGTCGACCACTGTGTCTACAGTCCTCAACGTTGCCCGTTTCTTTGTGCTTCCTCAGAAGAGGTTGGACACCACATCAAGAAACCCCTGTCTGACTTGAAATTTCTGCCTTGGAGAGACCTTGCTGAAGCAGTATAACTACCTTGTGTATTGTTGATGTGCCAAGTCTTGCCATGGTGTATGACATTTGACATTAAACTGTCTTCAGCAACTTCACCTTGTTAGCAGAGTTTGGCTATTCCTTACCTAGTTTTATTTCTCCTGCACAGCTGATTCTGTTTTACTTAAAGGGATAATAAACCCACATTTTTTTTTTCTTTCATGATTCGGATAGAGCATGCAATTTTAAGCAACTTTCTAATTTACTTCTATTATCAATTTTTCTTTGTTCTCTTGTTATCTTTATTTGGAAGGACAGGAATGAAAGGTTTGGAGCCGGGCTTTTTTTTGTTCAGTACCCTGGATAGGGCTTGCTGATTGGTGCCTGCATTTAGTCATCCAATCAGCAAGCACAACCCAGGTTCTCAACCTAAAATGGGCCGGCTCCAAAGCTTTTATTCCTGCTTTTTCAAATAGAGATAGCAAGAGAACAAAGAAAAATTGATCATAGAAGTAAATTAGAAAGCTGCTTAAAATTGCATGCTCTATCGAATCATGAAATAAAAAAAATTGGATTTAGTATTCCTTTCAATTATTGTATTTCAAATTACATATTAAATTAATGACCAATGGCACTTGTTTGGTAAAATTGTTTAATTATGCATTTAACTATAAATCGCAATTGTACTAAGAATTGATACTGTTTTGAAGGCAAAGGGTGGTCACACCAAATAACATAAATTATGCTTACCTGATAATTTCCTTTTCTTCTGATGGAAAGAGTCCACAGCTGCATTCATTACTTTTGGGAAATAAGAACCTGGCAACCAGGAGGAAGCAAAGACACCCCAGCCAAAGGCTTATATACTCCTCCCACTCCCATCATCCCCCAGTAATTCTGCCAAGGAACAGTAGAAGAAATATCAGGATGAAAGGTGCCAGAAGAATATAAGGACGCCTCACATAAAATTACGGGTGGGGAGCTGTGGACTCTTTCCATCATAAGAAAAGGAAATTATCAGGTAAGCATAATTTGTTTTTCTTCTTGAATAGAAAGAGTCCACAGCTGCATTCGTTACTTTTGGGAAAACAATACCCAAGCTATAGAGGACACTAAATGCCAAGACGGGAGGGTACAATAGGCGGCCTATACTGAGAGCACCAAGCCTGAACCTCTACCCAACAAAAAACACTGCTCCTCCTGGGACGAAAGGCAAAGAATGACTGGGGGATGAGGGGAGTGGGAGGAGTAGTTAAGCCTTTGGCTGGGTTGTCTTTGCCTCCTCCTGGTGGCCAGGTTCTTATTTTTATTTTGAAACCATGCCAAAACTTTTGCACAGTACTGTTTATACACAGATATTGTTTGATATGTCATGCAGGACCTCATGAAGACATTCCCAATTACTCTCAAATTGTGGTTAAAATATATTTGAAGGGTAGAGAATAGTTATACAGGAACCCTTAAACATAAGTAATTATATGCCAGATTACAAGTGGAGTGCAAATTGCTCTTTGGGAAGAGCTATATTTCAGCTCCACACAGTAATACCAGCACATGCAAATTGTGCGCTGGTATTAGAAATTAGCTGTAAGGTCGTGTTCGCATTGCATGGAAGCTTTGTGCTCAAGAGAGAGCGCTTCCATAGGCTCCAATGGGAGCCTCGTTCTCATAACATGAGACACGGCAGATAACCTAGCAGAGCGAAGGGGGTAAGTCGGCTATGGGCAGCAAACTTAAAATACATATGCATATGCTTATATACATATATATTTATATGTGTATGTACACATATTAACACAAAAATATATATGTATATAAGCATATACATATATATTTCTAGGAATAACATAGTCCCCGCTATGTAAAGGCACTTTTCAGTTCCATTTGTTTTCTTCTAACATCCCTTACTCGCTCACTTTAACTCCTTAAAACTGCTTTGTGGCGCATTTTTAAAATTAACCAGAGATCTGATTTCTGGGTAATCTTATGAGCGCTAATTGCTACCGCGAGCTTATAGTAGCAATAACCAGCCACTTGTAATGGCTGGTTATTTGTCAGGCGTGCGATAAATTAGCGCTCCACTTGTTATCTAGCCCTATATGTTTTTTAAGTTATTTATTTTCCTTGACTGTATCAAGAAATGAAATACATTGTTTATGAGACACAGTAAATGTATGATATTGTGTTTGATTTACTAAAACATTCCCAAAGCTAATCCCTTGGGGAAAGTTAATAAAAAGACAATTCTATTCTATGCTGCACCATATTGTTCTGTTTATGCTAATTTAGGCATGTGGAACCATAATACTTGCATGTACATTTGCTATGTCAAACAATTTAGATACAGTGACCTATTGTTCCAATAATATCAGATGCCTCAATGGTATAAATACATGATGGAAAATAAAACACTTTATATCACTTTAGATAGAGAATGCCAAATCAAAACTCAAAAAACTATGTTGGAAACAAAAAAATATTTGCAATTTCTTTTGCCAGGAACGTTATCATACCCACCTTAGTTTTCATATTAAAGGGAAATTTTGCAAATTACAATTAATTTAAGGCCAAGAACAAAAAAAAAAACCTAGCAAATGAAAATTAAAGCAAACAGCTGAAGTATAGGAAAAAAGTACACATTAATAACAATAAAGGGAAACTGAAATGACTGTGATAGTTGGCTACTCTTGGCTGACGAAAGGGAAAACTGCGTAAGTAGCTCCGGTGATATTGTATTGGCTGTGGAGTTTAAACGCAGGGAGTCTGTAAAACAATACAGGTTATTTTCATAGCGATTCATTTTGTTTCCAGATAAGAGAGGGCAAGTAATTATACTTATCATGTCATCTAAGAGATGAATTCAGTTCGCTTAGGGACATTGCTAAAGAAACGGTAGCATAATAACGTAAAAAGAAACACCCTTTTACATAGGATATTTTCTAATAGTTACTTTCCGTTTTTTTATGGCACAGAACAAATTGAGTTATCAAAGCAAGCGTTAATTTAGTTTATGTCTGAAACTTCTATTGTTTGATGGAATCTGTATTCAATTGGCCATAATAGTAAAATAAAATGACATGCTCTTATTGTGAGTTATGCGACTAGTGCTGCTGATTGGGTCAGCGTTGGTTTCAGCTCGGGACCAGCAGTGCTCCGTGGGTCCCAGAGCAGCACTTCTACTGTGTTTAATGCCTTTGCATTGGGTTAAACATACAGTAGAGCAGGCTTGATAGTCGTAAAATTACATGCACAAATTTTAAAATTAAATACATTCCTAGGGTCCTTCCCTACTGAGTTTAGTTATGGACAGTTATAAATGGGCCCCTATACTGTGCAAACAGTGGCTGTATGGATTATAGCAGCATTAACTGTGGATTATAGCAGCATTAAAAGGACAGTCTAGTTCAAAATAAACTTTCATGATTCAGATAGAGAATGTAATTTTAAACAATTTTTCAATTTACTTTTATCACCAAATTTGCTTTGTTCTCTCGGTATTCTCAGTTGAAAGCTAAACCTAGGAGGTTCATATGCTAATTTCTAAGCCCTTGAAGGCCACCTCTTCTCTCAGGGCATTTTGACAGTTGTTCACCACTAGAGGGTGTTAGTTCATGTGTGTTATATAGATAACACTGTGCTCACGCACATGGAGTTCCAGTGAGCCAGCTCTGATTGGCTTAAATGGATGTCTGTCAGAAGAACTGAAATAGGGGGCAGTTTGCAGAGGCTTAGATACAAGATAATCACAGAGGTAAAAAGTGTATTTATATAACTGTGTTGTTTATGCAAAACTAGGGAATGGGTAACAAAGGTACTATCTATCTTTTTAAACAATAAAAATTCTGGTGTAGACTGTCCCTTTAACTGTAGAGTCTGCACTTCTGTCTTTAACAGAAACTGGAAACCCAATAATGTATAGAATTAAATTATGGGAAAGGAGTGAAAATAAATAATGGAAGTACATGCAAAATATTTTCTCATCATGGTTATTGGCTCTTTAATTTTAAATAAATTATAAAAAGAAAATTTGGCAGCTTATGTAATATTAACATCTTAAATTAATTTAATATTAAATGCAAAGTAGCACAACACTAATCACTGAAGATACACACAATACAAACTAGTATTTTTCCAATCCATTAGAAGAGCTATGCATGTTTCCTTTCATGCATGTTTACAACCATTGTAATGCATTTGAAGTGCTGCGATATGAGGCCTAGATTACAAACGGTATGGAGCACAAAATGGTAGCACTGTAATGCACTAACATCGCTACAGCGAAGTCTATTAATATTTCAATATTACAAGTTTAAAGTAAAATGTTAACACTCAAGAGAAAGCCTCAGGCCCACTAACATCTGGAGGTCGGATAGCTTGGCCACGCTAAATCCCTCACCCAATAGACTTCTATTGGGCACGTTATAAAACTCAGGTCTGGCTTTCGCCTTAAGTGCTAACCTGAAGGTGTGCTAAAAAAAGAATAAATTGTTTAGTTCTTCACAAAGTAAAAACTTCTTCTATTTCATATGTTTTTTTTAAATATACATACAGGTATAAAACCCTTTATCCAAACTGCTTGGAACCAGAAAAGGTAAGATTTTGTGTATGGATATATATATATACACACACTGTTGTATGCAAAAGTTTAGGCACCCCTGACAGTTTCCATGATTTTCATTTATAAATAATTGGGTGTTTGGATCAGCAATTTCATTTTGAAATATTACTGTGAAGGACAGAGTAATATTTCAGTAGTGAAGTGAGGTTTATTGGATTAACAGAAAATGTGCAATATGCATCAAAACGAAATTAGACAGGTCATAAATTTGGGCATCCTTGTCATTTTGCTGATTTAAATACCTGTAACTACCTAGCACTGATTAATTGGAACACACAATTGGTTTGGTGAGCCCATTAAGCCTTGAACTTCATAGACAGGTGCATCCAATCATGAGAAAAGGTATTTAAAAGGGACACTGAACCCAATTTTTTTCTTTCGTGATTCAGATAGATCATGACATTTTAAGCAACTTTCTAATTTACTCCTATTATCAAATTTTCTTCATTTTCTTGGAATCTTTATTTGAAGTGTAAGAATGTAAGTTTAGATGCCGGCCCATATTTGGTGAACAACCTGGGTTGCTCTTGCTGATTGGTGGGTAAATTCATCCACCAATAAAAAAAAGTGCTGTCCAGAGTTCTGAACAAAAAAAACACGCTTAGATGCTTTCTTTTTCAAATAAAGATAGCAATAGAACAAATAAAAAATGATATTAGGAGTAAATTAGAAAGTTGCTTAAAATTGCATGCTCTATCTGAATCACAAAAGAAAATAATTGGGTTCAGTGTCCCTTTAATATGACCAATTGCAAGTTGTTGTTCTTTTTGACTATCTTCTGAAGAGTGGCAACATGGGGGCCTCAAAACAATTCTCAAATGACATGAAAACAAAGATTTTCAACATTATGGTTTAGGGGAGGCTACAAAAGCTATCTAAGCTGCCAGTGTCCACTGTGAGGAACATAGTGAGGAAATGGAAAACCATAGGCACAGTTCTTTTTATGGTCAGAAGTGGCAGGCCAAGTAAAATATCAGAGAGGCAAAGGCAAAGGATGATGAGAACGGTCAAAAACAGCCCACAGACCACCTCCAAAGACCTACAACATCATCTTGCTGTAGATGGTGTCACTACTGTGCATCGTTCAACAATTCAGCGTATGGGAGAGTGATGCGGAAGAAGCCTTTTCTGCACACACGCCACAAACAGAGTCGCTTGAGGTATTCTAACGCACATTTGGACAAGCCAGCTTTATTTTGGAAGAAGGTGCTGTGGACTGATGAAACAAAAATTTAGTTATTTGGTCATAACAAGGGGCGTTATGCATAGCGGCAAAAGAACACAGCATTCCAAGACAAACACTTGCTAGCCACAGTAAAATTTGGTGGATGTTCCATCATGCTGTGGGGCTGTGTCGCCAGTATCGGTACTTAGAATCTTGTTAAAGTTGAGGGTCGCATGGATTCCACTCAATATCAGCAGATACTTTCAGCAGATATTTCAACAAGACAACGACTTAAAACACTGCTCAAAATATACTCTGGCATTTATGCAGAGGAACAAGTACAATGTTCTGGAATGGCCATCCCAGTCCCCAGACCAGAATATCATTGAAAATCTGTGGGGTGATTTGAAGCGGGCTGTCCATGCTTAGCAACCATCAAACCTAACTGAACTGGAGATGTTTTGCAAGGAGGAATAGTCCAAAATACCTTCATCCAGAATCCAGAAACTCATTAAAGGCTATAAGAAGCGTCTAGAGTCTGTTATTTCTGCTAAAGGAGGCTCTACTAAATATTGATGCAATATTTCTGTTTGGGTGCCCACATTTATGCACCTGTCTAATTTTGTTTTGATGCATAGTGCACATTTTCTGTTAATCCAATAAACCTCATTTCATTACTGAAATATTACTGTGTCATTCAGTTATTTGATAGATCAAAATGAAATTGCTGATCCAAACACCCAATTATTTATAAATGAAAATCATGGAAATTGTCAGGGGTGCCTAAACTTTTGCATACAACTGTATGTGTGTGTGTGTATATGTGTGTATATATATATATATATATATATATATATATATATACATACAGAGAAGTGCACTCACAGGAACGAACAACTGGCTCAATACCATTGTTAGCCTGTTCTATGGCGATTTACCACCTGGGTGCAGCTTTTTAGCCCAGTAATGCTTTTCACAGAGTAGAACTTTCCTGTAGTATATCAGTCAGATCCCGCTTATTACGGTCAGTCCAGCACCAAAATACCAGGCAATTCCTCTCTGAACAAGGAACACATCAACCCCAGATGATCGTTTCGGCCTTCATTGGGCCTCGTCAGTGAGGTGTAGCCATATTCCTATAAGCACACTGAGCAAGGAGTCCACGTCTGGTTGCCCCTTTTTCCCCATAGGGAGACTAAATACATACAGAGAAGTGCACTCACAGGAACAAACAACTGGCTTAAGACCATTGTTAGCCTGTTCTATGGCAATTTACCACCTGGGTGCAGCTTTTTAGCCCAGTAATGCTCTTCACAGAGTAGAACTTTTCTGTAGTATATCAGTCTGATCCCACCTATTACGGTCAGTCCAGCACCGAAATACCAGGCAATTCCTCTCTGAACAAGGAACACAGCAACCCCAGGCGATCGTTTCGGCCTTCATTGAGCCTCGTCAGTGAGGTGTAGCCATATTCCTCTAAGCACACTCAGCAAGGAGTCCACGTCTGGTTGCTACTTTTTCCCATAGGGAGACTAAATACATACAGAGAAGTGCACTCACAGGAACAAACAACTGGCTCAATACCATTGTTTGCCTGTTCTATGGCAATTTACCACCTGGGTGCAGCTTTTTAGCCCAGTAATGCTTTTCACAGAGTAGAACTTTCCTGTAGTATATCAGTCTGATCCCGCCTATTACGGTCAGTCCAGCACCGAAATACCAGGCAATTCCTCTCTGAACAAGGAACACAGCAACCCCAGACGATCATTTCGGCCTTCACTGGGCCTCGTCAGTGAAGTGTAGCCATATTCCCCTAAGCAATATGTGAAGAAGGGGAAACCAGACGTGGACTCCTTGCTCAGTGTGCTTAGAGGAATATGGCTACACCTCACTGACAAGGCCCAATGAAGGCCGAAACGATCGTCTGGGGTTGCTGTGTTCCTTGTTCAGAGAGGAATTGCCTGGTATTTTGGCGCTGGACTGGAATCTCTGGAATGCTCCCTCTGTTTGCAACAAGTTAACGTCTAGCCATGTCTTCTTTATCTCCCACTACCTCAACCTTCTGGCTCTCACAGAAACCTGTCTTTCTGCTTCAGACACAGCATCCACAGCTGCATTGTCACATGGAGGTCTCCAATTTAGCCACACTCCTAGGTCTGAAAATAGACAAGGAGGTGGTGGTGTAGGTATTTTAATTTGCTCTTGTTGCAGCTTTCAACAAATACAACCCATCTCTTTCCTAACATTTTTCTCATTTAAAACCCACGATTGATTTACTCTCTCACCTCTCTATACATTTTGCAGTAATTTACTGCCCTCCTGGGTACTCAACTAAAATTCTAGCTAATTTTGCTGCTTGGCTACCTTATTTCCTCTCCTCAGACACCCCTGCCCTCATTCTTTGGGACTTCAACCTCCCTGTTGACAATCCTAATGCCTCATTTGCAAAACAACTTCTGCAACTCACTTCCTCTTTCCGTCTGTCACAATGGACTGACTCTCCCACTCAAAAAGATGGTCACCCTCTAGATCTGATTTTCAACTATTAATGCACTCTCTCAATCTTCACAAAATCCCCTTTTCCTTTTTCTGACCATCATCTCCTTACTTGCAACATCACATCACTCCTTGCAACTCTCCCTCCTTCTACCCCTCACACCAAACTCCAGAAAAGCACTGTCAGTAGATGAACAACGGATCTCTCAAACCTCTGCTCTCTTCCATCTCCTCCTTTTCCTGCCCTGACCAATCTATCTGCCACTACAATTCCACCCTTACATCGGTCCGTGACAATTTGGCCCCTCCTACCATAGCTCGGAAGTCAAGCACTCTTCCTCAGCCCAGACATGCTCCTCTGACACGCTACCTACGCAGATGTTCCTGTACTGCTGAGCAATACTGGAGAAAATCTTGGAGTTCAGCTGACTTCCTTCACTACAAGTTCATCTTGAACTCCTACTATTCTACCATTAACCTTTTTAAAGGAACACTGAACCCAAATGTTTTCTTTCGTGATTCAGATAGAGCATGCAGTTTTAAGTAACTTTCTAATTTACTCCTAATATCAAATTTTCTTTGTTCTCTTGCTATCTTTATTTGAAAAAGAAGACATCTAAGTTTTTTGGGGGTTCAGACTCTGGACAGCACTTTTTTATTGGTGGATGAATGTATCCACCAATCAGCAAGGACAACCCAGGTTGTTCACCAAAAATGGGCCAGCATCTAAACTTACATTCTTGCATTTCAATAAAAGATACCAAGAAAATAAAGAAAATTTGATAATAGGAGTAAATTAGAAAGTTGCTTAAAATATCATGCTCTATCTGAATCACGAAAGAAAAAATATGGGTTCAGTGTCCCTTAAAGCAAGACTACTGCTCTACTCTTATCTCTACTCTTTCTTCAAAACCAAAACGTCAGTTTTCCACATTTAATACTCTTCTCCGACCACCCACACCTCCTATTACAACATTTTACTCAAGAATTTGCCAGCAACTTCAATGACAAAATAGATTCCATCAGAAATGAAATCATCTCTCAACATACTACCAGTCTCCAACCCCCTGAAAAGCTTGCAATCATCCAAAACCCACAAAGCTATAATTCAGCTCTTTCGCCCCTGCTACTGAGAAAGATGTTTCTGCCCTTATACTGTCTTCTCGCCTCACTACTTGTCACCTCAATCCCATCCCTTCACAGCTACTCCCCTACCCCCTATACTCACACACATTTTTAACCTCTCCCTCAGCACCGGTATACTTCCATCATCTCTAAAACATGCACTGGTCACACCTATCCTCAAAAAACCTTCTCTCGATCCAACCTCTCCATCCAACTACCACCCTAATCCCCCTCAAAACTTGAAAAGCTAGTATATACACGTCTATCACATTTCCTTACCTTAAACTCCCTTCTTGACACACTTTCACCCCCAACAATGCACAGAGACAGCAATCGTTAAATTTACCAATGACCTACTTACAGCAAAATCAAAAGGCCTAATCCTACTCCATTGCCTGCATCCTTTAATACAGCTGACCACCCTCTTTTGCTCCAAACCCTCGGATCCTTTGACATTTGCAACACAGCCCTCTTGTGGTTCTCTTCCGTACCTTTAGTGTAGCCTTCTCTGGTGCATCCTCTGCCCCTTTACCACTTTCAGTTGGGGTACCGCAAAGGCTCTGTCCTTGGTCCCCTTCTCTTCTTAAGCTACACGTCATCATTAGGTTCCATAAAGTCACATGGGTTTCAATATCATTTTTATGCCGATGATACCCAAATCTACTTCTCTGCACCTGACCTATCCCCTTCCTTGCTAACGCTTATCATTAAAGGGATATTCCAGTCAAAATTTAAATGCACATAGATGAATTACATATTTGAATAGAAACATATTTGCAATATACAATTATTGGCAAAAAGACTTCTATTAAAAGTTATCACTGTTTTAGTGTTAACATTTGTCTCTGCACATGCATGTGAAGCAAAGCGAGATATTCTCAGTGCATCAGCATTTTAAATACTGCAGTCGCTCAGAGCACCAGTGGGGCTTGTATCATGCCAGCAATTAACAAATTGAGTCATTACCAGATAAATCAAGCACCTTAGGCTCTCAGAGAAAGTGCTGCGTTTAAAATGATGGTGCATAGTGCATACTTAAATACACTTTTGAAACAGCTATAACATTTATTAGAATCATTTTTGCTAATAAATGTATATTACAAAATGCTTCTAGTCACCAACTGAAATGCATCTATGTGGATTTTAATTGTGTCTGGAATGTCCCTTTAACTGTCTTTCTCATATCTTATTCTGGATGTCCTCTCACTACCTTAAACTAAATCTCTCCAAAAATTAGCTAATTTTATTCCCCTTCTTCCAAAATCTATACACACCATTTTTCTATAACTATCAATAAATCCATCATTACCCCTACTCTGTATGCCTGATGTCCTGGGGTCCCACTTGACTCCAATTCCTGCCACTTCCACCTTAAAAACAGAATTTATGTTTACCTGATAAATTACTTTCTCCAACGGTGTGTCCGGTCCACGGCGTCATCCTTACTTGTGGGATATTCTCTTCCCCAACAGGAAATGGCAAAGAGCCCAGCAAAGCTGGTCACATGATCCCTCCTAGGCTCCGCCTACCCCAGTCATTCGACCGACGTAAAGGAGGAATATTTGCATAGGAGAAACCATATGATACCGTGGTGACTGTAGTTAAAGAAAATAAATTATCAGACCTGATTAAAAAACCAGGGCGGGCCGTGGACCGGACACACCGTTGGAGAAAGTAATTTATCAGGTAAACATAAATTCTGTTTTCTCCAACATAGGTGTGTCCGGTCCACGGCGTCATCCTTACTTGTGGGAACCAATACCAAAGCTTTAGGACACGGATGAAGGGAGGGAGCAAATCAGGTCACCTAAATGGAAGGCACCACGGTTTGCAAAACCTTTCTCCCAAAAATAGCCTCAGAAGAAGCAAAAGTATCAAACTTGTAAAATTTGGTAAAAGTGTGCAGTGAAGACCAAGTCGCTGCCCTACATATCTGATCAACAGAAGCCTCGTTCTTGAAGGCCCATGTGGAAGCCACAGCCCTAGTGGAATGAGCTGTGATTCTTTCAGGAGGCTGCCGTCCGGCAGTCTCATAAGCCAATCTGATGATGCTTTTAATCCAAAAAGAGAGAGAGGTAGAAGTTGCTTTTTGACCTCTCCTTTTACCAGAATAAACAACAAACAAGGAAGATGTTTGTCTAAAATCCTTTGTAGCATCTAAATAGAATTTTAGAGCGCGAACAACATCCAAATTGTGCAACAAACGTTCCTTCTTTGAAACTGGATTCGGACACAAAGAAGGCACGACTATCTCCTGGTTAATGTTTTTGTTAGAAACAACTTTCGGAAGAAAACCAGGTTTAGTACGTAAAACCACCTTATCTGCATGGAAAACCAGATAAGGAGGAGAACACTGCAGAGCAGATAATTCTGAAACTCTTCTAGCAGAAGAAATTGCAACCAAAAACAAAACTTTCCAAGATAATAACTTAATATCAACGGAATGCAAGGGTTCAAACGGAACCCCCTGAAGAACTGAAAGAACTAAGTTGAGACTCCAAGGAGGAGTCAAAGGTTTGTAAACAGGCTTGATTCTAACCAGAGCCTGAACAAAGGCTTGAACATCTGGCACAGCTGCCAGCTTTTTGTGAAGTAACACAGACAAGGCAGAAATCTGTCCCTTCAAGGAACTTGCCGATAATCCTTTCTCCAATCCTTCTTGAAGAAAGGATAGAATCTTAGGAATCTTTACCTTGTTCCAAGGGAATCCTTTAGATTCACACCAACAGATATATTTTTTCCATATTTTGTGGTAAATTTTTCTAGTTACAGGCTTTCTGGCCTGAACAAGAGTATCAATAACAGAATCTGAGAACCCTCGTTTTGATAAGATCAAGCGTTCAATCTCCAAGCAGTCAGCTGGAGTGAGACCAGATTCGGATGTTCGAACGGACCTTGAACAAGAAGGTCTCGTCTCAAAGGTAGCTTCCATGGTGGAGCCGATGACATATTCACCAGATCTGCATACCAAGTCCTGCGTGGCCACGCAGGAGCTATCAAGATCACCGACGCCCTCTCCTGATTGATCCTGGCTACCAGCCTGGGGATGAGAGGAAACGGCGGGAATACATAAGCTAGTTTGAAGGTCCAAGGTGCTACTAGTGCATCTACTAGAGTCGCCTTGGGATCCCTGGATCTGGACCCGTAGCAAGGAACCTTGAAGTTCTGACGAGAGGCCATCAGATCCATGTCTGGAATGCCCCACAATTGAGTAATTTGGGCAAAGATTTCCGGATGGAGTTCCCACTCCCCCGGATGTAATGTCTGACGACTCAGAAAATCCGCTTCCCAATTTTCCACTCCTGGAATGTGGATTGCAGACAGGTGGCAGGAGTGAGTCTCCGCCCATTGAATGATCTTGGTCACTTCTTCCATCGCCAGGGAACTCCTTGTTCCCCCCTGATGGTTGATGTACGCAACAGTCGTCATGTTGTCTGATTGAAACCGTATGAACTTGGCCTTTGCTAGCTGAGGCCAAGCCTTGAGAGCATTGAATATCGCTCTCAGTTCCAGAATATTTATCGGTAGAAGAGATTCTTCCCGAGACCAAAGACCCTGAGCTTTCAGGGGTCCCCAGACCGCGCCCCAGCCCATCAGACTGGCGTCGGTCGTGACAATGACCCACTCTGGTCTGCGGAAGGTCATCCCTTGTGACAGGTTGTCCAGGGACAGCCACCAACGGAGTGAGTCTCTGGTCCTCTGATTTACTTGAATCGTCGGAGACAAGTCTGTATAGTCCCCATTCCACTGACTGAGCATGCACAGTTGTAATGGTCTTAGATGAATGCGCGCAAAAGGAACTATGTCCATTGCCGCTACCATCAAACCTATTACTTCCATGCACTGCGCTATGGAAGGAAGAGGAACGGAATGAAGTGTTTGACAAGAGTTTAGAAGTTTTGTTTTTCTGGCCTCTGTCAGAAAAATCCTCATTTCTAAGGAGTCTATTATTGTTCCCAAGAAGGGAACCCTTGTTGACGGAGATAGAGAACTCTTTTCTACGTTCACTTTCCATCCGTGAGATCTGAGAAAGGCCAGGACTATGTCCGTGTGAGCCTTTGCTTGAGGAAGGGACGACGCTTGAATCAGAATGTCGTCCAAGTAAGGTACTACTGCAATGCCCCTTGGTCTTAGTACCGCTAGAAGGGACCCTAGTACCTTTGTGAAAATCCTTGGAGCAGTGGCTAATCCGAAAGGAAGTGCCATGAACTGGTAATGCTTGTCCAGGAATGCGAACCTTAGGAACCGATGATGTTCCTTGTGGATAGGAATATGTAGATACGCATCCTTTAAATCCACCGTGGTCATGAATTGACCTTCCTGGATGGAAGGAAGAATTGTTCAAATAGTTTCCATTTTGAACGATGGAACCTTGAGAAACTTGTTTAGGATCTTGAGATCCAAGATTGGTCTGAACGTTCCCTCTTTTTTGGGAACTACGAACAGATTGGAGTAGAACCCCATCCCTTGTTCTCCTAATGGAACAGGATGAATCACTCCCATTTTTAACAGGTCTTCTACACAATGTAAGAATGCCTGTCTCTTTATGTGGTCTGAAGACAATTGAGACCTGTGGAACCTCCCCCTTGGGGGAGGCCCCTTGAATTCCAGAAGATAACCTTGGGAGACTATTTCTAGTGCCCAAGGATCCAGAACATCTCTTGCCCAAGCCTGAGCGAAGAGAGAGAGTCTGCCCCCCACCAGATCCGGTCCCGGATCGGGGGCCAACATTTCATGCTGTCTTGGTAGCAGTGGCAGGCTTCTTGGCCTGCTTTCCCTTGTTCCAGCCTTGCATTGGTCTCCAGGCTGGCTTGGCTTGAGAAGTATTACCCTCTTGCTTAGAGGACGTAGCACTTGGGGCTGGTCCGTTTCTACGAAAGGGACGAAAATTAGGTTTATTTTTGGCCTTGAAAGACCTATCCTGAGGAAGGGCGTGGCCCTTACCCCCAGTGATATCAGAGATAATCTCTTTCAAGTCAGGGCCAAACAGCGTTTTCCCCTTGAAAGGAATGTTAAGCAATTTGTTCTTGGAAGACGCATCCGCTGACCAAGATTTCAACCAAAGCGCTCTGCGCGCCACAATAGCAAACCCAGAATTTTTCGCCGCTAACCTAGCCAATTGCAAAGTGGCGTCTAGGGTGAAAGAATTAGCCAATTTGAGAGCACGGATTCTGTCCATAATCTCCTCATAAGGAGGAGAATCACTATCGATCGCCTTTTCTAGCTCATCGAACCAGAAACACGCGGCTGTAGTGACAGGGACAATGCATGAAATTGGTTGTAGAAGGTAACCTTGCTGAACAAACATCTTTTTAAGCAAACCTTCTAATTTTTTATCCATAGGATCTTTGAAAGCACAACTATCTTCTATGGGTATAGTGGTGCGTTTGTTTAAAGTAGAAACCGCCCCCTCGACCTTGGGGACTGTCTGCCATAAGTCCTTTCTGGGGTCGACCATGGGAAACAATTTTTTAAATATGGGGGGAGGGACGAAAGGTATACCGGGCCTTTCCCATTCTTTATTTACAATGTCCGCCACCCGCTTGGGTATAGGAAAAGCTTCTGGGGGCCCCGGGACCTCTAGGAACTTGTCCATTTTACATAGTTTCTCTGGGATGATCAAATTCTCACAATCATCCAGAGTGGATAACACCTCCTTAAGCAGAGCGCGGAGATGTTCCAACTTAAATTTAAATGTAATCACATCGGGTTCAGCTTGTTGAGAAATTTTCCCTGAATCTGAAATTTCTCCCTCAGACAAAACCTCCCTGGCCCCCTCAGACTGGTGTAGGGGCATATCAGAACCATTATCCTCAGCGTCCTCATGCTCTTCAGTATCTAAAACAGAGCAGTCGCGCTTACGCTGATAAGTGGGCATTTTGGCTAAAATGTTTTTGATAGAATTATCCATTACAGCCGTTAATTGTTGCATAGTAAGGAGTATTGGCGCGCTAGATGTACTAGGGGCCTCCTGAGTGGGCAAGACTGGTGTAGACGAAGGAGGGAATGATGCAGTACCATGCTTACTCCCCTCACTTGAGGAATCATCTTGGGCATCATTTTCAGTGTCACATAAATCACATCTATTTAAATGAGAAGGAACCTTGGCTTCCCCACATTCAGAACACAGTCTATCTGGTAGTTCAGACATGTTAAACAGGCATAAACTTGATAACAAAGTACAAAAAACGTTTTAAAATAAAACCGTTACTGTCACTTTAAATTTTAAACTGAACACACTTTATTACTGCAATTGCGAAAAAGTATGAAGGAATTGTTCAAAATTCACCAAAATTTCACCACAGTGTCTTAAAGCCTTAAAAGTATTGCACACCAAATTTGGAAGCTTTAACCCTTAAAATAACAGAACCGGAGCCGTTTTTATCTTTAACCCCTTTACAGTCCCTGGTATCTGCTTTGCTGAGACCCAACCAAGCCCAAAGGGGAATACGATACCAAATGACGCCTTCAGAAAGTCTTTTTTATGTATCAGAGCTCCTCACACATGCGACTGCATGTCATGCTTCTCAAAAACAAGTGCGCAATACCGGCGCGAAAATGAGGCTCTGCCTATGATTAGGGAAAGCCCCTAGAGAATAAGGTGTCTAAAACAGTGCCTGCCGATATTATTTTACAAAAATACCCATATTAAATGATTCCTCAAGGCTAAATATGTTATATATGAATCGATTTAGCCCAGAAAATGTCTACAGTCTTAACAAGCCCTTGTGAAGCCCTTATTTACTCTGTAATAAAAATGGCTTACCGGATCCCATAGGGAAAATGACAGCTTCCAGCATTACATCGTCTTGTTAGAATGTGTCATACCTCAAGCAGCAAAAGTCTGCTCACTGTTCCCCCAACTGAAGTTAATTCCTCTCAACAGTCCTGTGTGGAACAGCCATCGATTTTAGTAACGGTTGCTAAAATCATTTTCCTCTTACAAACAGAAATCTTCATCTCTTTTCTGTTTCAGAGTAAATAGTACATACCAGCACTATTTTAAAATAACAAACTCTTGATTGAATAATAAAAACTACAGTTAAACACTAAAAAACTCTAAGCCATCTCCGTGGAGATGTTGCCTGTACAACGGCAAAGAGAATGACTGGGGTAGGCGGAGCCTAGGAGGGATCATGTGACCAGCTTTGCTGGGCTCTTTGCCATTTCCTGTTGGGGAAGAGAATATCCCACAAGTAAGGATGACGCCGTGGACCGGACACACCTATGTTGGAGAAAACATCTCTAAAATTTGACATTTTCCTTACAGAAGACACAACTAAGATTTTAATCCACTTTTTCATCCTTTCATTCCCTAATTAAAGCAACTCTATCCTCTCTGGTCTCCCTAGCTGCCGTCTAGCTCCTTTACAGTCCACAATGAATGCCTCTGCCAGGCTTGTCTTCCTTAAATGTCACTCTTTATCTGCTGCACCTCTCAGCCAATCCCTTCAATGGCTTTCTCTAGCCTCCAGTATTAAACACAAATTTTTGACTCTGACATACAAGGCCCTCAATTGCACTGCCCCCCCTATATCTCAAACCTCGTCTCCAGATACTCTCCCTCCCGTCCTCCTCCTCCTCCTCTCTTGTTACCTCCTCACTTTCTCCTTATACAGGACTTCTCCAGAGTGGCAACTAACTTGTGGAACTCTCTGTGTCGCTCCACAAGACTCTCCCCTAGTTTTAAAAGTTTCAAGCGCTCTCTAAAGAGTCTACTGTTCAGGGATGCATACAACCTACACTAACCTTTACTAACCCCAGTTACTCTCCCCTTTTGTTATCCCCTTGAACCCCCTTAGCATGTAAGCCTATGAGTCCAGCTGTTTGCAGATCACCTTCATAAGAGCTGACTACAACAGTGCAACTCTCAGCAGGGCCACTTGATCCCTATAAATATTACCTTGCATATCATGCCTATGTTTATAGCGCTACAGAATCTGTTGGCATTCTACAAATAACTGATAATGATAATAATATCTATAAATTTGAGTGAAATACGTTATTTTAATGTTTTATACGTGTTTTCTTATACTTTTATTCTAGCCATAACACTTTACTTCAGGTCAACAGTTGCAATAATTTATTTAGCGATTTTAAGTGTTACACCTTTTCTATTAGCTGAGGAACTGTGTTTTTATGATTGACTGATACGCTGGCAAATGCCATACTAAATAGTGGCAGCATTATTAAAAAGAAATATGGGGCAACCCAACCTACCTGGTTATATTTGAGAATGCAAATAGAGGTGCCGTTGGGGAAAAGAGCAAATATCCAGATTTAGTTTTTTTGTTAATTTTGATTTAAAAATACACAAATGTTTTCTTGATTCAGCATATAATTAAAAAATAAATCAATCCAATTTACTTTTATTATCAAATTTGCTTCAAAGGACACTGTTGTAAAGACCATTCATATACAATTAACAGAAGATTATCTGAGACTTTTATCACAGTGACAAATGCACAGGACAGATGGTTGAAGCTTATATGAACAGACACATTAAAGTATATGGAATGTTTTTCTACAACAACATAGTGGATATTTTATAAATAATGTTCACAGAATCCGTTCTTTTAGAAACACAGACAGAAAAAGTAGGGAAAAAGTTGTATTTATCATTTGCTGCTTTGTGCCAGCTAGTTTCTTTTGCCATTTGTTTTATACATGTGTTTAAGCTCTAGTGGAATTTGTGCCCAGTTTACTCTGGAGATAGCTGCTTGTGTCAGTGCTGCCAGTTTACTGAGAGCGCTGTGACGGTGTGGGTGGTAACCCTGGTATATTCTGGTGGGATCTGCACCCAGTCTGAGAGTGCAGTCCAGGTTATGTATTCATTTCCTAGGGAGGCAACAACTACATTTAGTTTACTGGTGTGTAACGTCAAAGCTGTGTTAGAGACCATGGCTGAGTTTGGGACCTTGAAGTGCTTTGAAGATGTTTTTTGATCATCTTTTTGGCGACAGCTGTAACTAAATCAGTTTCAATGGACAAACACACCCGCCACTTTCTTTATGTGGAGGATCCAATAAAGACTTATCTCATCACCTCTGCTAAAGCCAATAAATGACAGCTACGTAGCAGAGTTGGGCTTGTGAGATCTCCAGGTGGCAATTCCAGTTCTCAGAAGTGGAAAAGCCACAATTTTCAGACTAAAAGGACATGAAACTCAATTTTTTTCCTTTATAGTTCAGATAGAGAATGTGATTTTAACCAGTTTCCAGTCTTCATCTATTATTTAATTTGTTTTGTTCTTTTGGTATCCTTTTTTTTAAAAGGCTACCTAGGTAGGCTCAGGAGCTGCTAATTGGTGGCTGCACATATATGCTTCAAGTTATTGGCTCACCCAATGCATTCAGCTAGCTTCCTGTAGTGCATGGCTGCATCTTCAACAGAAGATACAAAAAGAATTAAGCAAATTAGATGATAAAAGTAAATTGGAAAGTTGTTTAAGATTGTATTCTCTGTCTGAATCATCAAAGAAAGTTTTTGGGTTTCATGTCACTTTAAATTACAGGAAAGTGGGGGGGGGGGGGTTGTAAATAAATAATGAAAGATTATTGCAAATTTGTTTAACTGTACATAATTAAAGAGACATTAAACCACTTTGAAATTCTAAAATAAAATGTTTAACTATGCTCTTAACCCAATTCCAGGTGTTTAACTGATATAGCTAGAAACATGTTCTTAAAGGGACATTAAACCCAAAAAAAAATCTTTTATTATTCATATAGAATTTTTTTTGAGCTTACATTTCTGTTTTTCAAATAAGGATAGCAAGAAAACAAAGAAAATTTGATAATAGAATTAAATTAGAAAGTTGTTTAAAATGTTATGTTCTATCTAAATCATGAAAGAAAAAAAATTGGGGTTTATGTCCCTTTAAGCAAAAAAAAAAAAAAGAGAGAGAGAGAATGCCCCTTTAATTTTTAAAATAGTAAAATGAAGATTGTACTTACTGATGTGAAAGCAAGGAGCTCTTCATCTGTTAATTTGTGTACTGGGTTGTTCTTCTGTAAATCTATGCTGTAAACGGCAAAAAGGCAACAACAACAAAAATGACAACAGCGCTTGAAGTTTGCATTTAAATATTAAAATGTTACTAAAACTACTGAAAAGGAAGCTTAGGTCAGTAAAATATTTCACTGTATGACTTTATTATTATATTATTCATACACAGCACATCATTCCTAATGAACAAAAAAAGTATTTTTTGGTGTATTTATAATGTTCCTGTACTTGGGAAAAAACAGGAAGTGTGTTTTGTCCACCAATAAAGCAGTTGGAGTTCTGCTTATATTATATAGACGTAAGCACAATGTTATCTATTTGACACACATGAACTAGCGCTGTCTACCTGTGAAAAACTGTCAACACGCTCTGAGATAAGAGGTAGCCTTTAAAGGCTTAGAAATGAGCATATAAGCCTATCTAGGAGAAAAAAGCAAATTTGATGATAAAAGTAAATTGGAAAGTTGTTTAAAATGACATGCCCTATCTGAACCATGAAAGTTTAATTTTGACTAGACTGTCCCTTTAAGTACCAGGTGCAGACTAATATGCAGTTTCTGTTCTGCTTCAAAATCAAAATAAACCACTATAACTTTGTCATGCAAAAAATAATTTAAACATGTTTAAATATTGTTCTTTTTTTAGTTTTACTGATTTATGAAACTGCACACAAAAGTTATTGTAACACAAATGCAATTTTACTACAGTAATTGTCACTATTTTACAGGTACAGTTTTTATTTAATACTATGCTGTGATAGTGTTAAACTAAATGTAGCACTATTGCACACCTAATATATGTTAGTTCAAACATATTTTCAAGTATTTAAACACGCTGGCAAGGGAAAAGAAAGCTAAAACCGCCTTATTTCACTTTAAAGCCGTTTTCACTTTACTTTCCGGTCCCTAAACCACTGTATGAGCAGGGTATAACTGCATGTGTGTGTATGTATATATATATATATATATATATATATATATATATACACACATACATCTACTTAGTAATGTTTATACACAGCTTACATTTATTATAAATGTATTCACTAGAACTCTGAATATCTGTAACCTGGGCCTTAGCAAAATTCAGAATACAACCTACTGTATAATAAAAATTTTAAAACACGAGGCACATTTTTTGAATATAGAATATTGAATATATTTTACTGTATTAGCTGGCTGAAACATTTCACAGATAATTCTTTAAAGTATCGTATAAACTTTCAGTATCTAAAACATTATAACAAACTGACTACATCCACTGAACATCTTTATACTGTGTATACAAAAAGAAAAAATATTCCCTTGTCACATTATTTATGTCACAATATTTATCTTGGAAATACCAAGAAATAAACATATTTTCAGTAAAGCTTTATTAGTCTGTCATTTAAAAGACTATAACGAAAATAAAAATATAATCACATTGTGGGCTAGATTATGAGTGGCACGCTAACCGGTGCGCACAAGCAATATTAAATTTCTTCAGCTTTTTGAGCATGACAGAAATATTGTGCGTATAACAAGTTGAAAGGTTAACTATAATACGACAAAAAAATGGCACAAAACACTTAAAAAATACACGAAAAAGTAAAGTTATACTCATATTAACACTGTCTAATAAAAAATATTCTAAAATTATATGTGTGTGGGTATAAATATATATACAGTGGATATAAAAAGGCTACACACCCCTGTTAAAATGTCAGGTTTCTGTGATGTAAAAAACTTAGACAAAGATAAATCATTTCAGAACTTTTTCCACCTTTAATGTGACCTATAAACTACACAACTCAATTGAAAAACAAACTGAAATTTTTAAAGTGGAGGGAAGTAAACAAAAAAAACTAAAATAATGTGGTTGCATAAGTGTGCACACTCTCTTATGTAGCTGTGTTCAGAATTAAGCAATCACATTCAAAACCATGTTAAATAAGAGTCATCACACATCTGCCATAATGTAAAGTGCCTCTGATTAACCCTGAATAAAGTTCAGTTGTTCTAGTAGGTCTTTCATGACATTTTCTTAGTCGAGTCCTACACAAAAGCTATGGTCCGCAGAGAGCTTCCAAAGCATCAGAGGGATCTCAATTGTTAAAAGGTATCAGTCAGGAGAAGGGTACAAAATAATTTCCAAGGCATTAGATATACCATGGAACACAGTGAAGACAGTCATCATCAAGTGGAGAACATATGGCACAACAGTGACCAATTACCAAGAACTGGATGTCCTTCCAAAATTGATGAAAAGATGAGAAGAAAACTGGTCTGGGAGGCTACCAAGAAGCCTACAGCAACATTAAAGGAGCTGCAGGAATATCTGGCAAGTACTGGTTGTGTAGTACATGTGACAACAATCTCCCGTATTCTTCATATGTTTGGGCTTTGCGGTAGACGGCAAGACGGAAGCCTTTTCATACGAAGAAAAACAACCAAGCCCTGCTAAATTGAACAAAAATACATCTGAAGTCTCCCAAAAGCATGTAAGAAAAGGTGTTATGGTCTGATGAAACCAAGGTTGAACTTTTTGGCAATAATTCCAAAAGATATGTTTGGCGCAAAAACAACACTGCACATCACCAAAAGAACACCATACCCACAGTGAAGCATGGTGGTGGCAGCATCATCATTGTTACGATATGCCAGACACTGGTTATGTTTGTCATTTGATCAGATGTCAAGTACATATTATACACACTCATTTTATGGTTCAATATGATGATAGGTGTATGTACGGGCAATAAAGATGGTTTTGTCTTGACACTGATGTTGTCTGTTTTGGAAGGTATACACGCCCTGTTATGGGTGGTGACAGAGTCTGTGATGAGTATAGACAACACCCCGTGAGTGAGTGGAAATGACCTTTTTGGTTTTATTGACAGGGGATGATTTTGCTAAACTCTAAGTCAGTAATTGCCCATATGCGTATAAGACATTGGAATGTTATGAGAACAATATGTATGTAATGTATACGTGAACATAGAAGACGATAGATCAGAGGGGTGTGACAAGCTTGTCAGCTCCCCATTGGTTACTCACTAGATTTGTTTACAGGTCACGTAAACAATAGTTTCCCTATTACAGCAGCTGTGATGATACCAGGGGTGATCAGTCTCGATGTTTTTCTATATTTTTACATTTATTCACACTATCAATTTCTATATGGGTGTTCACTTTGTTTTTCATATTATTTGATGATGTTTAACACTTAACGATAGATATAACACAGGCATATGATGTCATTAATTGACTACACACCAGGACAGCTGTGATTGGCTGAATAATGGGAGGAAAGTCACAGAGAGCAATAAAAGGCTTGGTTTGATCACTTGTTGTTTGTCAGAGGAAGGGACTGTTTGTGTCCCGAAACGTCACATTAAAGAAAACACTTGTTGTCACAGTTGGCTGAAGTCCAGTGAGTGCTTATTTCAAAATAGTAAAAAATATATATAAACTAGGTGATAAGCCTGCCCAGAGGGCAGTCTATCTTTAAAAAAACTACAAACCCCAAAGCTAATATTAGAAAAAATAAAACATGTAAAATTACAGAAAAAATAAATAAACAAAGCTATCTAAAAAAAAAAAAAACTAAACTAATACCCCTATAAAAATAGAAAATCCCCCAAATTAAGAACACCCCCTAATCTATCAATAAACTACAAATAGCCTTTAAAAGGGCCTTTTGTAGGGCATTGGCCTAAAGAAATCAGCTCTTTTACATGTAACAATTAAAAAATAAGTCTAAAAAAACCTAAGCTACATATTGCCCCTAAAAGGGCATTTGTATGGGCATTACCCTTAAAAGGGCGTTCAGCTCTTTTACAGCCCTCAAAAACGTTCCTGAAGTCCGGTGGTGAAGGTCTTCTTCCAGGCGGCTCTATCATCTTCTATTTTCATCCAGAGCGAAGGCGGCGCAAAGGTGCGGAGCTGGCTTCCCCGATGCACGGATCCTCAGCGGCAGTAGTCCAAAGTGGCGTGGAAGCTCCTCCTCATTCGATCTCCGTCATACACTAAAAATTGAATGCAAGGTACCGCATTCAATTTGGCATACCTTGCATTCCTATTGGCTGAAATTTTGAAATCAGCCAATAGGTTTAGAGCTACTGAAATCCTATTGGCTGTTCAAATCTTCCAATAAGATTTCAGTAGCTCTCATCCTATTAGCTGATTTCAAAATTTCAGCCAATAGGAATGCAAGGTACCCCAATAAATATAGGGTACCTTGCATTTAATCTTCAGTGTGCGGAGGACAAACGCATGAAGAGGAGCCTCCACGGTACTTTTGGACCGCCGCCGATGAAGACGCCACTGAGGATCTGTGCATCGGGGAAGCCAGCTCCTCGCTCCTGGGGGTTAGCCTTAGGCTTTTTTTATTTTTGGGGGAGTTTTATTTTTAAGATTAGGGATTTAATGGGCTTGTAAAATAGCTGAATGCCCTTTTAAGGGCAGTAAAAGATCTGAATGCCATTTTAAGGGCAATGCCCATACAAATACCCCTTTAGGAGCAATGGGTAGTTTAGTTTTTTTTAGTGTTAGTTTTGTTTATTTTGGGGGGTTTGGTGGGTGGGGGGTTTACTGTTAGGGGGGGACTAAGTATTTTTTAAATGTAAAAGAGCTGGTTAACATATTTTATGTGAGGGCCTATTTTTTACAGTAAGGTTGACAATTTAGCTCTCAAGATCAAGCATTACAACTGGTTTAAAGGGACACTGTACCCAATTTTTTTCTTTTATGATTCAGATAGAGCATGCAATTTTAAGCAACTTTCTAATTTACTTCTATTATCAATTTTTCTTCGTTCTCTTGATATCTTTATTTGAAAAAGAAGGCATCTAAGCTAAGGAGCCAGCAAATTTGTGGTTCAGAACCATGGACAGCAATTTTTTATTGGTGCTGCCCAATCAGCAAGGACAACCCAGGTTGTTCACCAAAAATGGGCCGGCATCTAAACTTAAATTCTTGCTTTTCAAATAAACATACCAAGAGAATGAAGAATATTTGATAATAGGAGTACATTAGAAAGTTGCTTCAAATTACATGCGCTATCTGAATCACAAAAGAAAAAATTTGGGTACAGTGTCCCTTTAAGTAGCTCTTCTTTTTTCAGTAATTTTATCGACTACATGTTGCCAAAGCATGGCGTATCTATATTTCAGTTGCACCTACATAAGCTGGAAGTGTGCATATGGAACTATGAAAATGTCTGGGGGTTTTTATAAATAACTTGTATATTTTACTAAATATCCTACACTTGGTTCTATGGTTATGTGCGCTCTCCCTACCCTCTTAAATTATTTTATTTACCATACACACACACGACTCACCTCAACCTTTATGTCCAGTACAGTCAATAGGAAATTATATCCCAGTTTTCTGAGTTTTAGTTCAAAAAAAGATTGTGTTTTTTTGCACAAATTATAAAAGAAAAAAGCAATTTAAAGAAAAGAAAAACATAGTGCTAAAAACGTGATGACTACCTCAGGAAGAGTATCAGTGACCTATAGATAATCTTCCCAAAGACCCCAGAGACATTTTTATACATGAATATGAGAATTTCACAGACACTGCCAAAACCACAATATCCTTAATCAGAATGAATGTAATTATTTGAATAATGAAAACTCAGACATTTTTTACCAAATTCCAAAAATCTATAAAGACTCTGAGCAGAACATGAGGTATGGATGAATCCCCAGTTTATATCCAGTTTAATAGAGTATGAGGACATTTTATTGAAAACCTAATCTCCCTAGGCTGAGATCATACTTTTGTAACATACCACATGCAGTAGAACAGTTTTCTAACATTTACAAAAAGAGAGAAGCACTCAAACCAGGGAATGAACAATAGCATAATAGCCTGTTCTATGGCTAGTTACTAATTTTGTTCAGAACATGCCGTTCACAAAAAGAAACGTTCATACAGTATATCAGTCTCGTCCAGGCTAAAAAAAAACAACACTCTTTTCTTGCATATCCCCATATGCATTTCGATGCTAGCCTGAAAAGCTAGCAAGATGGGTTTCTTATGAACACCACAAACACACATATTAGCAAGTAAACAGTATAACCAGTCACATTTACATATCTTTATTTTCAATAAAGTATCTTTTCTCCAGATAAGTGGCCGTCTATAAGGGCAAAGTTTGCCCATAACAGAGTCAGCTTGTTTATAAATATATAAACAAAATAATGTAATTTATCCTAAATTTGGAAGGGGACAAAACATTGACTAAATTTGTCAAATGTGTTAATAAAAATAAATTTAATATAGTAAAAATGGGGAAAAACCAAACATCAGATTTCTAGATTTAATACATTCTGAAGGTGAAGAATCCCTCACCAGTTAATATAAGGAGAAAAAGTGACGGTAATGGCTACATCCATTGGCTAAGCAATCACCATCCTTCATGGATTAGAAACATTACATACTAGGCGATAAGCATGCCCAGAGGGCAGTCTATTTAAAAAAAAAAAAAAAAAAAAAAAACTACAAACCCCAAAGCTAAAATTACACAAAATAAAAAAATGGAAAATTACACACACAAAAAATAAACAAAGCTATCCAAAATATCTTTTTTAACCTAGACCAATACCCATATAAAAAATCCCCCCAAAAATAAAAACACCCCCTAATCTAATACTAAACTACCAATAGTCCTTAAAATGTCTTTTGTAGGGCATTGCCCTAAGTTAAACAGCTCTTTTACCTAAACAAATTACCCTAACAGTAAAATCCCCCACCCACCAAAGCCCAAAAAACCCCAAAAACTAACACTAAAAAAAAAACATTTACTTTGCTTTGCTGCATCCAGGTGGATTATTTTGGCTGCACGCGCAGCCAACATTCTTTTGGCTGCCTCATGCACCAACATTCCTTTGAGGATGCGTGCACAACTGGCGACACCAACGGACGTGTTAAACGCGATTATAGTATAGATGGGCTGCCTTTGTATTTAAACTGTGGAGAGACCAGGGACTTTAATTATGTTGCACCCTAACCTGGATACAAGATTATAACAACTACAAGGCATCATGTTACAGTCATGTATAATGTGCCAAACCACAAATGCTTAAAGGGACATAATACTCATATGCTAAATCACTTGAAAGTGATGCAGCATAGCTGTAAAAAGCGGACATGAAAATATCACCTGAGCATCTCTATGTAAAAAGGGAAGATATTTTATCACACAATTTGTTGAGCTCACCAGAGTAAGTGCTCTGTGAACAGTTATACTTCAGCTGCAAGTTGAAAAATGATACATAAAAAACAATAGCCAATCAGCAGTGCTGAGGTCATTCTTTGCTTTGACTTCCTTAAACTGAATAAGAAAATAACATGACAGTGCCTGCACAAGCTAGATGCACACTCCCTTGGAAATACTGGGATTAGCATCCTGATTGGCTGCTCTCTTTACAGTGGGGTGAGAATTTGAGGTAAATATCTTCCTTTTTTACATAGAGATGTTCAGGTGATATTTTCTAGTCAGATTTCATTTGCAAGTGTTCAACATTTGGGTATAATGTCCCTTTAAGCTAAAGATGATTTAAGCTTTAAGAAAATAAAGAGTTTTTTTAAATTTAATGCTGGTGCTGCCTTCTCCATTTTTGTATTGCTGATTGTGGCAATCGATTCGTTGCCCATTTAGGCATTGCACCCAGTCACCGCATGCCCTACTTGTCTGACTTTGCCAATACCACGGCGGCGTCTGTGACGTCATCACCCTGAGCCACAGTCCGGGCTGGCATGAGAGTTTGGAGCGGCCGCTTGCCTTGCTCCTTCATAAGCTGAAGATGAACCCTGAGTGGTCAGTTTCAAAACACAATTAATTTATCATTTATTTGGGTGAAATCTTGTGAGTGTCTTTAAATACACCCATACACACACAAACTCTTTAAAGGGACAAAATCAAAATTAAACTTTTATGATTTAGACAGAGCAGATGTTTATGATATAGACAGCTTCAGACTTTACAATTTACTTCTGTTGTTAAAGTGTCAGTAAACCTTAAAAATAATTAATATTAGCCAAACATTTATAAAACATAATTTTCCCTATTAATTTAAAAAAAAAAAACGCTGTTTCACAGACCCGCTCTCTGCTGAGCGGGTCTGTTATATTCACTCAGCGCATCGGGCCAGCTGTATAGTCCCAGCCCGGCCCGACCGCTCCATAAGACTAAGTGCAGCTCGTTCTGGGCCAAATAGGGCTTTCCCCTTGAAGGGAATATTTAACAGTTTTGTTTTGGACGACACATCAGCCGACCACGATTTGAGCCAAAGCGCTCTTCGCGCCATGATTCTGTTCAGAAATTCCTCCCTCAGACAGACCGTCCCTCACTGCTACTTCTGAGTTTTGTGAGGGTACTACAGATAAATTATCCAAAGCTTCAGATTGCTCATCCTCTGTATTTAAAACTGAGCTATCGCACTTTTTTGGAAAAATAGGCAGTTTGGATAAAAATGCTGCAAGGGAATTATCCATTACTGCTGCTAATAGTTGTAAAGTAATAGGGGCCAATGCGCTAGAGGTACTAGGCAACGCTTGTGCGGGCGTAACTGGTGTCGACACATGGGGAGAGGAAAGAGGACTATCCTCATTACCTTCTGTCAAAGAATCATCTTGGGCTACATTTTTAAGTGTCAATGCATGGTCATTAAAATGTTTAGATACCTTAGCACACTTTAAACACAAATGCAATGGGGGTACCGCCATGGCTTTTAAACACATAGAACAAGGACTATCAGTAGGCTCAGACATGTTAGACAGACTTAGATAGCACTCAAATACAGAAAAATACACTTTTTGAAAAAACTTTACTGTGCCTTTAAATAATAAAAAGCATACACTTTTTTACCAAATCTCCAAAAAAACATCCGATCTTTATGAAATTTACACCATATGATCCTAATGCTTTGAAAAGATTGCACACCAAGTTTCAAGCCAATTAACCCCTTATTGCCCAAACCGGAGCAAATTGAAGCTGGCCACCAGTTTAACACACTACCTTCCTTGGGGATTAGTTGTGGAACAAAAATAAGCCTCCCTGTAGTCCTCCTGCAGTCTCTGGACTCTACATGTGAAGCTGCATGAAGCTATCTTGTAAAAGAACTGCGCAACTGAGGCGCGAAAATTAGGCCCTCTCCCTCTTCACTCCGGAGTTGTGAGGCCTTCCTAAGCCAAAATAGGTGTCTAAAATTATGCCAGGCGTGTAAAACCCCTAAAAAGTGTTCCAAATATGATAAACACTTGTGCAAACATCAGATTATATTAAAAAATAATCGATTTTACCCATAACAGTGTCCACCAGTGATTTAAGCCCTGTAAACTAAGCCATCCTTCTATACTGAGTCTCAGAAAATGGCTTACCTTTCCACATGGGGATTTCTATCAGTCTTCTAGCATTACCAGGTCTTGTTAGAAAAAAATGACTGAGCATACCTTAAGCAGTTAAGCCTGCAAACTGTTCCCCCCAACTGAAGTTCTCTGGTATTCAACAGTCCTGCGTGGGAACAGCAATGGATTTTAGTTACTGGTGCTAAAATCATATCCCTCTCAGCAGAAATCTTCATCACTGTTCTGCCTCAGAGTAAATAGTACAAACCGGCACTATTTTAAAATAACAAACTCTTGATTGAAGAAATAAAACTACAAATCTAACACCACATACTCTTTACCACCCCCGTGGAGATGCTACTTGTTAGAGCGGCAAAGAGAATGACTGGGGGGGAGGAGCCTGAGGGGAGCTATATGGACAGCTTTGCTGTGTGCTCTCTTTGCCACTTTCTGTAGGGATTGAGAATATCCCACAAGTAAGGATGAATCCGTGGACTGAATACACCAAGTAAGAGAAATTATGTTTTATAAATGTTTGGCTAATATAATGTTATATAATTCTGCACTATGTGCAGAATTATATAACATTATTTTTAAAGTTTACTGACACTTTAAAGGGACAGTCTACACCAGAATTGTTATTGTTTTAAAAGATAGATAATCCCTTTATTACCCATTCCCCATTTTTGCATAACCAACACAGTTATAATAATATACTTTTAACCTCTGTGATTATCTTGTATCTAAGTCTCTGCAAACTGCCCCTTTATTTCAGTTCTTTTGACAGACTTGCAGTTTAGCCAATCAGTGCTTGCTCTCAGATAACTTCACATGCACCAGCACAGTGTTAACTATATGAAATACATGAACTAACACCCTCTAGTGGTGAAAAACTGTTAAAATGCATTCTGAAAAGAGGTGGCCTTCAAGGTCTAAGAAATTAGCATCTGAACCTCCTAGGTTAAGCCTTCAACTAAGAATACCAAGAGAACAAAGCAAAATTGGTGATAAAAGTACATTGGAAAATTGTTTAAAATTACATGCTCTGTCTGAATCATGAAAGTTTATTTTGGCCTAGACTGTCCCTTTAAATTTGCATGGTTCTCTTGGTATTCTTTGTTGAAAAGTAGGCTAAGAAGCAGCAAAGCGCTACTAAGAGCCAGCTGAACACATCAGGAGATCCAGGGACAAGAGGCATATATGTGCAGCCACCAACCATCAGTTAGCTCCCAAGTA
Organism: Bombina bombina; assembly: GCF_027579735.1. NCBI lineage: Eukaryota > Metazoa > Chordata > Amphibia > Anura > Bombinatoridae > Bombina > Bombina bombina. The sequence goes on along the minus strand of NC_069502.1, from coordinate 916,119,092 downwards.
GTGCACTGGTGCTTCTGAGCATACCTAGGTATACTCTTAAACAAAGGATACCAAGAGAATGAACAATATTTGATAACAGGAGTAAACTGGAAATTTGCATGCTTAATCTGAATGATGAATGTTACATTATGACTTTTAAAGGGATTTAAAACCAAAAACGTTATTTTGTTGTTCAGACAGATCATACCATTTTTATAATAGTTTCTAATTTACTCCTATTATAAGATTTGCTTAGTTCCCATGATATTCTGTGTTGAAGAGATACTTAGGTAGTGGTCTGGAGAACTATCTGGCAGGAAATAGTGCTGTCATCTAGTGCTCTAGCAAATGGATAACATTCTTGCAAAATTGCTGCCATATAGTGCTCCAGAAATTGACCGGCTCTTACGCCCCTGCTTTTCAACAAAAGTTACAAAGAAAATGAACAAAAACTGATAACAGAAGAAAATTAGAAAGTTGCTTAACTTTTGGGTTTCATATCCCTTTAAGTAATTATTTATAATACAAAAAAATACAATTACAGAAAAATAGTAAGGTTCTAACTATGGAATAATCAATTTGAATAAAAAAGGATCAATATTTTATAAGGATTTACAATAATACATCATTTATGCATATCACATATTGAATGCTGGGTATTGAGGTTGTTTTAACATCAGATAAGCTCAATATTGAAATCTTTTTCTTTAAATGTTAATGCTTTTCAGATATTAAAACTCTACCAAGAATCCCAGTGTAATGACTCACTACTTGTATAGAAACCAAACCACAGAATGCATTTTTTTTTTTTTTTTTTGGAATTGCAAATTGTTATGCCAATTATTTCCATACAAAGTATTTTTTTTTGCTCAAATTGTTAAATTATGAAACTGTGTTAAAGTGAATGACAATTTTGATAAATTAGTGCCCGGTTTTTAATAATCCTATTAAAAACAAGGGCACTTTAATTCATCAAAATTGACATTTCACTGTTTTCTTCAAAAACTTACCTTTTAATCCTGGCAGCCGCTCCAGCGATTCCCCCGGCCGTCGGAAGCCTCTTCAGACGTCAGAAATTACGAATCCGGCTTCTTCCAATCACGGCTTCCCCCCGGGGGAATCTTGGCCTGATGCAACGCCGTGATTGGAGGAAGCCGGATTCGTCATTTTGGACCCGCGAAGACAGCTTGCGACGGGCAGAGGAAGTGCTGGAGCAGCTGCCAGGATTAAAAGGTAAGTTTTTGAAGAAAACTGTGAAATGTCAATTTTGATGAATTAAAGTGCCCTTGTTTTTAATAGGATTATTAACAACTGGGCACTAATTCGTCAAATTTGACCTTCACTTTAAGCACAGAGTCTTTCAAAGTCAAAATTAAATTCTCCATATAATATTTAAATATGGGTAGTAAAGAAAATGCAGTGCACTGTGATCATTTTTTCCCTGTAATTTAACTCTGTTTTATTTTTTTACACTGCCTCTAGAGAGGCTGGATGTCTTTCTGTAGAATCCAGACCATAGACCCTGTGAAATGCTACTCAGAGATTAATTCAGCAGTAAAAGACCTCATTTACATTCGTCTATAATTGGACAAAGCAAAGCAGGTATTCTCCTTTGGGGCCGCCTCTTTTCAAAAGGTTAAACATATAGGGCGAGATCACGAGTGGAGTGCAAAATATCGCAATGCGAGCGCGACTTCACGTTTGCACTGCATGGAAGCTTTGCGCTCACGAGAGCACGCTTCTATAGGCTCCACTAGGAGTCTCGTTCTCATGCCGTCACACACGGCTGAGAACCTCGCGCAGCGATGGCAGCAAAGTGTAAATATATATGTATATGAATATATACATATTTATGTGTTTATATGTGTATATACACATTAACACATTAATATATATGTTTATAAGCACACACAGTTCCCCATAGACCGCAATGTAAAGGTCACACCCGCCCACTTTAAGCCCATAAAACTGCTTTGTGCAGTAATTTTTAAAGAAATTAAAGATGCTGATATTTTTTATTTTTAATAGGGATATGCACACTTAATTTTGGTTGCAATTGGGGGACCATTTTAAAATTAACCAGATGTCTTGTAATGGCTGGTTATTTATCGTGCACCCGTAAACGGGCAAATTTATTTTTTGCATTAGGATGTCCCTTTAAAGGGACACTGAACCCAAATGTTTTCTTTCGTGATTCAGATAGAGCATGACATTTTAAGCAACTTTCTAATTTACTCCTATTATCAAATTTTCTTCATTCTCTTGGTATCTTTATTTGAAATGCAAGAATGTAAGTTTTGATGCCGGCCAATTTTTGGTGAACAACCTGGGTTGTTCTTGCTGATTGGTGGATAAATTCATCCTTCAATAAAAAAGTGCTGTCCAGAGGTCTGAACAAAAAAGTGTAGATGCCTTTTTCAAATAAAGATAGCAAGAGAACGAAGACAAATTGATAATAGGAGCAAATTAGATAGTTGCTTAAAATGGCATGCTCTATCTGAATCACGAAATAAAAAATGTGGGTTCAGTGTCCCTTTAACTTGAGAAAAAAAACATTTGAAGAATTAATGTGCATTTATCACTAAGAATAATATTAATAATTATATATTAATGTAAGTGAATATTTCCAAGTAACATTCCTTTTTAATGAATGTACAATTATCCATATTTTAAGAATGTAAAACAAAAAGTACTAATAATGAGACTAAATGATCTTATGTGATTAGAAGGAAAAGCCTTGTTAAACAGCCAATTTAACATTAAATAGGGGATGATGTAATGCGGATGAAACAGACTTTATAAAAAAAATTCATATGATTAAATGCTGACGGCTGTATTGAAGACAAATGTCTGCAATAAAACAGAGTATATATCAAATACTTCTGCATTAAACACTTCCAGCTATAATGACATGTTTCCCAAAGCTCAAAAGGTCAGGAACTCAAAGTTTATTGAAAGTCCAGCAGTTCTACCGTTGTAGATTATTGGACAACTATTTGCTCACTGTTTTTAGAGACATTAGGAATGATGAATGTTTGATCAACAAAATCAAAAAGGAGTCTGTTCCAATCCAATAGAATAACCATATACTGTGTTTTGTATATGTGTTTTACTGGGTTTTCAAATTGCAAGCCAATACAATCCTTAAAAAAACCCATTTAAAACCCTGTCTTACTCCTATATTAAAGGGTATTCCAACAGGGGTATTCCAATCCATAAAAATACATACTTTCCTTCAAACAAATTTTCACATGACTTCTTGATTTTTGTAATTCAACAGCCTTGATAGATTGAAAAGCCATTTGGCCTGTTTTGAGCTTCGCTGCTTGACAATTCACACATCTTTCTTTTTAATGTTAAAGGGACAGTCTACTTGAAAAATGTTATTGTTTTAAAACATAGATAATGCCTTTATTACCCATTTTCCAGTTTTCAATAACCAGCACTGTTATATTAATGCATTTGTTACCTCTGTGATTGCCTTGTATCTATGCCTCCACAGATGCCACTGATAAGTTGCACAACAAGGGAACAAATAAATTGTATACTCTAAAGCAGGGGTCAGCAACCTTGGCACCACAGATGTTTTGAAACTACATTTCCCATGATGCTCAGACACCCTTGGGGTGCCAAGGTTGCTGACCCCTGCTCTAAAGTGATAGCTTTTACTAGAAGAATTTTTGGTACAAAAAGGATATTACAAAATAATCCTAATTTAAATTAAATTACACTGATGTACATGTAAAATGTTGTCTAGTGTCTCCTTTTAAAATGAGAGATCTTAATGGAAGTTAAGTCAATTTAGGTGCATTGTGTACAAAAAAGAATAATTTATTTGGATGACAGACTACAATTCATTAGTCAATTGAGTCTTATAAGTATTAATAATCTTAAGGATAATGTTATATATAAAGTATATTTTGCCGTATTTCCTCCAAGAAATCTTCATTCAAGTTATGGTGAAGATAAAAGTGTGAGATTTACAATCCTCCATTTCACAAAGTAAGAGCCACAGAAATGATTGTATAGCCAATTAGGCAGTATCCCTGCTGAGGAATAGCAAGTGGGGATACTTGCCTAGAATTGCTAATTGGCTATATAATACATTTTGCGGCTCTTTTATAAAATGGAGCAGATATGTAGCAAGGTAAGGCTTTTAAAGTCTGTCATTTGATCTTTCAGTTAGCAGGACAGGAAAATCTCCATTTAAAGATTTATCCTAGGTGACTTCAGGAGCGTGCACGTGTATTTAGCAATTTGGCAGCAGTGTTTCCAACATTGTTTATAGCAATGTGATACATAGTTGCAAACTCTGCTGCCATAGACTGCTATACGTGCATACTCCTAAGCTCCTATCAGCTTGCGTAGGTTTAGTCTTCAACAAAGGATACCAAGAGAACAAAGAAAAACATAATTTATGTAAGAACTTACCTGATAAATTCATTTCTTTCATATTAGCAAGAGTCCATGAGCTAGTGACGTATGGGATATACATTCCTACCAGGAGGGGCAAAGTTTCCCAAACCTTAAAATGCCTATAAATACACCCCTCACCACACCCACAATTCAGTTTAACGAATAGCCAAGAAGTGGGGTGATAAGAAAAAAGTGCGAAAGCATATAAAATAAGGAATTGGAATAATTGTGCTTTATACAAAAAAATCATAACCACCACAAAAAAGGGCGGGCCTCATGGACTCTTGCTAATATGAAAGAAATGAATTTATCAGGTAAGTTCTTACATAAATTATGTTTTCTTTCATGTAATTAGCAAGAGTCCATGAGCTAGTGACGTATGGGATAATGACTACCCAAGATGTGGATCTTTCCACACAAGAGTCACTAGAGAGGGAGGGATAAAATAAAGACAGCCAATTCCTGCTGAAAATAATCCACACCCAAAATAAAGTTTAATGAAAAACATAAGCAGAAGATTCAAACTGAGACCGCTGCCTGAAGTACTTTTCTACCAAAAAACTGCTTCAGAAGAAGAAAATACATCAAAATGGTAGAATTTAGTAAAAGTATGCAAAGAGGACCAAGTTGCTGCTTTGCAAATCTGATCAACTGAAGCTTCATTCCTAAACGCCCAGGAAGTAGAAACTGACCTAGTAGAATGAGCTGTAATCCTATGAGGCGGAGTTTTACCCGACTCAACATAGGCAAGATGAATTAAAGATTTCAACCAAGATGCCAAAGAAATGGCAGAAGTTTTCTGGCCTTTCTAAAACCGGAAAAGATAACAAATAAACTAGAAGTCTTTCGGAAAGACTTAGTAGCTTCAACATCATATTTCAAAGCTCTAATAACATCCAAAGAATGCAACGATTTCTCCTTAGAATTCTTAGGATTAGGACATAATGAAGGAACCACAATGTCTCTACTAATGTTGTTGGAATTCACAACATAGGTAAAAATTCAAAAGAAGTTCGCAACACCGCCTTATCCTGATGAAAAATCAGAAAAGGAGACTCACAAGAAAGAGCAGATAATTCAGAAACTCTTCTGGCAGAAGAGATGGCCAAAAGGAACAAAACTTTCCAAGAAAGTAATTTAATATCCAATGAATGCATAGGTTCAAATGGAGGAGCTTGAAGAGCCCCCAGAACCAAATTCAAACTCCAAGGAGGAGAAATTGACTTAATGACAGGCTTTATACGAACCAAAGCTTGTACAAAACAATGAATATCAGGAAGAATAGCAATATTTTCTGTGAAAAAGAACAGAAAGAGCAGAGATTTGACCTTTCAAGGAACTTGCGGACAAACCCTTATCTAAACCATCCTGAAGAAACTGTAATATTCTCGGTATTCTAAAAGAATGCCAAGAAAAATGATGAGAAAGACACCAAGAAATATAAGTCTTCCAGACTCTATAATATATCTCTCTGGATACAGATTTACGAGCCTGTAACATAGTATTAATCACAGAGTCAGAGAAACCTCTTTGACCAAGAATCAAGCGTTCAATCTCCATACCTTTAAATTTAAGGATTTCAGATCCTGATGGAAAAAGGACCTTGAGACAGAAGGTCTGGTCTTAACGGAAGAGTCCACGGTTGGCAAGAGGCCATCCGGACAAGATCCGCATACCAAAACCTGTGAGGCCATGCCGGAGCTACCAGCAGAACAAACGAACATTCCTTCAGAATCTTGGAGATTACTCTTGGAAGAAGAACTAGAGGCGGAAAGATATAGGCAGGATGATACTTCCAAGGAAGTGATAATGCATCCACTGCCTCCGCCTGAGGATCCCGGAATCTGGACAGATACCTGGGAAGTTTCTTGTTTAGATGAGAAGCCATCAGATCTATTTCTGGAAGTTCCCACATTTGAACAATCTGAAGAAATACCTCTGGGTGAAGAGACCATTCGCCCGGATGCAACGTTTGGCGACTGAGATAATCCGCTTTCCAATTGTCCATACCTGGGATATGAACCGCAGAGATTAGACAGGAGCTGGATTCCACCCAAACCAAAATTCGAGATACTTCTTTCATAGCCAGAGGACTGTGAGTCCCTCCTTGATGATTGATGTATGCCACAGTTGTGACATTGTCTATCTGAAAACAAATGAACAACTCTCTCTTCAGAAGAGGCCAAGACTGAAGAGCTCTGAAAATTGCACGGAGTTCCAAAATATTGATCGGAAATCTCACCTCCTGAGATTCCCAAACCCCTTGTGCCGTCAGATACCCCCACACAGCTCCCCAACCTGTAAGACTTGCATCTGTTGAGATTATAGTCCAGGTCGGAAGAACAAAGAAGCCCCCTGAACTAAACGATGGTGATCTGTCCACCATGTCAGAGAGTGTCGTAAAATCGGTTTAAAGATATTAATTGAGATATCTTTGAGTAATCCCTGCACCATTGGTTCAGCATACAGAGCTGAAGAGGTCGCATGTGAAAACGAGCAAAGGAGATCGCATCTGATGCGGCAGTCCTAAGACCCAACATTTCCATGCATAAGGCTACCAAAGGGAATGATTGTGACTGAAGGTTTTGACAAGCTGATATCAATGTTAAACTTCTCTTGTCTGACAAGGACAGAGTCATAGACACTGAATCTATCTAGAAACCTAAAAAGGTTACCCTTGTCTGAGGAATCAATGAACTGATTGGTAAATTGATCCTCCAACCATGAACTTGAAGAAACAACACAAGTCGATTCGTATGAGATTCTTCGAAAATGAGAAGACTGAGCAAGTACCAAGATATCGTCCAAATAAGGAAATACCAAAACCCTGTTCTCTGATTACAGAAAGAAGGGCACCGAGAACCTTTGAAAAAAATTCTTGGAACTGAGGCTAGGCCAAACGGTAGAGCCACAAAACTGGTAATGCTTGTCTAAAAAGAGAATCTCAGACACTAAAAGTGATCTGGATGAATCGGAATATGCAGATACACATCCTGTAAATCTATTGTAGACATATAATGCCCTTGCTAAACAAAAGGCAGGATAGTCCTACAGTAACCATCTTGAATGTTGGTATCCTAACATAACGATTCAATAATGATAGATCCGGAACTGGTCTGAAGGAATTGACCTTCTTTGGTACAATGAAGAGATAAAATAAAACCCCAGCCCCTGTTCCAGAACTGGAACTGGCATAAATACTCCAGCCAACTCTAGATCTGAAACACATTTCAGAAATGCTGAGCCTTTGCTGTGTTAACTGGGACACGGGAAAGAAAAGAATCTCTTAGCAGGAGGCCTTAACTTGAAGCCAATTCTGTACCTTTCTGAAACAATGTTTCTGAAACCAGAGATTAAGAACGGAATTGATCCAAATTTCTTTGAAGAAAACGTAATCTGCCCCATACCAGCTGAGCTGGAATAAGGGCCGCACCTTCATAGGTACTTAGGAGCTGGCTATAGGTTTCTATAAGGCTTGGATATATTCCAAACTGGAAATGGTTTCCAAACTGATACCGCTCCTGAGGATGAAGGATCAGGCTTTTGTACCTTGTTGTGAGGAAAGGAACGAAAATGATTATTTACCCTGGAAAGAAAGGGAAAGCAAAGTTGACTTAGAAGACATATCAGCATTCCAACCTGACATCAACTCTAATGATATCAAAAGATGGTATCACCAATAAAATTATTAGCATGTTATAGAATAATAATAATGCTATAAAATTATGATCTGTTACTTGTTGCGCTAAAGCTTCTAACCAAAAAGTTGAGGCTGCAGCAACATCCGCTAAAAATATAGCAGGTCTAAGAAGATTACCTGAACATAAGTAAGCTTTTCTTAGAAAGGATTCAATTTTCCTATCTAAAGGATCCTTAAATGAAGTACTATCTGCCGTAGGAATAGTAGTACATTAGCAGGAGTAGAGACAGCCCCATAACCTTAGGGATTTTTTGTCCCAAAAAACTCTAATCTGTCAGATGGCACAGGATATAATTTGCTTAAACGTCTAGAAGGAGTAAATAAATTACCCAAATTATTCCATTCCCTGGAAATTACTTCAGAAATAGCATCAGGGAGATAAAACACTTCTGGAATAACTACAGGAGATTTAAAAACCTTATTTAAACGTTTACATTTAGTATCAAGAGGACCAGAATCCTCTATTTCTAATGCAAATAACACTTCTTTAAGTAAAGAACGAATAAATTCCATCTTGAACAAATACAAAGATTTATCAGCATCAACCTCTGAGACAGAAACCTCTGAACCAGAAGAACCATTATCAGTATCAGAATGATGATGTTCATTTAAAAATTCATCTGAAAAAAGAGAAGTTTTAAAAGACTTTTATGTATACTAGAAGGAGAAATAACAGACATAGCCTTCTTAATGGATTTAAAAAATAAAATCTCTTATGTTATCAGGAACACTCTGAAAATTAGATGTTGACGGAACAGCAACAGATAATGTAACAGTACTAAAGGAAATTTTATCTGCATTAATAAGTTTGACATGACATGCAATACAAACAACAGCTGGAGAAACAGATACCAAAAATTATAGCAGATACACTTAGCTTGGTAGCTCCAGCAGTAGACAGCGATTTTCCTGTAGTATCTTCTGACTCAGATGCAACGTGAGACATCTTGCAATATGTAAGAGAAAAAACATCATATAAAGCAAAATTGATCAAATTCCTTAAATGACAGTTTCAGGAATGGGAAAAAAATGCCAGTGAACAAGCTTCTAGCAACCAGAAGCAATAAATAATGAAACTTAAATAATGTGGAGACAAAAATGACGCCCATATTTTTTAGCGCCAAAAAAGACGCCCACATTATTTGGCGCCTAAATGCTTTTGGCGCCAAAAATGACGCCACATCCGGAACGCCGACATTTTTGACGCAAAAAAACGTCAAAAAATGACGCAACTTCCGGCGACACGTATGACGCCGGAAACAGAAAAAAAAATTTGCGCCAAAAAAGTCCGCGCCAAGAATGACGCAATAAAATGAAGCATTTTCTGCCCCCGCGAGCCTAACAGCCCACAGAGAAAAAGTCAAATTTTTTTAAGGTAAGAAAAAATGATTGAAACAAATGCATTTATCCCAAATATGAAACTGACTGTCTGAAAAATAAGGAATGTTGAACATTCTGAGTCAAGGCAAATAAATGTTTGAATACATATATTTAGAACTTTATAAATAAAGTGCCCAACCATAGCTTAGAGTGTCACAGAAAATAAGATTTACTTACCCCAGGACACTCATCTACATGTTTGTAGAAAGCCAAACCAGTACTGAAACGAGAATCAGCAGAGGTAATGGTATATATAAGAGTATATCGTCGATCTGAAAAGGGAGGTAAGAGATGAATCTCTACGACCGATAACAGAGAACCTATGAAATAGACCCCGTAGAAGGAGATCACTGCATTCAAATAGGCAATACTCTCCTCACATCCCTCTGACATTCACTGCACGCTGAGAGGAAAACCGGGCTCCAACTTGCTGCGGAGCGCATATCAACGTAGAATCTAGCACAAACTTACTTCACCACCTCCATCGGAGGCAAAGTTTGTAAAACTGAATTGTGGGTGTGGTGAGGGGTGTATTTATAGGCATTTTAAGGTTTGGGAAACTTTGCCCCTCCTGGTAGGAATGTATATCCCATACGTCACTAGCTCATGGACTCTTGCTAATTACATGAAAGAAATGTGATAATATAAGTAAATTGAAAGGATGTTTATAACTGTATCCTCTATCTGAATCATGAAAATTTTAATTTTGACTTCATTTTGTCTTTAAACACTGTAAGACTATTACTGTAGTAACTCATTTATAAATTTGGCTAACTATGATAATAGGCTTGTAAACCTAGGGAAGCTCTAAATACTAAGACTTTATACTTATTCCTTCAATATTTAAACTAATATAACTTTTTCATATTGAATACATTATAATGTCTAGAACATAATACATAAATGCAATGTCCCTTTAACCCCTTGAGTGCTAACGACGGCTCTGAGCAGTCGCAGAGTTTCCCACTCAGGTGCTAACGACAGCTCAGAGCCATCGCTAGCACTCTCCCACCTTGAGGGAGATCTGGGGGCTCCCACCCGCTCCTACCCCGGCGATCGTGCCTGTAGAGTGACAGGCATCGCCGGGGCTTCCCGTTTTGCGTGGTGATGTCACGCCTAAGGACGTGATGACGTCACCGCGCAACTTTATGTAAAAAATGGACAATATAGGGAAAGGGGGCATGCTGCTTAGAAGCCTGTATCTCAGGCATCAAAGGAGCTACAGACCCACCATTGGAAAGGTAATCGCCTAACCTTTGCAATGGTATAAGTCTTGGGGGTCTGAAAAGAAAAAATGTAAAATTAAAAAAACCCATCAAATGTGCTTAGCACCCAGGTGGGAAAGTGCTTAGCACTCAAAGGGTTAAAGGAATTATTGAGATTATTGCTATGAGGTTTCTAATAAAACTATAGACTATATATATTATATATAATCCTAGCAGGAGAAATGCGAAAGATACAATTTTGTTATGGCAAATATTTCATTTCACTAGTATTAAGGATAAGGAACAAAAGCTTGGCATGCAAATTCAAAATAAAAATCCAGCCATTTTACTGATGTAAAACAAAAGATATTTTATACAGATAATATATGAAAATACAGCTGTGACCCAAATTTGAGGTCACTACATATTTGTTAAGTTTATTTGCTGCTACATTACCAGAATTTTGTTAATGCTACATTTTATTCATTTACAGACAATTTTTACTTTAGCATATTATGTGCCACTTACTTTTACAAATAACGTTATTGGTTCCCGGACGCTGCTGTAGTACGTTAAAGGCTATGGATTTTGTAAAACAGGTGCGCAACCTGCATAACTGAATCCCTAACTGCAGGTCTTGAATCAATTTTACAAAGTCCATAGACTCTAATGCGACATTAAACACTAAATACATTTCATGCCCCTCCCTCTGCTAATAGGTGCTGCCATTATGGAACCTCGGTTACACTGCAGGTATCTGAAGGAGAGTTGCTGCAGATGTGCAAACAAATCAGCACTGGAAAGCAGTGAAAATTAAATTTCAACATGGTGGTACCCATGACCAGAGGGTGGCGAGGAATAACCTAAATACTATGCTTATAACATGTATTTAGTGTTTAATGTTAGCGCGTGCAATTTCTGTCCGAGGACTGGATTCTGATTTGATGGGGAGTCCGGCTGCCATATTTACCCGGTATTACACAAGTTACTGAAACTGATTACTACAGAAGCAAGGCGGCATGGCAGGAGGGATATACTGCAAGCGGATCTTCGGTTCTTATATTTCTAGCGCAAATAATGTTAAGCGAAGTGTTGAATGTCCCTTTAAACTTAAATGGATTGGATAGAACATTACATTTTAAACAACTTCCCAATTTACGTCTACAATCTATATTATTTTGTTCTTTTCATAATCCTAGATGAGCTAAGGAGCCTGCACGTATCTTTAGTCATTTGGCAGCAGTGTTTGCAACAATGTTTATAGCAATGTTATACAGTACATATACAAACAGAAAGAGAAGCGTTCTCTCAGGAACGAACAACAGCTCAATAGCGTTTTCTATGGCAATTTACCACCTGTGCATTTCACAGAGAAGAACTTTCCTGAAGTATCAGTCTGATCCTGCCTAACAATGTCAGTCCAGCTCCAAAATACCATGCAATCCTTCTCTGAACAAGGGATATGGCAACCCCAGATGATAGTTGCGTCCTTCTTTTGGGCTTCATCAGTGAGGTGCAGACATATTCCTCTAAGCACATTGGGCAAGGAGTCCACATCTTAGTTTCCCCCATCACCCTTAGGGAGACTTCGCCAGTATCATATTACAAATACAAACAGAAAGATAAGATCTCTCAGTAATGAACAACAGCTCAATAGCTTGTTCTATGGATATTTCCTGAAGTATATCAGTCTGATCCTGGCTAACAAGGTCAGTCCAGCCCCGAAATACCAGGCAATCCCTCCCTGAACCAAAAACATGGCAAACCCAGACGATTGTTTGGGCTAAAAGAGGGTGCTCCCAGGTGGTAAATCACCATAGAACAAGCTACTGAGCTATTGTTTGTTTCTAAAAGAGCGCTTCTGTTTCTGGCCCTGATATTCAAAACACCGTCAGGTTCGCAAGTCCATCGGTCTGTCAATATTTTCTAAAGATTGCCACTGATCTGTGATGTAGGCAGCGGTGGGTCTGCCTTTAAAATGTGTTTACACAAAATAGACTATGAGTTGGAAAATAAAAATCTGTATAGTAACACTTCAACGTATTTATATATATTCATAATCACTGTACATTCACTATATTTCTCAACCTGGGAAATATTGCCACTGAAAAGACTGATATGCTTGCTAAGATGGAGGACAGTGCTTTGAATATTAGAAATCCACGGCGATGTTTCCCCATTAAAATACAGATAACTCCCACGGAACGCCTGTACATTCGTCATGTCTGCGATTGATTTTGTTAATAAAGATAAAAATAAAAATAAAAAAAACAACTTCCTATTAAAATAATAGGATCTGGGGGATTGTATTGTATAATGTTAAAAACATGAATGTAAACTGTAAGCGTGATTGTACTAATCTTCTATTGTGTCCTTAGGTGTGTATTTTTACTTATTTTACGATTGCGACTGCGTGTTCTCAATATTCATATTTTCATTATATTGTGAACGCACAATCACGGTTGCAATATTTATATTTCACAAAATTGCGATTTCGATATTGCAAGGTTGATAGGAGCTAAGAGTGTGCACGTCTTTAGGATTCAATCACAGCAGTATTTGCAACTATGTATAACATTACTATAAGTATTTTTGCAAACACTGCTGCCAGATGGCTTTGGAATTATGCACGATCCTGAGCTCACCTAGGATTACACTTTAACAAAGGAAACCAAGAGAACTAAGCTAAATTGATAAAAGTAAACTGGAAATTTGCTTAAAATGTTGTGCTCTATCCATTCAATTTAAGTTTAATTTTTTACTTTACTGTCCCTTAAGCTAGCTCTTAATAATACATTGCTGCTCTGAAGCTGCATTTACCTATGTGTTTAACCCCTATGAATAGGGTTAAACACACCGTTTTACTAAAATGCTCAAACGTATAAAAATAACATGCTCTAATGTGTTAATGTCATTTTAATAGTGGAACAGTAAAATACACACACTATACTCTTGGAAGAACCTAAGAGGTTAAACATTTTAGTACACAATTAGAGACCAAATAAAGAAAAGCAAAATAAATACTGGATGAAAAGTATGACCCACTTCCATTAAAATAAATCGAACTTCCCACAAGGAATACTATTCATTTTTCAACTTCAAGGACATGTCACATTTGCTTATCTCACTCATATATTAAGCTGCCTTTCAGTCTTTAGCCAATTCATTACAATCAGGGTCTGGCTGCAATCAGTGTCTGGCAAAGCTGTCATGATCACTTGGGAATGTCAGGGATCACGATTACTATGATCAAATCTCACAGGGCCCCCATTCTGAAGATTGATTCAGCTATAATGGGCCATGCTTGTTAGTGTAAGGAGGTACCGCTGTAATCTGGCCACCAGCAGCATATACTAATGTGAAATGTGTTCACACATCAGTAAAATCTATCTGGCTGAACATGTGAGCGAACAAGCTAGTGCAGATTTTGTATAACTACACCTCTCTTCGTATGATGCTTGTTCACTGCTAATGCGTTGTGAGCATGGCCAGAGACAAATATCAAGGGGTTAATCATTTGGGTTCAATTCAAAATTAAAGGATCATTAAAGGGACAGTAAAGTCAAGATTAAACTTTCATGATTCGGCTAGAGCATCTGATATCTGTTCTCAAATTAGCTTTGTTCTCTTTAAATCTTTTTTTGAAGAGTAAAACTAGGTAGTCTCATAAGAGCTCAGGAGTGTGCATGTGCCTTTAGTACTCTATGACAGCAGTGTTATTTGTAGCAAACACGTGCAAACTCCTAAACTCTTAGGAGCCTACCTAGTTTTACTCTTCAAGGAAAGATAGCAAGAGAACAAAGCAAATTTGATAACAGAAGTAAATTAGAAAGTTGATTAAAATTGGCATGCTCTATCTGAATCATGAAAGTTAAATTTTGACTTTACTGTTCCTTTAAATAAATTTGAACAGCACAATTGCATTTGTAGCACAGTACTCATGGATTTGTTACCCACCATTACAATTGTTTGATAACTGCTTTTAGATTTATATTCTTTAATCTTATCTCACTTTCTGAGTGGGCTTGCCCGTGATTGGAGTAACAAACATAAACCCTAATATCGCATTATGCAATGTGAATAGTATTTATCAAATGCAGAACAGAATAAGGACCTTTTAAGTTACTTTTGCAGTTGGTATGTTGTTTCTGTTGTTGTAGAGTGAGACATAATTACAGGGGTCTCAGAGTTCTCAATTGAGGGGCCCTTCAAGCCCTTCATTCAGTAGCGGAGTTCCTATAGGGGAGCCCGGTGGTGTCTGGCCTCTACCTGCATTAAGGCTGTGACACACTGCAAGCGATGCGGTGTGAGGCGAAGCAGCTGCTTCGCTCCGCGTCGCATCGCTTCTGAAGATCAAATATTTAATCTCTGAGCGCTCAGCTACGCGACCTGACGCAACAGAGTGCTCAGAGATGAAAAGGCAGGACATACTGAGCGCGCACAGCTGCCTCTACACGCTGCGCGTCGCTCCGCTTGCAGTGTGTCACAGCCTTTAGTTTGGCGCCTCTGTTTGGATTTGATTTTAAAAAAATGGTAGCAGGGTTTTCAAGATGGCCACCACAGTGTTCTAGTACATAAAAACCTACCACCATATTTATAGAGGAAGGCTAAGCAAGTGCATATTCTCTGGCATGGACTAACCAGGGAGGAAGGACAACTCAGTCACAAATAAGTGGCCACAAGCTTAGTCTGATCAGTGGATCCCAAGAGCCAGAAAGGTCACTATCGAAACAGGGGGCAGCACCCCTGGCTTTGCCCTGGGGCCCCATGAGGTCTAATTATGCCACTGGTGGTAGAGGAATGGTTATTAAAGTGGCATAGAACTCAAAAGTTAAATTTCATGATACAGAGCGAACACTTAAAAAATATATAAAGAGAATAAAGTAAATTTAAAACAGAAGTAAATTAGAAATGATAAACGATGAAAGTTTAGTTTAACTAACTTGTCCTTTTAAAGGGATACTAAACTCAATTTTGTTCTTTAATGATTCAGATAGAGCATGTAATTTTAAGTACCTTTATGATTTATTCCTAATCATTTTTCTCCGTTCTCTTGCTATCTTTATTTAAAAAACAGGAATGTAAAGCTTATGAGCCCATTTTTTGGTTCAGAACCTGGGTTACGCTAAATGTAGCCACCAATAAGCAAGCGCTATCCAGGGTGCTGAACCTAAAATGGGCTGGCTCCTAAGCTTTACATCTGAATCATGAAAGAAAAAATGTGGGTTTAGTATCCCTTTAAGTCTATTAATTTTAGTAAAACTAAAATCTATTTTGATTATTTTAATTTCCTGTCCTATGGTTCTCAGGTTGACTGATCTTGAGCTTAAGCAACATTAGTTGGTGAACTTTTCCAAAAATGTGATTGATAGATGGATCTATTTAACCCAACAACTATCAGTTTGCAGGATATGAAAAAAGGATTTCAGGTAGGGTTACAATGCTTTATGTTTCTGATTCTCTTCTCCCAGCTGTCACTTCCAAAATCATAAGGGACAAAAGCTCAATGACAAACCAAACCTGGATAAGGGAAACCTTAACCTATAATACAGCACTGTAATTTCTCATTCAATTACACAAAGTGCTTTTTCAAGGGTGAGGTTTACATATTCCCAAGTCTATATTTAAAATTCAGTTTGTTCTTTTATTTGAGCTTAATAAACAGAAGGTCAATGAGAGGAAAGATTTCTATTCAGACCATTTGTAAAGAATGGGATTCATGTACTTTTACCCAAACCACCTGTAAGGGGAAGCATATTAAAGTGCTTGACCATTGTGCATTTCAAAACCTTCAATAAATGAGACGCAGCTTCTTTTTATGCCAGTAAAACTTTATTATATTCCTCTCTCTACCACACTAAATTATGTTAAGTCAAAGAATTTTGAGCTTTGAACATTTGTAACACAATATGCAGTAATCAAATCTATTTGTAATGGCTTTGATACCAAATAGTTACCATATTTCTACAGGAAGACACACACACATTTTTATATATATATATATATATATATATATATATACTGTATATATTCTGTATATAATCCCACAATGGTGTGTCTTCCCAAGAAAGGATAAGGTCTTTCTCTTGCTCAGTATAATGACACATTTGTAGTTGATCAAATTAGCTAGAACTAGCATGGCAGCTGTGTCCAAAGAAAAGCGTTTGGTGCTTATGTCTTTATTCTACACAGCCGAACAATAATATTAGAGAACAGTCCTTAGGCTTTTGTCTATCATTACTACATTCTCCACGTTCCAATATTGCAATTTAATTCTAGTCACCTCAAAAGTCCTAGTATTTGATATATCTGTCTACTGGGTATTAGGTATTCTAATACAGACTGTACCTTTGCAGTTGTAAAATTTAAAAAAAGTATTTGACCAAAGACAAATCACACTCTGCACTAGTTGTGTATTACACTAATTGTGTTACAGTTTCCTTATTAGGACCTATGTTGTAGTTTCAAGTGTAAAAAACAATGATATTACAAATCCTTTACACAGTTCTGAATGATTCAAACCAACGTCCATCTGATTATTTGTAAGTTGTCATCTGTGTAATATTAATTGTATATTAGTATATGGGACTAAGCTACGACTATATTATTTTGATACTAAAAATTGAAAACAGCCATGTATGACTTCTGCTGCATTTTGGACCACCTAAATATATTTTTCCTCCTTTAATTTGATGTCTTAATTTACATACCAAGAGTCAAGACTATTAATCAGGATCAGTTTAGGGATACTAGGAGGTAACATTAAGGCCAGTGTTACTTTGCTAGGTTCTAGAAACTCTTTAGTAACTACATTGTGACCGTCTTTTAACAGCTTATATAGTGACACATTAAATGTGTGCTGTTATTTAATAATAACCTGAGAGTGATATAAGCTAAAGAACTTAGCAACTATGACAAATATGTTGATAGTAGATTTTTTCATAGCAACTCCAGTTTAAGAAAAAGTACAGGATTTAGACCTTACTATGTATAAATGCTATTGACACTAAATTCCAAGAAGACCAATGTTTATATTGGGATCAAGGAATTATGGGTGACAAAATGCAAATCCAAATGAGGGATTATCTATATTTTAAAACAATAAAAATTATATTATAGACTGTCCCTTTTATTATAACAAACAGTGATTTACGATAATCATTATTATTCCATTTGAGATTACTAATCCTAACCACAGACAGTTCAGTTTGATCCTTTGGCATTCGATGTGAAGGATATACCCTCACCAAACAAAGTACAGCACACCAACAAATAGTGGGTGGATACAACATTTTATTGTCCTCCAAAGGCTGATAAAATTACGACAATTTACACAGTTACAACAAATTTTTTATCCTTACCTAATAAATTAATTTCTTTCGAAGTGGTGAGAGCCCCTAAGGTCATTACTTCTAGGATTCAACTCTAGAATCCACTAGAAGGAGGCAAAGATTCCCAAAAACTGCAAGAGCATTCCATCCCTACCACATCACTTATTAGATCATAAAAAAGAGCAGACATTTCTGAAAATCATCTGGCGGAAGAAAACGCCAAGAGAAACAACACCTTCTAAGATAGTAACTGAATGTCAATAGAAAGCATAGGTTCAAAGGGTGAAACCTGCAAAAAACCTTAAAACCAAATTAAAGTTCCAAAAAGTAGAAATGTCTTTATTAACTTCTCAATCTGACTAAAGCTTAAACAAAATGAGGAACATTCAGAAGTTTAGCAATCTTTCTTAAGGTATAACACCAAAAGAGCAGAAATCTGATCCTTTAAAGAACTAACAGATAATATTCCTAGCCTGGATTAAAGTATTTATCAAAGCCTCAGAGAAATCTTGTTGCTTCAAAATTATGCAATCTTTCTTTAAGCCATCAAGTTGAGCGGACTCGAGATCTAGATGATAAAAAGGACCTTGAGATAGAAGGTGGAGATGAAGAGGAAGAAGCCACAGAGGAGAACTGGACATTTGAACTAAAAAACACCGCAATCTCACAATCGCGTTTACGAACCTCGCTCTAAATATCTCAATCCACTTGTAATCTGGCCAATAATCTGTAAACTTTTTCTGTGTTAGTTCACAACACTTGTCATCTGGTTTTAATTGCTGCATTTATTTTATTTCATTTCCAGTATTATGTACAACATATATGGTTGGTACCTCACAGTGAAATACATTCATAAACAAAGAAAGCACAAAATGACAAACATGATTAATTCTTTTATCTGATGCATTGTAAAAAAAAAATATGATTTGTATTTATTTTACTTTAAGAACAAAACTGTGAAGAACACTTATGGTTACAAATGTCAACAAAGCACCAAAAATTATGCTAAGACCTAGACTTGGTGAAAGACAACAATGTCAAAAAATCCAAACATATCTCTCAATGTCAATAAAGAACACCAGCAATTTTCAAAACAATAGTGCGTTCCCTCTTGTGTCTATATGAAGTGTCAGTTTACTCTCTTTGTTATGTCAATTATTAACAATTAACATAAACATGAATATAATGTAAGGTTCTTTTCAACTTAAGAAACCTAAACATAAAGAGAATGTTGGGTTCTCCTCTTTTTCTGAATATGAATTTTATCACACTGGGAAATGTCTCCCTAAAGGGTGATGGGGGAATCTAGAAGTGGACTTCCTATCCAAAGCGCTTAGACAGGTATAGCTGCACCCTAATGACGAGGCCCACAGAAGGCCAAAACAATCATCTGGGGTTGCCATGTTCCTTGTTCAGAGGATTACCTGGCATTAAATCCCTGTCCTTTTTAGGCGGGATCAGACAGGTATACTTAAGGAAAAACCTCTTTGAAAATGGGCTAAAAGAGGCTGCCCCCAGGTGGTGAACCGCCGAAGAACAAGCTATGGAGCTATTGTTTGTTCCTGGTTGAGCAATTCTCTTTCTTGACACAGGACTAATAAAAATAATCTATTCTTCTCAAAATTAGTAACTAAATCATATACATTAGTGATATAGTTACTATACAAACACCTTAAAGGGACACTGAACCCAAAAAAAAATATTTCGTGATTCAGATAGAGCATGAAATTTTAAGCAACTTTCTAATTTACTCCTATTATCAAATTTTCTTCATTCTCTTGGTATCTTTATTTAAAATGCAAGAATGTAAGTTTAGATGCCGGCCCATTTTTGGTGAACAACCTGGGTTGTTTTTGCTGATTGGAGGATAAATTCATTCACCAATAAAAAATTGCTGTCCAGAGGTCTGAACCAAAAAAAACTTAGATGCCTTCATTTTCAAATAAAGATAGCAAGAGAACGAAGAAAAATTGATGAGTAAATTAGAAAGTTGCTTATAATTCCATGCACTATCTGAATGACAAAAGAAAAAAATTGGGTTCAGTGTCCCTTTAATATTGCTTATCAAACATGTAATATGAGTTTAAAAGTCTTTGATAAGCCAGAACCATATTTGTCCCAGGCATTTTAATTATACAGAGGGTAATTAATTGTCAGGTTTTTTTTTTACATTTTTTTCCCCTCAGGTTGTACTAGCAAAAGGCCTGAAGTTATTGTGTCTTAAAGAAGACACAATAACTTCAAGACAAGACAGATTTATTTTTATAACTTTAAATTCAACATTTTTGGTAATTCAATACTTTACAATTTTAAACAGCTTTCCATTTTCCTTTTAGCATCTAATTCCCTTTGTTCTCTTAGTATTTTTTGTTAAAAGGCAGGTAGGTAGGCTCAGGAGCGTGCACGTGTCTGGAGCTCTATATGGCAGCAGTTTTCAAGAACACTTTTAACAATGTAATACATTTGTAAGGGCACTAGATGGCAGCAGTGTTTGCTGCCATGTAGTGCTTTAGACAAGTGCTATTCAACAAAGAAAGTGTGTGCTCTGTCTGAATAATGAAAGGAAAAAATTGTTTTCATGTCCCTTTAATTATTTAAAAAACATAATTTATGCTTACCTGATAAATTTATTTCTCTTGTGGTGTATACAGTCCACGGATCATCCATTACTTGTGGGATATTCTCCTTCCCAACAGGAAGTTGCAAGAGGATCACCCAAAGCAGAGCTGCTATATAGCTCCTCCCCTAACTGCCATATCCAGTCATTCGACCAAAGACAAGCAGAGAAAGGAGAAACCATAGGGTGCAGTGGTGACTGTAGTTTAAAATTAAAAAATACCTGCCTTAAAATGACAGGGCGGGCCGTGGACTGGATACACCACAAGAGAAATAAATTTATCAGGTAAACATAAATTATGTTTTCTCTTGTAAGGTGTATCCAGTCCACAGATCATCCATTACTTGTGGGATACCAATACCAAAGCTAAAGTACACGGATGAAGGGAGGGACAAGGCAGGTACTTAAACGGAAGGTACCACTGCCTGTAAAACCTTTCTCCCAAAAATAGCCTCCGAAGAAGCAAAAGTATCAAATTTGTAGAATTTTGAAAAAGTATGAAGCAAAGACCAAGTCGCCGCCTTGCAAATCTGTTCAACAGAAGCCTCATTTTTAAAGGCCCATGTGGAAGCCACAGCTCTAGTAGAATGAGCTGTAATCCTTTCAGGAGGCTGCTGGCCAGCAGTCTCATAGGCTAAGCGGATTATGCTTCTTAGCCAGAGTAGACAAGAAACAAAGCAGATGTTTGACGAAAATCTTAAGTAGCTTGTAAGTAAAACTTTAAAGCACGAACCACGTCCAGATTGTGTAATAGACGTTCCTTCTTTGAAGAAGGATAAGGACACAAAGACGGAACAACAATCTCTTGATTGATATTCTTATTAGATACCACCTTAGGTAAAAACCCAGGTTTGGTACGCAGAACTACCTTATCTGCATGGAAGATCAGATAAGGAGAATCACATGGTAAGGCAGCTAACTCGGAAACTCTACAAGCCGAGGAAATAGCTACCACAAAAAGAACTCTCCAAGATAAAAGTTTGATATCTATGGAATGAAGAGGTTCAAACGGAACCCCCTGAAGAACTTTAAGAACCAAATTTAAGCTCCCAAGGTGGAGCAACAGGTTTAAACACAGGCTTGATTCTAACTAAAGCCTGACAAAATGCCTGAACGTCTGGAATATCCACCAGACGCTTGTGCAAAAGAATAGACAGCGCAGAAATCTGTCCCTTTAAGGAACTAGCTGACAATCCTTTTTCCAATCCTTCTTGGAGAAAAGATAATATCCTGGGAATCCTGACCTTACTCCATGAATAGCCCTTGGATTCACACCAATAAAGATATTTACGCCATATCTTATGATAGATGTTCCTGGTGACAGGCTTTCGTGCCTGAATTAAGGTATCAATGACTGACTCAGAGAAACCACGCTTTGATAAAATCAAGCGTTCAATCTCCAGGCAGTCAGCCTCAGAGAAATTAGATTTGGATGGTTGAAAGGACCTTGAAGTAGAAGGTCCTGTCTCAGCGGCAGAGTCCATGGTGGAAAGGATGACATGTCCACCAGATCCGCATACCAAGTCCTGCGTGGCCACGCAGGCGCTATCAAGACCACCAATGCTCTCTCCTGCTTGATTTTGGCAATCAGACGAGGGAGCAGAGGAAACGGTGGAAACACATAAGCCAGGTTGAAGGACCAAGGCGCTGCTAGAGCATCTATCAGCGTTGCCTTGGGGTCCCTGGACCGGGATCCGTAACAAGGAAGCTTGGCGTTCTGGCGAAACGCCATAAGATCCAGTTCTGGTTTGCCCCAACGATGAATCAATTGTGCAAATACGCTCCCACTCCCCCGGATGAAAAGTCTGTCGACTTAGAAAATCCGCCTCCCAGTTCTCTACACCTGGGATATGGATAGCTGATAGGTGGCAAGAGTGAATCTCTGCCCAGATAATTATCTTTGAGACTTCTAACATCGCTAGGGAACTCCTTGTTCCCCCTTGATGGTTGATGTAAGCCACAGTCGTGATGTTGTCCGACTGAAATCTGATTAACCTCATTGTCGCTAGCTGAGGCCAAGCCTGAAGAGCATTGAATATCGCTCTTAGTTCCAGAATGTTTATTGGAAGGAGTGTCTCCTCCTGAGTCCACGATCCCTGAGCCTTCAGGGAGTTCCAGACTGCCCCCCAGCCTAGAAGGCTGGCATCTGTCGTTACAATTGTCCAATCTGGCCTGCGAAAGGTCATTCCCTTGGACAGATGGACCCGAGATAACCACCATAGAAGAGAATCCCTGGTCTCTTGATAAAGATTTAGTAGAGGGGACAAATCTGTGTAATCCCCATTCCACTGACTGAACATGCATAGTTGCAGCGGTCTGAGATGTAGGCGTGCAAACGGCACTATGTACATTGCCGCTACCATTAAGCCGATTACTTCCATGCACTGAGCCACCGAAGGGCGAGGAATAGAATAAAGAACACGGCAAGAATTTAGAAGTTTTGATAACCTGGACTCCGTCAGGTAAATTTTCATTTCTACAGAATCTATCAGAGTCCCTAGGAAGGAAACTCTTGTGAGTGGGGATAGAGAACTCTTTTCCTCGTTCACCTTCCACCCATGCGACCTCAGAAATGCCAACACTATGTCCGTATGAGACTTGGCAATTTGGAAGTTTGATGCCTGAATCAGGATGTCGTCTAAATAAGGGGCCACTGCTATGCCCCACGGCCTTAGGACCACCAGAAGCGACCCCAGAACCTTCGTAAAAATTCTTGGGGCTGTAGCTAACCCAAAGGGAAGAGCTACAAACTGGTAATGCCTGTCTAGGAAGGCAAACCTGAGAAACCGATGATGATCTTTGTGTATCGGAATGTGAAGATAAGCATCCTTTAAATCCACTGTAGTCATGTATTGACCCTCCTGGATCATAGGTAGGATGGTACGAATAGTCTCCATCTTGAATGATGGAACTCTGAGAATTTTTTTTAAGATCTTTAGATCCAAAATTGGTCTGAAGGTTCCCTCTTTTTTGGGAACCACAAACAGATTTGAGTAAAATCCCTGTCCCTGTTCCTCCTTTGGAACTGGATGGATCACTCCCATAACTAGGAGGTCTTGTACACAGTGTAAGAATGCCTCTCTCTTTATCTGGTTTGCAGATAATTGTGAAAGGTGAAATCTCCCTTTTGGGAGGGAAGCCTTGAAGTCCAGAAGATATCCCTGGGATATAATTTCCAACGCCCAGGGAACCTGGACATCTCTTGCCCACGCCTGGGCGAAGAGCGAAAGTCTGCCCCCTACTAGATCCGTTACCGGATAGGGGGCCGTTCCTTCATGCTGTCTTAGAGGCCGCAGCAGGCTTTTTGGCCTGCTTACCTTTGTTCCAGGTCTGGTTAGGTCTCCAGACCGTCTTGGACTGAGCAAAAGTTCCCTCTTGTTTTGCATTAGAGGAAGTTGATGCCGCACTTGCCTTGAAGTTTCGAAAGGCACGAAAATTAGACTGTTTGGCCCTTGATTTGGACCTATCCTGAGGAAGGGCATGACCTTTTCCTCCAGTGATATCAGCAATAATCTCCTTCAAACCAGGCCCGAATAGGGTCTTCCCCTTGAAGGGAATGTTAAGCAGCTTAGACTTTGAAGTAACGTCAGCTGACCATGATTTAAGCCATAGCCCTATGCGCGCCTGGATAGCAAAACCAGAATTCTTAGCCGTTAGTTTAGTCAAATGAACAATGGCATCAGAAACAAAAGAATTGGCTAGCTTAAGTGCTCTAAGCTTGTCAAGTATGTCATCCAATGGAGTCGCTACCTGTAAAGCCTCTTCCAGAGACTCAAACCAGAACGCCGCAGCAGCAGTGACAGGAGCAATGCATGCAAGGGGCTGTAGGATAAAACCTTGTTGAATAAACATTTTCTTAAGGTAACCCTCTAACTTTTTATCCATTTGGATCTAAGAAAGCACAACTG
This sequence comes from Bombina bombina, assembly GCF_027579735.1. Classification (NCBI taxonomy): domain Eukaryota; kingdom Metazoa; phylum Chordata; class Amphibia; order Anura; family Bombinatoridae; genus Bombina; species Bombina bombina. Next base: position 916,094,556 of record NC_069502.1, on the reverse strand, counting down.
TCCTCGACAGGGATAGTAGTACACTTTGCTAGAGTAGAAACTGCTCCCTCCACCTTAGGAACTGTCTGCCATAAGTCCCGTGTGGTGGCGTCTATTGGAAACATTTTTCTAAAAACAGGAGGGGAAGAGAACGGCACACCTGGTCTATCCCATTCCTTAGTAATAATTTCTGTAAACCTTTTAGGTATTGGAAAAACATCAGTGCACACCGGCACTGCATAGTATTTATCCAGTCTACAAAATTTCTCTGGCACTGCAATTGTATCACAGTCATTCAGAGCAGCTAAAACCTCCCTGAGTAACACGCGGAGGTGTTCAAGCTTAAATTTAAATGTAGAGACATCAGAATCAGGTTGCATCATCTTCCCTGAATCAGAACCATCACCCACAGAAAGAAGCTCTTAAAGTGTCAGTATGCTCTGTATTTCGTCTAACTCCAGAGCTATCTCGCTTTCCTCTAAATTCAGGTAGTCTGGCTAATACCGCTGACAGTGTATTATCCATGACTGCCGCCATGTCTTGTAAAGTAAACACTATGGGCGCCCTAGATGTACTTGGCACCATTTGAGCGTGAATCCCTTGAGCGGGAGTCAAAGGATCTGACACGTGGGGAGAGTTAGTCGGCATAACTTCCCCCTCGTCAGATTCCTCTGGTGATAAATTTTTTAAAGACATAATATGATCTTTATTGCTTAAAGTGAAATCAGTACAGACTAGACATGTTTGTACAGACTAGCAATGAGACTAGCAAGCTTGGAAAACACTTTAAATCAAGTTAACAAGCAAATATAAGAAACGGTACTGTGCCTTTAAGAGAAACAAATTTTGTCAGAATTTGAAAAACAGTGAAAAAAGGCAGTAAATCAAACGAAATTTTTACAGTGTGTATAATAAGCTAACAGAGCATTGCACCCACTTGCAAATGGATGATTAACCCCTTAGTTCAAAAAACAGATAAAAAAAACGATAAAGACGTATTTTAACAGTCACACCAAACTGCCACAGCCTTGCTGTGGGCCTACCTTCCCCAACAAACGATTTTGGAAAGCCTAAGAGCCCTTTAGAGATGTCCTATAGCATTCAGGGGACTCCTGGAGGAAGCTGGATGTCTCAGTCTGTAAAAGTTACTGCGCAAAAAAGCGCTAAATTAGGCCCTTCCCACTCATAGTAACACAGTAGAAAGCCCCAGGAAACTGTTTCTAGGCAAATTTAAGCCAGCCATGTTGAAAAAACTAGGCCCCAATAAAGTTTTATCACCAAAGTATATATAAAAAAGTTTAAACATGCCAGCAAACGTTTTATATTGTAAATATAAAAGAGTATTACCTCAGAAAGTAAGCATGATACCAGTCGCTATTAAATCACTGTATTTGGGCTTACTTTACATAATTTTGGTATCAGCAGCATTTTCTAGCATTCACATCTTCTAGAAAAAATCTTAACTGCACAAACCTCATAGCAGGATAACCTGCACGCCATTCCCCCGCTGAAGTTACCTCTCTCTTCAGTCATGTGTGAGAACAGCAATGGATCTTAGTTACAACCTGCTAAGATCATAGAAATCACAGGCAGATTCTTCTATTTTTCTGCCTGGGACAAAATAGTACAACTCCGGTACCATTTAAAAATAACAAACTTTTGATTGAAGCAAAATAACAGCTACATTTCACCACTTTCCTCTTACTATCTCCATGCTTGTTGAGAGTTGCAAGAGAATGACTGGTTATGGCAGTTAGGGGAGGAGCTATATAGCAGCTCTGCTGTGGGTGATCCTCTTGCAACTTCCTGTTGGGAAGGAGAATATCCCACAAGTAATGGATGATCCGTGGACTGGATACACCTTACAAGAGAAATGTACATTACCACTTAAAGGAACACTAAATGATATTTTATATGTGCATAGTATATACCAATAAATAAGAACTACATTGAAAAAGATCTACTAACAGATATTTAAAAGCATTTACAACAGGAATAATTTGCATTATTTCACAGTCCAAGGAAATGACCCTTGAAAGGCCTCTCGTGAATTGTATCTTCTTTGTTATGGAACTGCAGTAGGGAACTCATACATTTCATGGGGTGGATGCATTGTGGGAGTGGCACCAATTGGTACAATAACTAAAACCTTGGGTGAGATAGTGGGGTCTGTGTGGCTTATGGCTAAAAGCAGAGGGGTTCCAGGAGTTGATAGTAATGGGACTCCTGGGGGTTTACAGATTACCTCAGGTACCGCGGTTGAGAAACACTGTACAAGAGCTGTTATCTGTAAACTCCCAGGAATCCCATTAGTATCAACTCCTGGAGCCCCCACTGTTTTTAGCCATAAGCCACACAGACCCCACTATCTCACCCAAGGTTTTAGTTATTACACCAATTGGTGCCACTCCCACAATGTGGTCCTCAGGTACCACAAACAAGCCAGGTTTTCATACTGAACTAGAACACAGGTGAACTATTCAGCTGATCAGTAACCATGGTAACTAAATTGCTCTAGTCTCATCCATCAGCTGATTATTTTACCTGTGCTCTAGTTCAGCTATAATGAAAACTTGGCCTGTTAGGGATACTTGAGGACCGTGGTTAAGATCTTTGGGGGTCCCAGCAAAAATCTAGCTGGTTTAGGGATAATATTGGGGTTGATCAAATAGGCAGGAGGTAGTTGGGGGTTAGATGAACCCACAATATTTTGGATTGTCCAAGTGTTTACACATTGCAATTTTTTTTTTATTGTGGCAAAATTCCTATTAAGTTATTACCATGACCCATAAGGGACCCAGTATTATTTAGATAATGAAAATACCACACCCTCATTTTAAAAAATGTAACGGTTTTGAAACACATGAACAAATAAAGGCTTTTTTTTAAGTTTTAGTGTATATTAAAACATTAAAAAAAAATGTAACTTTATTTCAATTTATTTTTTATTGTGACTCCACAATATGTGACCAAAACATTTTTGCCAACTCCATAGTGTTGTTGGTCTCTGTGAAATCTGATTATCTGTCAGTACTTAAACCATAAGAAAATAAGATAATATTATTATTATTATTAATAATAATAATAATAATAATAATGTACTGTACAGAGACAACATTGTTTGAAGTATACTTTTCAAATACATCTAGGAATATCACTTGGAGTAACTAGAATATATTAAACAAAAGAATGAATCTATTACTTCTGGCACTAGTCTAATGACAAATTCTCAGATGTTTTTAAGCAGTGTCTTATAACTGAAGCCAGTGTGTGAAAGAAAACGGCTCCGGTTTCATCACATTCATCCAAGCTCTTCACGCTTTATGGATCATTCTTTATCTTATCACATGTACAGTGCAGGACATCTGCGGAAGTTACAGTGGGCTACTATAATACAAAAAGGTAAAAGTGCAGAATGTTCTCCCATATCACAAAGAACACAAAGCACACTGGGTCTGGTGCAGTCATGCACAGACACATTTTATACAGGAGTAGCGTGAGATTGGGAGATTGTGCAATATTATACATAGTTTCATAGTTAATGAATTGTAGATTGTAACCAAACAATCTTAAGTCTTTGAAATAAAGATAACTTTTCCAATCCTCCAAATTATATATGGGTGAAGCTAATCAAGTTGCATCAACACAATCTTATGTTAAACTGCTGCCTTAGGCATACACACAAATATATTAGTAATGCAATGTAAATGGATTATTCAGACGGATTCATAGTTCCATCCATTGCCATTAATGTCTGACACACAGAGTCTGATAGGCTCCATTGGTCTTTAATAACGCAATACATTTTAGTTGAGTAGAAGAGGAAGACCTAAGCTTGTGTTCTCCTTAATTCATTAATTTACAGTTAGTTTTATTTAAAGTTTCCCTTGTTTAAAAACTCAAATTCAAATTTATGAAACATCAAAGCATAGCACACTGAGCACATTTTCTTATCCCTCTCACCAGAATATTTTCATAACCTACAGTATTATTTTATTACACTGTGAGTATGCATTTAACTTGCAGCACTAATGTTCTATTAAAAAATAAGCAAGCTTTATAAAATACAGTAATATTCTTAGTTCCAGAGTGAGCAATCTCTGTGCCTGTAGAAATATTGCAAGTAATCATGGTCCATAGCATGCAGTAATATTCTATTTTGTGCAGTGCAGTATATCATATAAGAGAACAAGCAAGCTCTGTGCAAGATGTAATATTATGTTATAAAGTAAGCAAGAATCCAGTCTCACTGCCGTGCTGCAGACTCCTGCTGAATAGACTACATCGGCAGCAAAAAAATATCCATCACCTTTTGTTCAGCCCCTGGGCGAAGGTGCGGACTAGTACAGCACTAGTCGTCATAGGTAATAAATTGCGTAGTCTCGCGTTTTTTTAAACCGCAGCGATTAATCGCGGTTTAAAACCGCATCCGCGATTAATCATGCAGCCATAATATATACATAGTATATTTACTCCACTGTCTGTGTGGAAAATTCTATGTGAGTAAGACGGTGGACACCCTCAGAACCCACATGTAGAGTTGCCACTTGTCCCTTAAAATACAGAACACTTATAAGTTACACATGCTGCAGGGTGTGCAGGGAGGAATATGAATAGTGCTGTCCAGAAACACAATACATGTTCCTCCCTGCTCACCCTGCAGCATGTGTAACTCATAAGTGTCCAGGAAAACATGGCTGAGGTGGCAACCCTACCCACATGGCGAATCACAGGACAGCCATAAGAACAGCATTGGATCAAAAGGAGTCTGACCAGAACAGTGGCGAGGCACTTTTTGGAGGCAGGGCATAAAGTATCTGATCTATGGTACACAATCATAGACCATTTCCCTGTACCATACAGAGGAGGAGACAGAGCAAGAACACTCCTACAGAGTGAATCCAGATGGATAGTCACACTGGGTACATTGGTACCCAGAAGACTAAACACAAGCCTGGACTGACACTGCTTCATATAGTTGCATACTATAATGTAGAACCAGTAGTCAGACTGTATTACAAAGGGTTGTCTAACACAGAATTCCCCCCCCCCCACCCCAATTAAGAGATGGACTTAGATGTATAGATATTAGCACTGCATTATTCATTAGGATCAAGTGATATGAGGTGATACATTAAAGACATTACATTATAAGCCCTAGATGATCACTGTGGATTTCAGAATATGTCCTTATGATGACAAATTAGCCCTAATTAATATGAATGACAGAACTGTACTCCGTTTTGAATTAATGTTTTTATTTCACTGGTAACAGGATCTTGCTTGCGGGTTGTCTGGTGGTGAATGGATACACTTTCACGCCTGCCGAACCACATGATGGCAGTGGAGACGTGACGTCACTTCCGGAACGCCACCGAAAACGGCGAGTACAGGATCCAAGGGTGGCAGGTATAAAGTAAAATATGCACACTGTTTTTTACTGTCTGAGGACGGGGTTAACCCCTAAACTTTACGTATTGTAATAAAACTATAATAAACTAAAATATGTGTTTGAGACCCAGTGAGTGCTCCTCCTTATATTGGATTTGTATGCTTGCTATTTGGTATGCACCCTGGGCAGAAAACGCAAGGCAATAATAGCAATAGGAGTGCTTTACAGGGAGTGCAGAATTATTAGGCAAATGAGTATTTTGACCACATCATCCTCTTTATGCATGTTGTCTTACTCCAAGCTGTATAGGCTCGAGAGCCTACTACCAATTAAGCATATTAGGTGATGTGCATCTCTGTAATGAGAAGGGGTGTGGTTTAATGACATCAACACCCTATATCAGGTGTGCATAATTATTAGGCAACTTCCTTTCCTTTGGCAAAATGGGTCAAAAGAAGGACTTGACAGGCTCAGAAAAGTCAAAAATAGTGAGATATCTTGCAGAGGGATGCAGCACTCTTAAAATTGCAAAGCTTCTGAAGCGTGAACATCGAACAATCAAGCGTTTCATTCAAAATAGTCAACAGGGTCGCAAGAAGCGTGTGGAAAAACCAAGGCGCAAAATAACTTCCCATGAACTGAGAAAAGTCAAGCGTGCAGCTGCCAAGATGCCACTTGCCACCAGTTTGGCCATATTTCAGAGCTGCAACATCACTGGAGTGCCCAAAAGCACAAGGTGTGCAATACTCAGAGACATGGCCAAGGTAAGAAAGGCTGAAAGACGACCACCACTGAACAAGACACACAAGCTGAAACGTCAAGACTGGGCCAAGAAATATCTCAAGACTGATTTTTCTAAGGTTTTATGGACTGATGAAATGAGAGTGAGTCTTGATGGGCCAGATGGATGGGCCCGTGGCTGGATTGGTAAAGGGCAGAGAGCTCCAGTCCGACTCAGACGCCAGCAAGGTGGAGGTGGAGTACTGGTTTGGGCTGGTATCATCAAAGATGAGCTTGTGGGGCCTTTTCGGGTTGAGGATGGAGTCAAGCTCAACTCCCAGTCCTACTGCCAGTTTCTGGAAGACACCTTCTTCAAGCAGTGGTACAGGAAGAAGTCTGCATCCTTCAAGAAAAACATGATTTTCATGCAGGACAATGCTCCATCACACGCGTCCAAGTACTCCACAGCGTGGCTGGCAAGAAAGGGTATAAAAGAACAAAATCTAATGACATGGCCTCCTTGTTCACCTGATCTGAACCCCATTGAGAACCTGTGGTCCATCATCAAATGTGAGATTTACAAGGAGGGAAAACAGTACACCTCTCTGAACAGTGTCTGGGAGGCTGTGGTTGCTGCTGCACACAATGTTGATGGTGAACAGATCAAAACACTGACAGAATCCATGGATGGCAGGCTTTTGAGTGTCCTTGCAAAGAAAGGTGGCTATATTGGTCACTGATTTGTTTTTGTTTTGTTTTTGAATGTCAGAAATGTATATTTGTGAATGTTGAGATGTTATATTGGTTTCACTGGTAAAAATAAATAATTGAAATGGGTATATATTTGTTTTTTGTTAAGTTGCCTAATAATTATGCACAGTAATAGTCACCTGCACACACAGATATCCCCCTAAAATAGCTATAACTAAAAACAAACTAAAAACTACTTCCAAAACTATTCAGCTTTGATATTAATGAGTTTTTTGGGTTCATTGAGAACATGGTTGTTCAATAATAAAATTAATCCTCAAAAATACAACTTGCCTAATAATTCTGCACTCCCTGTATCTTACTAAGAAACACTATATGTATGTGTGTATATATATATATATATATATATATATATATATATATACACACACACACACACACACACACACACACACATATATATATATATATATATATAACACTTAAAATTAGGGGGAGGTAAAAGGTGAGTTTAAAATCCTCCACTATGCACAGGGATTAAACATATAAATATATGCAAACAATAATGCAATAATAAAATGCTCATATACATTTGTTTTAACAGTTATATGTTCCTCTAAAGAATTCTACTACCAGAAGACAGAGGGACATCAAGGTATTCACAAAAGTTAGCAATATACGTCTATAAAAATAATCATCTTTTCAATGTTTATCAATGATAATGTGGTCTTTAATATCCCTGTAAGAGATAGATGTAAAGAACACTGTTTGCAACTATATAGTACACAATGGAACACATTTAAAAAAAAGACACACACTTTACAGATGCCCCCTTGTGGTGATGGAACAAAACAAAACAGAGATGGCATCTGCTTTTTCTTTGATCTTTGAACATAGTGATGACATTTGCAAGAAGATAAATACAGTGTATGCAGGAAAAGATATTTTCCTTTTCCATATGTGACGGCTGCTTACAGTTTCCTATACAAAGCATCCTGCAAGCAGATTGCTTTATCAACAATTCAACTAAGGAAGGAGGCACTCCACCTTGTTATAACTGATGACGTTTGTCAGTGACTCAGCATAAGATTAGAAATGATACTGCACAGATGACTGAAAAAATATTGTTATATACACACACACACACACATATATATATATATATACATATATATAGATACATACATACATATACACATATATATATATATATATATATATATAGATACATACATACACACACACACACACACACACACACATATATATATATATACATACAATTACACAATATAAAGTGAATTCGCAAGCATCAATAAGACACTCTGGGCAGTCTCTCCCAGAAGTAAAACCATGCTGATTTTGGTCCTCTGAATTGTTCAGGGGCCCCTTCATTATAATATGGATGACTCCTCATATCCTCCGCCTAATTGGTGGCAGGTTAAAGGGACAGTATAGTCATAATTAGACATTCACGATTCAGATAGAGAATACAATTTTAAACAACTTTCCAATGTACTTCTATTATTTAATTTGCTTCCTTCTCTTGTTATTATTTGCTGAATGGTTTATCTAGGTAAGCTCAGGAGCAGCAAAGAACCTACCATAGCTGCTGATTGGTGGCTGCATATATATATATATATATATATATATATATATATATATATATATATATATATATATATATACCTATTGTCATTGGCTCACCCATGTGTTCAGTTAGAAACCAGTAGTGCATTGCTGCTTCTTCAACAAATGAGACCAAGAGAATTAAACAAATTTGATAATAGAAGTAAACTGAGAAGTTGTTTAAAATTGTATGTTCTACCTAAATCATGAAAGAAAAATTTTGGGTTTCATGTCCCTATAAAGAACCAGTAAATACAGTACATTTGCATAATCAACAAATGAATGATAACAAGACAATGTAATAGCATTTACTCTGAATTTTCAAATGGGTCAAATTGTTTTTTTTTTTTCTGACAAATTTCAAAGTTATGTCTATTTCCCCTCCTCCTGTATCATGTGACAGCCATAAGCCTTCACAAATGCATATACGTATAGTCTGTGAATTCTTGCACATGCTCAGTAGGAGCTGGTGACTCAAAAAGTGTAAATATAAAACAACTGTGCACATTTTGTTAATGGAAGTAAATTGGAAAGCTGTTTAAAATTGCATGCTCTATCTGAATCATGAAAGTTTAATTTTGACCTGAGTGTCCCTTTAATCAAGCAGGATGCAGCAGAGGAGGAGGTGGCATCTATGGACTGGGAATTTATCTGACCAGGAGGCAACTATAGGATCCCATTCACAATTTAGATCACTCGCTCCCAGGAAACAATCTCAGTGGATCCTCAACCACCACTCACTTTAATCTACTTTACATTTTCTGCATTGCACAAAACAATGTTCATGCCAGACCAAAAAGTAACACATTTATGGACAAGTCTTGGGGGACAATTTATTAAAGTCTGGTGGACATGATACGCTGAAGCATATCATGTCCGACAGACATCGCTGAATGCGGACAGCATACGCTGTCTATATTCAGCATTGCGCAAGCAGCTCTAGTGAACTGCTTGTACAATACCGCCCCCTGCAGATTTGCGGCCAATCGGCCACTAGCAGGGGGTGTCAATCAGCCCGATCGTATAGAATCGGAGCGGATTGCTGTACGCTGTCTCAGAGGTGGCATATGAGTTAAGGAGCAGCGGTCTATAGACCGTTACTTCTTAACTCCTGTTTCCGACGAACCTGAAGGCTCGCACGGAGACAGGGTGAATTGGGCCCATAATAAATTGACCCCTAAGACACACTTGTACTTCAATATCTCTAATACAATTTCTAGATTTTCCCATTCAAACTATAAACTTGGTTTATTATATTCTTCTGTTTCAGAAATTATTCCCACCCACCATTTTCTACAAGGGTTCCATGTTACTTGGCTGTGTCCTTCACCAAGAAATGTAATACTAAAAGATGTACATCATCTTTAAGTTATTAAAGGGAAAGTAAAGTCAAATTAAACTCATGATTCATACAAAGCATTTTATTTTACACAAATGTACTTCTATTACCAAATTAACATTATTCTCTTGGTATCCATTGTTCAAAAGTAAAGATATGTTGGCTCTTAGGAGCTTGGGGGTGTGCATGTGTCTTTAGCATTCTATAGCAGCGACTATGTATAAAATTGTTATAAACATTGTTGCAAACTGTGATGCCTGATGGCTAAAGATGCATGCACGCTCCTCAGCTCACCTAGTATTACTCTTTAACAAAGGATACAAAGAGATATAAGCAAACTAGATAACAGAAGTGAATTGGAAAGATGTTTAAATTGTCATGCTCTATCCAATCCATTTATGTTTAATTTTGACTTTACTGTCCCTTTAAGGAATCGTCAGGTTTCACATTGACGGTTCTTATTTTTTGTAAAAATAAATAAAAAAAATAAAGACTATTCTATGGGAAAACTTTATCAAAGTGAGAATAACAAAATTCTCACGTTTGTCATCAAAGAAAACCTCACAAATAAATATCACAATATTTATGAAAGGTTATGCGCCAATAAAGTCGCAACTTTTCATATGTGTGAACAAACTGACTCATGATCATTCAAAAGTCTTTAATATATGCGAATAAGTTGTCTGGAAATGCCTTATTGTATTAAATCTCAATTGGCCTGTATATATTCGTAGTTCTCATATATTTATGCAATATTCACTTTTTAATCTCGCCAATTTGTATGTTGCAAGGTTGTGAAAATAAAGAGCGATATTGTCTGAAGGGAAAATGGAAAAATGTATTTTTCTTGCCATAATGGCTGTAGCTAGGGTTAGAAAATGCCCACAACAAGGTGCATAACCTGAAGAATAATAATTAATTAAATAAGAAAAAGGTATCTACAGATTTATATAAAAAAAAAAAAAAAAAATTAAATGTTAAAGGGACACTGAACCCAATTTTTTTTTTCTTTCGTGATTCAGATAAAGCATGCCATTTTAAGCAACTTTCTAATTTACAACTATTATCAATTTTTCTTCGTTCTCTTGCTATCTTTATTTGAAAAAGAAGGCATCTAAGCTTTTTTTGGTTCAGAACTCTGGAAAGCACTTTTTTATTGGTGGATTAATTTATCCACCAATCAGCAAGTACAACCCAGGTTGTTCACCAAAAATGGGCCAGCATCTAAACTTACATTCTTGCATTTCAAATAAAGATACCAAGAGAATGAAGAAAATTTGATAATAGGAGTAAATTAGAAAGTTGTTTAAAATGTCAAGCTCTATCTGAATCACGAAAGAAAAAAATTTGGGTTCAGTGTCCCTTTAATTGAAATAAGTGTACTAAAAGGAACTAAGATAAGCTCCAAAAAATAGGTAAATTTCCTTGATGAAAGAGAGCCAAAGAGGGGCAGAATAAAAATAATATATAAGAAATAACATCATTACAAACAATCACAATAATTGCAACATTTTTCTGCAGTCTTCAAAAATCTTAAAATATCAACTGAATCTAAAGGCTATTAGAACATATTAACACCTTGTGTGCTGCAATAGTTTTTCAATGGTCAAACTGTTTCCACAACTTTCCTTATTTGGAGGGGTCAATCTGGACTTCAGTCTAGAGAAGACAGGCTTGCTACTGCCATTATTTTAACAAAATATCCATTCTTTGTGTTCTGTGGAAAATAAAACAAACTGCAAATCTGGAGAGATATGTGGCAAGGTTAGGTTTGAGAAGCCTGTTATGAGCTCTTTCAATTTTCTGTACTGTAAAATCCACAATTTTCCGACTGTGACATGAAACCTTAAAGGGACAGTCTACACCAGAATTTTTATAGTTTAAAAAGATAGATAATCCCTTTATTTTGCATAACCAACACAGTTATATTAATACACTTTTTACCTCTGTGAATACCTTGTGTATCTAAGCCTCTGCAGACTTCCCCCTTATTTCAGTTCTTTTGACAGCCTTGCATTTTAGCCAATCAGTGCTAACTAATAAATAACTCCACAGGAGTGAGCACAATGTTATTATATGGCACATATGAACTAGCGCTATCTAGCTGTAAAAACCTGTCAGATGCACTGAGATAAGAGGCGGCCTTCAAGGGCTTAGAAATTAGCATAAGAGCCTACCTAGGTTTAGCTTTCAACAAAAAAATATCAAGAGAACAAAGCAAATTTGATGATAAAAGTAAATTGGAAAGTTCTTTAAAATTCCATGTCGAATCTGAATCATGAAAGTTTAATTTTGACTAGACTGTCCCTTTAAAGGGACAGTCTACGCCAGAATTTTTATTGTTTTAAATTCCCCAGTTTTGCATAACCAACACAGTTATAATAATATACTTTTAACCTCTGTGATTATCTTGTATCTAAGCCTCTGCAAACTGCCCCTTTTTTCAGTTCTTTTGACAGACTTGCAGTCTAGCCAATCAGTGCCTGCTCCCAGATAACACTGTGCTCGTGCACGTGAAGTTATCTATATGAAATACGTGAACTAACACCCTCTAGTGGTGAAAAACTGTTAAAATGCATTCAAGAGGTGGGCTTCAAGGTCTAAGAAATTAGCATATGAACCTCCTAGGTTAAGCTTTCAACTAAGAATACCAAGAAAACAAAGCAAAATTGGTGATAAAAGTAAATTGGAAAATTGTTTAAAATTACATGCTCTATCTCAATCATGAATGTTTATTTTGGCCTAGACTGTCCCTTTAAGTACCAGTCAAGTCCAAAAAAACTTTCATGATTTAAATAGGGCATGTCATTTTAAACAACTTTCCAATTTACTTTTATCAACAATTTTGCTTTGTTCTTTTGGTATTCTTAGTTGAAAGCTAAACCTAGGAGGTTCATATGCTAATTTTGTAGACCCTGGAGTGAGGATTGATTGGCTAAAATGCAAGTCTGTCAAAACAACAAACAAGGGGGCAGTTTGCAGAGGTTTAGATACAAGATAATCACAGAGGTAAAAAGTGTATTTCTATAACAGTGTTGGTTATGCACAACTGGGGAATGGGTAATAAACAGATTATCTTTCTTTTTAAACAACAAACATTCTGGTGTTGACTGTCCCTTTAAGGAAATACTTAGAAACAGTGAGAGATGTAAGGGATACCATTTTACATAGAGCTTTTTAGGCAAGGTTTAGGATTTTGAATTTGGCTACTATTATTATTATCATCATTTATTTGTATAGTGCCGGAAAAACGCTGGGTATGGAAACCTTTGAGCATTTTTGTACTTAATAGGTTGTTAAAGGGACGTGAAAGTGAAAATTAAACATTTATGGTTCCGACAGAGAAAGCAATTTTAAGAGACTTTTCCATTTTTCTATAAATCAAATTTACTTTGTTCTTGTATGCTTTCAGTATTCTTCCCAGGGCCTTTTTAGCGAGTGCACCACCCGGCTGATTTTACTGACCAGTGACCAAACGGCTAAAATTTTAGCCAATATAAAGCTAAAATTAGCTAATATAAAAATATATATATATATTTTTATTGCACAAGTTATTACTAAATACATTTGTGTTTTGGATAGCAGAAAATGATACAATATTAGAAAATATTACACTGCCCCCCACCCAGCTACTTCATAATGCCACCCGGCTGGCAACATTTTGAGAACACTGGCTTTGTTGAAAAGCATATCTAGGTATGTTAAGGAGAAGGCACGCACCACTTGGAGCAAGTTCACGATTGACGGTGTAGTGCTGCACTTTCCTAGTAGTACAGATAATTGTATGCACATTAGACCATTTATGTCCATTTTAACATAGTGTGAATAGTACAAATATTTCTTTACAGAGGTTGGTTAAAAGTGTCAAAGTGCACCTCAGTATAGTAATATGTTACTGCATTGGATTATAAGTGTATGATACATTTTTCTTAAAAAAGAAAAGCTGGTAAGATTAATAGAGGCATGTCATTCTTCCTATGGTGCTGAAAGGGTTACATAAGTCCAGCAAAAGAAACAAATCCCCACTTAGGATTGCGCCAAACCACAGGTTATTCCATGTGCATGAGCACATGGAAAACTCCTAATCAAAGGGAACTCCGAACAGAAAATGCATCTTTTACCCGGAGAAGATAGGGCTATTTTTCTTTTAGCACTTCACAAATTCAAAGGCTTGTGGAAAAAGAAGGTTGCCGCTGGGTAGATTAGTTCTTTCTGGAAATTTCCTTATGCGATTTTGCCTGTCATTTGGTGTTATTTGTTTTCTTCTATAATAAGTTTAAAAGCATCTAAAGAGAACTAACTTTAGATGTTAAAATTAAACTTTCATGATTCAGATAGAGCTTGCAGTTTTATGATAATTTCTAATTTACTTCCATCATCAAATTGTGCACAGACTTTTTATTTGCATTCTGAGGCCCCAGTTGACAGTGTATACCTATACAAGTCTTTGAATGGCTGATGGCTGTCACATGATACAATGGACTGGCAAAAGGTGAAAATAAATTAGTCACAAAAAATATACTGCTTATTTGAAATTCAGAATAAGCATTCTCTTTTTATTATGCACTTGCCAAGCTAAGGCTTAACCTATTTAGAATCGGACTAAATCGCGCAAAATTACTAATAGCTCATAAATTGAAATTATTTATTTTATTATTATTATACTTTATTTATGAAGCGCCAATATATTCCGCAGCACTGTCCATGGATACAATTCATTTAAATAAAACAATACAAGACTTGTAAAAGCACATACAGGAGGGATTGAGGGCCCTATTCCCGTGGGAATTTACAATCTAGAAATCCCCTAAGAATCCAACTGTAGGAGAACGGAGGGATAAAACCAACAAACTTTTGTCCTTGGAAGAATATCACTACTTCAAAACTAACAAAATGGCCTCTTTTACAATATTAAATTCTAATCGGAGCAAATACTTTCCGTTTGGAAGTAAATGATTAGCTAAACATTATCCCTATAGTTAAATAATAGGCTGACCCCCTGTCTCCTTTCTTCTTTTTACCTCCAGCATTTCCTATTCATGTCTCTTTTATACTTCAACATCTAGTATTTTTGCTTCTTTCCCAATCCCCCTACCTTATGGGTGATGTTTGTCTGGTAGAGCTGCTTTATGCTAAATGGAACAGATATCTCTCTTTCTCTGGCTCATATACATTATAGCAGTCAATGTCATCTTGATAGCCAGGTCAGAGTAGGAATAATTAAAAGGACTACTTTTCATTGCAAGTTTTACCTGCTGTGACTATTCCACATATTGTTTTGCACTTCATTTTATTTCTGTTTAATTGTTTTTGAATATTACAAAAGACATATGAAACACTGGGAAATATTGAACATTTTGTTAATGAGTGTCATGTACAAGGTATAATACAATAAAGAAACAATAAAAAAGAAAGCATCATCCTTTTAACCAGCAGAGGTAATGTAAATAAAAATTTACAAACAGGACAGAATGCTACTTATTCAAGCCTAAACTAACCCTGCTATTTCATTTACTTTCAGGTATGTCCCCCATCTAAACTGCCGTCTCTTCCTGGATCTTTTTTAACACTGCTTTATAACTTATTCTATGGTATGTCCCCCATCTAAACTTCCTTCTATGCCTGTATCTAATCACATCCTGTCCCCAGCATTTGCATTTCCTAATATTTTAAATTAATTAATTTACTAATCCCCACCCAATTTTGTTTTATGTGAATCTATCCCTTTGATCTACTTTTAGTTCTTAATTGTCTCACCTGTGTGTCACTCATCTCCCTGTCTCCACTCAGTTAATTGATTTAACTCAGCTGTCTGCAGAAGCCCTATATATTTAAGATCAGCTTTAGGGAAAGCATTTGCAGAGAACACATCTCTAAGCTGCCATCTCTCTAAGTGACATCTTTAAGTGGCAGCATTGAGAATTAGACAAGAATTGAACAAGATATGAAGAAGATTTGAGGCAGGCTAAATATTTTCATTTCAAACCAAAATTTTGAACTTTAAATTCTGCTATGTTTTCAGAAATGCTTTTCCTTTTAACAGCATCATGCCTATTCCACAGGCATGCTCACATGCTCATACCTTACCCTTCTCCACATGCAGTTTATATAGGCCCCTCTCTCCTTTCCTTTCTTCTCCTTACCTTAGCTCTTATGAACTACTTTCTATTTTAAAATCTTTGTCACTAAACTGCAAAACCTCACATAAATGCCCCCACTGCTATAAATCTCATTCTCACCTACTCTTACTTTCTTGCTGCTATTGGCATCAGGTGACATCTCTCCAAATCCTGGGCCCACCCTCATTCTCACCATTACCCAATCACGCACTCCTCATAGAAACATTAATAAAAGCAACACATATAACCTCATTTACTTCAAATGCATCCCATACACACACACTCCTTTCACTTGCACACTATGGAACTCTCACTCTGTGTGCAACAAAATTACAACCATTCATGACCTGTTTATTTCAAATGCTTTCACCCTTAAAGTAATTACCGACACCTGGCTATCTCCTTCCGACACCGTTTCCACTGCTGCTCTCACACATGGTGGTCTTCACTTTAGCCATACCCCTAGGCCAGATGAGAAACATGGCGGCGGTGTTGGGATCCTGCTCTCCCCCTCCTGCACTTATCAGTACCTACCTCCAATCCCATCTCTCTCTTTCTCCTCCTCTGAAGTCCACTGCATTCGCCTGTTCTCCCCCCTCTCCCTCAAAGTGGCAGTCATCTATCGCCCTCCTGGACCTACCTCCCATTTCCTTGACAACTTTGCCGCCTGGCTTCCTCACTTTCTCTCTACAAAGATACCAACCCTAATCCTTGGGGACTTCAATATTCCCATTGACAACCCATCTGCCCCGGCTGCCTCTAAACTTCTTTCACTCACATCCTCCTTCGGTCTCTCACATCCCCCCTATTCCCTACCCACTGTGATGGATACTCCATCGACCTGGTATTTTCCTACCGCTGTTCTATATCTGACCTCACCTGTCGCCCTTTTCCCATTTCTGACCATCGCCTGGTCACCTATAATGTTAATGCAACAGCTAAACCCACTCCTCCAACCCACCCCTGCACCTGTAGAAATCTACATGCTGTGGATCCGCTCCAATTTTCAAAAATTATTCAAGATCTTCTCCTTCACACTTCCACTATAACCTACCCTGATTTCGCAACAGCCCGCTATAACAAAACGCTGTCCTCTGCACTAGACACACTTGTACCTCCCCAGCTGCGCAAAACATCATGCCGTCAGTTGCAGCCCTGCACTCTCAGCAAACACGCTATTTGCAAAAATGCTCCCATACTGCTGAGTGTGTCTGGAGCAAACTCACTCTGAACCTGACTTCATACACTATAAGTTTATTCTTCGTTCATACACTTCTGCCCTTAGCCAAGCAAGCCTACTTCTCTTCTCTTATATCTACTCTTTCCTCAAACCTTAAACGACTCTTCTCCACCTATAACTCTCTCCTCTACCCTCCTGCTCCACCCCCTCCATCTGTCTTTAGTGCTCAAGACCTGGCAGACTACTTCTTAAACAAAACATATACTATCCGAAGCAACATCCCAACACCAACCTGCAATATTCCATCAACAGGCCCAGTTACTCCCTCTGCATCTTCCACCCAGCCACTGAGAATGAAGTTTCTTCCTTACTATCTTCCTCACGCCTCACTACCTGCCCACTCGACCCTATTCCTTCCCATCTAATACCCTCCCTATCTTCCACCCTTACTCCTGCTCTTACCCACATCTTCAACCTCTCTCTCTCTCGGCTCATTCCCATCTTCTTTCAAACATGCAAAAGTCACTCCCATACTCAAAAAACCCTCCCTGGACCCTAATTCTCCTGAAAGCTACCGCCCCATATCACTGCTTCCACTAACATCAAAACTCCTTGAAAAACTAGTTTACAATCGCCTAACCCAATTCCTGCCTGCCAACTCCTTGCTTGACCCCCTGAAATCCGGATTCCGCCCCAAACACTAAACTGAAACTGCCCTTACCAAGGTTACTATCTTCTCTCTGCTAAAAATATTGGACACTACTCTATACTCATCTTACTTCACCTCTCAGCTGCCTTCGACACAGTTGACGACCCCCTCCACCTACAGACCCTCACCTCATTTAGCCTCTGTGACACTGCCCTTTCCTAGATTCCCTCTTATCTTTCTCACAGGTCTTTTTCTGTGTCATATGCCGGCGACTCCGCCTCTCCAATGCCTCTGTCTGTTGGAGTACCTCAAGGATTTGTTCTGGGTCCTCTACTCTTCTCCATCTATACTAATTCGTTGGGTAAACTGATCAACAGTTATGGCTTCAAATATCACCTCTATGCTGATGACACCCAGATCGACCTCTCCACCCCTGCTCTCTCTCCCTCTGTCCTTTCTCATGTCAGCGACTGCTTATCTGGTATTTCTTCCTGGATGGCCTCTCACCACCTAAAGATTAACATGTCCAAGACTGAGCTCCTTCATATCCCCCCCCCCCCTTAAGCTCTACGCCGACTTGTGACTTCTTTATCCCTGTTGACGGCATCACCATTTCCCCATCGCCCCAAGTTCACTGCCTCGGAATTATACTTGACTCAAATCTATCCTTCGCCCCCCATATCCAATCGCTTTCTACATACTGCCGCAACCATCTACGCAACACTTCCAAGATTCAACCTTTTCTGTGCGCTAACACCACTAAGCAAATAATCCACTCCATTGTTATTTCCCGACTTGACTACTGCCTTGAGTTACTGGCCTTCCTCTTTCCTGCCTCTCCCCCCGCCCCACCTTCAATCCATCCTAAATGCCTCTGCCAGGCTGATCCACCTTTCCCGTCGCTATTTATCTGCTGAACCTCTCTGCGAGTCCCTTCATTGGCTCCCCATACACAGCAGAATTAAATTCAAAATTCTCACCCTTGCATACAAAGCGCTCACCAACACCGCTCCCCTCTACCTATCCTCTCTAATCAACAAGTATACTCCAGCCCGCCCACTAAGATCCAACAATGACCTGCTCCTTGCATCTGAAACTATCACCCTCCTCTCATGCTAGACTGCAGGACTTCTGTCATGCAGCACCTATCCTCTGGAACACTCTCCCTCATGCTGTCAGGCTTTGCCCTAATCTTTCTTCCTTTAAATGCTCTCTGGAGACTTTTCTGTTCAGAAAAGCCTACCACCTAACTCAATAATATTTATCTTACCTAACAACATTTCCCTCCTCTAACTCTGCATTAACATCTTTCTCAATCTTGCAGTCCTCACCTCCTGTTTCTCAACCCCCTTCCCTTCTAGATTGTAAGTTCCCATGGGAATAGGGCCCTCAATTCCTCCTGTATGTGTTTGTAAATTTTGTCCTGTGTCTTAGAAGTTTTATATTATTGTTTTATTTAAATAAACTATATCCATGGACAGCACTGCAGACTATGATGGCGCTTCATAAATAAAGTATAATAATAATAAAAATAAGATATGAAAGCTATAAAAAAAAAAATTGCGCAGTTATACAAATACTGCGAAACGCGTATGTAATACAGAATAGTCCTGTATAAAGTTTCCTGCACCCAACATAAGGTGACAGGAAGGACAAAACTACAAAGGTAACCTACACTCAAACTGCTCAAACTCACAAAAAGGAAAGGACAGGTAAACAAATCCACAATCTTTTAATACTGACAGAGGTAAATGACCTTGCCGAGTGTGCCTAGATTAAAAAGAACAGAACTGCAATCTTGGGTTATCACATATGAGTGTAACTGCTTTTGTTTGTAACGTGTCAACCCTTTCTAGTCCATTAATATACTACAATTTGAGCCATTTTCCTTATGTCTTTTTATTTTTTCATAAGCTTCAACTATATTTAAGATACAGTCTTGACAAAGGTCCCTGCGAGGACCGAAACGTTGACTGTACCAATTGATGAATAACTAACTACAATAAAGTTTGTAATTTTATGAAACTATTAAGACCTGTGAGTGCCTCTTCTTTCACCAAAGTTTATGTGTGTGTGTGTGTGTATATATATATATATACATATATATATATATATATATATATACACTGTATATATACACACACACACGCAAATGGACTGCACTCTCAAACCGGACTGGCTACATATTGTACGACCCTGCAAAACTCACAGTTTACTGGGACTTCGAAAGTTAACCCCAGACAGACTAACATATATATATATATATATATATATATATATATATATATATATATATATATATATATATATATATACATTGAGATATATATACACATACAGAAAGACAGACAGATAATAGTATTTATATTTTTTATAATTATGTAATTATATAATTTCTCTTATATTTAATTTAAATAAAAAATAATACTGTTACTATACTTCCTACTAATACTCACTAGCTGATAATACAAATGCCTCTGTTTCAGTGGCTATTGGGGCACAGGTTAAGAAAATTAGTTTTTCAAAAAACATAAATACCCTTTGAAACGCCTTCTTTTAGAGGCAACACAGAAAAGCTGCTTGCAATGACCTCTAAAGGAGAATGTGGTACTGCATTACAGGTGGGGTATATCATAGTGGAAGGGAGTGTTTCTGAGGAGTTTATTGGGAAAGAGGCGTGAGACTTTCGGTGGGGTTCAGTAGGGAAGTTCCCAAGGTGTTAAAAGGACATTAAATGCTAAATACATTGTATAAGCAAAGTAGTGAGATTATTTAACTCCTTCCTCTAGTCATTGGTGCCGCCATGTTTAAATCTTTTACTTCATTTTATTACTGACATGTGCAGAAACTCTCCTTCAGATACCTGCAGTGTAACCTAGGTTTCATTAAGGCAGCACCCATGATTAGAGGGAGGTGCACGAGTGCTTAGTATCCTTTTAAGGTGGTATTGTAGTGTAGTCCTAACATACATATATTATATATGTGTCAATGCTCATAATTATGGCTTACCAAATTCCAAGGATTACTGCCAACTCTTCAGCACATAGGTCTGGTATCTGAAACTGGTCAGGATCTGCTAACATGATTTTATTTAGAACTGTATCATCTTGCAGTTCCTGGTTCTGTAAATGAAGAAATGAAATCATGAATACACAACAGCTTAATAATGGTGATTCTCCGACAACAAATGTACACATAACATTATATACATGCATTCTATCATTACTAGCAAGCAGGCCAGCCCATAGGCCCCAACACTGTCATAAAGGGTGAGAGTATGAGAAAGGGCAATGTACATCCTGTAGTTAATTTACAAAAACATTTGATGGTATCAAGAGGTGTAATATATAGTGTTACTCTTTATATAGGACACACTGAATGTTGGGACAGGAGCAGGCTATAAAGGGAAAGGGAAATAAGGGGGTTGGGCCTTGCCCAGGGCTTCAAAAAATGCTAAAGACCCTGCTAGCAAGATTAGCCAAATCCTTTTATCATTGATACAAAGGAAAATTATTATAAATTTAAATTTGATCAAATAAGAAAAAAAACAGAATTTATGTTTACCTGATAAATTACTTTCTCCAACGGTGTGTCCGGTCCACGGCGTCATCCTTACTTGTGGGATATTCTCTTCCCCAACAGGAAATGGCAAAGAGCCCAGCAAAGCTGGTCACATGATCCCTCCTAGGCTCCGCCTACCCCAGTCATTCGACCGAAAGTTAAGGAGGAATATTTGCATAGGAGAAACCATATGGTACCGTGGTGACTGTAGTTAAAGAAAATAAATTATCAGACCTGATTAAAAAACCAGGGCGGGCCGTGGACCGGACACACCGTTGGAGAAAGTAATTTATCAGGTAAACATAAATTCTGTTTTCTCCAACATAGGTGTGTCCGGTCCACGGCGTCATCCTTACTTGTGGGAACCAATACCAAAGCTTTAGGACACGGATGAAGGGAGGGAGCAAATCAGGTCACCTAAATGGAAGGCACCACGGCTTGCAAAACCTTTCTCCCAAAAATAGCCTCAGAAGAAGCAAAAGTATCAAACTTGTAAAATTTGGTAAAAGTGTGCAGTGAAGACCAAGTCGCTGCCCTACATATCTGATCAACAGAAGCCTCGTTCTTGAAGGCCCATGTGGAAGCCACAGCCCTAGTGGAATGAGCTGTGATTCTTTCGGGAGGCTGCCGTCCGGCAGTCTCGTAAGCCAATCTGATGATGCTTTAAATCCAAAAAGAGAGAGAGGTAGAAGTTGCTTTTTGACCTCTCCTTTTACCGGAATAAACAACAAACAAGGAAGATGTTTGTCTAAAATCCTTTGTAGCATCTAAATAGAATTTTAGAGCGCGAACAACATCCAAATTGTGCAACAAACGTTCCTTCTTTGAAACTGGTTTCGGACACAGAGAAGGTACGATAATCTCCTGGTTAATGTTTTTGTTAGAAACAACTTTTGGAAGAAAACCAGGTTTAGTACGTAAAACCACCTTATCTGCATGGAACACCAGATAAGGAGGAGAACACTGCAGAGCAGATAATTCTGAAACTCTTCTGGCAGAAGAAATTGCAACTAAAAACAAAACTTTCCAAGATAATAACTTAATATCAACGGAATGCAAGGGTTCAAACGGAACCCCCTGAAGAACTGAAAGAACTAAATTGAGACTCCAAGGTGGAGTCAAAGGTTTGTAAACAGGCTTAATTCTAACCAGAGCCTGAACAAAGGCTTGAACATCTGGCACAGCAGCCAGTTTTTTGTGAAGTAACACCGACAAGGCAGAAATCTGTCCCTTCAGGGAACTTGCAGATAATCCTTTTTCCAATCCTTCTTGAAGGAAGGATAGAATCCTAGGAATCTTAACCTTGTCCCAAGGGAATCCTTTAGATTCACACCAACAGATATATTTTTTCCAAATTTTGTGGTAAATCTTTCTAGTTACAGGCTTTCTGGCCTGAACAAGAGTATCGATAACAGAATCTGAGAACCCTCGCTTCGATAAAATCAAGCGTTCAATCTCCAAGCAGTCAGCTGGAGTGAAACCAGATTCGGATGTTCGAACGGACCCTGAACAAGAAGGTCTCGTCTCAAAGGTAGCTTCCAAGGTGGAGCCGATGACATATTCACCAGATCTGCATACCAAGTCCTGCGTGGCCACGCAGGAGCTATCAAGATCACCGACGCCCTCTCCTGATTGATCCTGGCTACCAGCCTGGGGATGAGAGGAAACGGCGGGAACACATAAGCTAGTTTGAAGGTCCAAGGTGCTACTAGTGCATCCACTAGAGCCGCCTTGGGATCCCTGGATCTGGACCCGTAGCAAGGAACTTTGAAGTTCTGACGAGAGGCCATCAGATCCATGTCTGGAATGCCCCACAGCTGAGTGACTTGGGCAAAGATTTCCGGATGGAGTTCCCACTCCCCCGGATGCAATGTCTGACGACTCAGAAAATCCGCTTCCCAATTTTCCACTCCTGGGATGTGGATAGCAGACAGGTGGCAGGAGTGAGACTCCGCCCATAGAATGATTTTGGTCACTTCTTCCATCGCTAGGGAACTCCTTGTTCCCCCCTGATGGTTGATGTACGCAACAGTTGTCATGTTGTCTGATTGAAACCGTATGAACTTGGCCCTCGCTAGCTGAGGCCAAGCCTTGAGAGCATTGAATATCGCTCTCAGTTCCAGAATATTTATCGGTAGAAGAGATTCTTCCCGAGACCAAAGACCCTGAGCTTTCAGGGATCCCCAGACCGCGCCCCAGCCCATCAGACTGGCGTCGGTCGTGACAATGACCCACTCTGGTCTGCGGAATGTCATCCCTTGTGACAGGTTGTCCAGGGACAGCCACCAACGGAGTGAGTCTCTGGTCCTCTGATTTACTTGTATCTTCGGAGACAAGTCTGTATAGTCCCCATTCCACTGACTGAGCATGCACAGTTGTAATGGTCTTAGATGAATGCGCGCAAAAGGAACTATGTCCATTGCCGCTACCATCAACCCGATCACTTCCATGCACTGAGCTATGGAAGGAAGAGGAACGGAATGAAGTATCCGACAAGAGTCTAGAAGTTTTGTTTTTCTGGCCTCTGTTAGAAAAATCCTCATTTCTAAGGAGTCTATAATTGTTCCCAAGAAGGGAACCCTTGTTGACGGGGATAGAGAACTCTTTTCCACGTTCACTTTCCATCCGTGAGATCTGAGAAAGGCCAGGACGATGTCCGTGTGAGCCTTTGCTTGAGGAAGGGACGACGCTTTAATCAGAATGTCGTCCAAGTAAGGTACTACAGCAATGCCCCTTGGTCTTAGCACAGCTAGAAGGGACCCTAGTACCTTTGTGAAAATCCTTGGAGCAGTGGCTAATCCGAAAGGAAGCGCCACGAACTGGTAATGTTTGTCCAGGAATGCGAACCTTAGGAACCGATGATGTTCCTTGTGGATAGGAATATGTAGATACGCATCCTTTAAATCCACCGTGGTCATGAATTGACCTTCCTGGATGGAAGGAAGAATAGTTCGAATGGTTTCCATCTTGAACGATGGAACCTTGAGAAACTTGTTTAAGATCTTGAGATCTAAGATTGGTCTGAACGTTCCCTCTTTTTTGGGAACTATGAACAGATTGGAGTAGAACCCCATCCCTTGTTCTCTTAATGGAACAGGATGAATCACTCCCATTTTTAACAGGTCTTCTACACAATGTAAGAATGCCTGTCTTTTTATGTGGTCTGAAGACAACTGAGACCTGTGGAACCTCCCCCTTGGGGGAAGTCCCTTGAATTCCAGAAGATAACCTTGGGAGACTATTTCTAGCGCCCAAGGATCCAGAACATCTCTTGCCCAAGCCTGAGCGAAGAGAGAGAGTCTGCCCCCCACCAGATCCGGTCCCGGATCGGGGGCCAACATTTCATGCAGTCTTGGTAGCAGTGGCAGGTTTCTTGGCCTGCTTTCCCTTGTTCCAGCCTTGCATTGGTCTCCAAGCTGGCTTGGCTTGAGAAGTATTACCCTCTTGCTTAGAGGACGTAGCACCTTGGGCTGGTCCGTTTCTACGAAAGGGACGAAAATTAGGTTTATTTTTTGCCTTGAAAGGCCGATCCTGAGGAAGGGCGTGGCCCTTACCCCCAGTGATATCAGAGATAATCTCTTTCAAGTCAGGGCCAAACAGCGTTTTCCCCTTGAAAGGAATGTTAAGTAGCTTGTTCTTGGAAGACGCATCAGCCGACCAAGATTTCAACCAAAGCGCTCTGCGCGCCACAATAGCAAACCCAGAATTCTTAGCCGCTAACCTAGCCAATTGCAAAGTGGCGTCTAGGGTGAAAGAATTAGCCAATTTGAGAGCATTGATTCTGTCCATAATCTCCTCATAAGGAGGAGAATCACTATCGACCGCCTTTATCAGCTCATCGAACCAGAAACATGCGGCTGTAGCGACAGGGACAATGCATGAAATTGGTTGTAGAAGGTAACCCTGCTGAACAAACATCTTTTTAAGCAAACCTTCTAATTTTTTATCCATAGGATCTTTGAAAGCACAACTATCCTCTATGGGTATAGTGGTGCGTTTGTTTAAAGTGGAAACCGCTCCCTCGACCTTGGGGACTGTCTGCCATAAGTCCTTTCTGGGGTCGACCATAGGAAACAATTTTTTAAATATGGGGGGAGGGACGAAAGGAATACCGGGCCTTTCCCATTCTTTATTAACAATGTCCGCCACCCGCTTGGGTATAGGAAAAGCTTCTGGGAGCCCCGGCACCTCTAGGAACTTGTCCATTTTACATAGTTTCTCTGGGATGACCAACTTGTCACAATCATCCAGAGTGGATAATACCTCCTTAAGCAGAATGCGGAGATGTTCCAACTTAAATTTAAATGCAATCACATCAGGTTCAGCCTGTTGAGAAATGTTCCCTGAATCAGTAATTTCTCCCTCAGACAAAACCTCCCTGGCCCCATCAGACTGGGTTAGGGGCCCTTCAGAAATATTAATATCAGCGTCGTCATGCTCTTCAGTATCTAAAACAGAGCAGCCGCGCTTACGCTGACAAGTGTTCATTTTGGCTAAAATGTTTTTGACAGAATTATCCATTACAGCCGTTAATTGTTGCATAGTAAGGAGTATTGGCGCGCTAGATGTACTAGGGGCCTCCTGAGTGGGCAAGACTCGTGTAGACGAAGGAGGGAATGATGCAGTACCATGCTTACTCCCCTCACTTGAGGAATCATCTTGGGCATCATTGTCATTATCACATAAATCACATTTATTTAAATGAATAGGAATTCTGGCTTCCCCACATTCAGAACACAGTCTATCTGGTAGTTCAGACATGTTAAACAGGCATAAACTTGATAACAAAGTACAAAAACGTTTTAAAATAAAACCGTTACTGTCACTTTAAATTTTAAACTGAACACACTTTATTACTGCAATTGCGAAAAAACATGAAGGAATTGTTCAAAATTCACCAAAATTTCACCACAGTGTCTTAAAGCCTTAAAAGTATTGCACACCAAATTTGGAAGCTTTAACCCTTAAAATAACGGAACCGGAGCCGTTTTAAACTTTAACCCCTTTACAGTCCCTGGTATCTGCTTTGCTGAGACCCAACCAAGCCCAAAGGGGAATACGATACCAAATGACGCCTTCAGAAAGTCTTTTCTAAGTATCAGAGCTCCTCTCACATGCGACTGCATGCCATGCCTCTCAAAAACAAGTGCGCCAAACCGGCGCGAAAATGAGGCTCTGCTTATGCTTTGGGAAAGCCCCTAAGGAATAAGGTGTCTAATACAGTGCCTGCCGATATTATTATATCAAAATACCCAGATAAAATGATTCCTCAAGGCTAAATATGTGTTAATAATGAATCGATTTAGCCCAGAAAAAGTCTACAGTCTTAATAAGCCCTTGTGAAGCCCTTATTTACGATCGTAATAAACATGGCTTACCGGATCCCATAGGGAAAATGACAGCTTCCAGCATTACATCGTCTTGTTAGAATGTGTCATACCTCAAGCAGCAAGAGACTGCACACTGTTCCCCCAACTGAAGTTAATTGCTCTCAACAGTCCTGTGTGGAACAGCCATGGATTTTAGTTACGGTTGCTAAAATCATTTTCCTCATACAAACAGAAATCTTCATCTCTTTTCTGTTTCTGAGTAAATAGTACATACCAGCACTATTTCAAAATAACAAACTCTTGATTGAATAATAAAAACTACAGTTAAACACTAAAAAACTCTAAGCCATCTCCGTGGAGATGTTGCCTGTACAACGGCAAAGAGAATGACTGGGGTAGGCGGAGCCTAGGAGGGATCATGTGACCAGCTTTGCTGGGCTCTTTGCCATTTCCTGTTGGGGAAGAGAATATCCCACAAGTAAGGATGACGCCGTGGACCGGACACACCTATGTTGGAGAAAAAAGAAACCTGCAACTGCTACAATTTTAAAAATATAAAACATCACTGTTACATGTACTTCCTTAAATTATACCTATATTCAGGGTTATGATGCAACTTTAAAGGTACATAAAACCAAAAATATAATTTGTAATTCGAATAGAGCATGCCTTTTTTTTTTTTTTTTAAGATATTTTTATTAACGTTCAAGGCAAGGCATACATGAACAAAAAAAAAAAAAAAAACAAGCATAATAACATATAAGCTTCATATGGTACAAATCCATAAATACATCAAAGAGACCATTTTAGAGATATAATAAACAGATAGAATGCCTATTATCCTTTAGTGCCTCCCAGATGGTATAAGAAGCCACTCTTGGACCTCATTCATGTGCATATGAAATTATATGGGAGACTATTGCTAGCCATGGAAACCACTTGTGGTGATGCAAGTTGTAAGTACATAATAATTGTAATAAAGCTACTGCTACAGCACTTGTTTCTTTGGCATTGATCAATATTTTTCCTCTGGCAACATTCAGGTGTAATATAATACTTGGAAGAGACTGGAAACACAGCTAAAACTTTGATATTTAAATCTAGCTCCAAACCACGATATTTAGGATACAATTCTTATTCTTTTTCCTCTATTGGCACAATAGAACATTCATCAAAAAAAGATCAGGCTGTCAATTTAGGATAAAACCCAGGTTTGCTTGAAGTGCACCATCTCAATTGAATGCAGCATTGTTGGAATAAAACCAATAAGCAGGTTTAAAACAAAGAGATGGTTGTGTGAATGCTTCTACTATGAATAAAGTATTAAGAGATTACAAGGGGAGTGCTAATTCACAGTGCGCCCGCAAACCGGTAAATTTGCCCATTTGTTGGCACACAATAAGTAACCAGCTATTACAAGAATAATTAAGAGATTGGAATAAAAATGGAACATTACAAACTACTTCAAGATTAAAAAAATACAGAGGAAGAACCCAAAAACAGAATTTATGCTTACCTGATAAATTACTTTCTCCAACGGTGTGTCCGGTCCACAGCGTCATCCTTACTTGTGGGATATTCTCTTCCCCAACAGGAAATGGCAAAGAGTCCCAGCAAAGCTGGTCACATGATCCCTCCTAGGCTCCGCCCACCCCAGTCATTCGACCGACGGACAGGAGGAAATATATATAGGAGAAACCATATGATACCGTGGTGACTGTAGTTAGAGAAAATAATTCATCAGACCTGATTAAAAAACCAGGGCGGGCCGTGGACCGGACACACCGTTGGAGAAAGTAATTTATCAGGTAAGCATAAATTCTGTTTTCTCCAACATTGGTGTGTCCGGTCCACGGCGTCATCCTTACTTGTGGGAACCAATACCAAAGCTTTAGGACACGGATGAAGGGAGGGAGCAAATCAGGTCACCTAAATGGAAGGCACCACGGCTTGCAAAACCTTTCTCCCAAAAATAGCCTCCGAAGAAGCAAAAGTATCAAATTTGTAAAATTTGGCAAAAGTGTGCAGTGAAGACCAAGTCGCTGCCTTACATATCTGGTCAACAGAAGCCTCGTTCTTGAAGGCCCATGTGGAAGCCACAGCCCTAGTGGAGTGAGCTGTGATTCTTTCAGGAGGCTGCCGTCCGGCAGTCTCATAAGCCAATCGGATAATGCTTTTAAGCCAAAAGGAAAGAGAGGTAGAAGTCGCTTTTTGACCTCTCCTTTTACCAGAATAAACAACAAACAAGGAAGATGTTTGTCTGAAATCTTTAGTAGCCTCTAAATAGAATTTTAGAGCACGGACTACGTCCAAATTGTGTAACAAACGTTCCTTCTTTGAAACTGGATTCGGACACAAAGAAGGTACAACTATCTCCTGGTTAATATTTTTGTTGGAAACAACTTTCGGAAGAAAACCAGGCTTAGTACGCAAAACCACCTTATCTGCATGGAACACCAGATAGGGCGGAGAACACTGCAGAGCAGATAACTCTGAAACTCTTCTAGCAGAAGAAATTGCAACCAAAAACAAAACTTTCCAAGATAATAACTTAATATCTACGGAATGTAAGGGTTCAAACGGAACCCCTTGAAGAACTGAAAGAACTAGATTTAGACTCCAGGGAGGAGTCAAAGGTCTGTAAACAGGCTTGATCCTAACCAGAGCCTGAACAAATGCTTGAACATCTGGCACAGCTGCCAGTCTTTTGTGAAGTAAAACAGATAAAGCAGAGATCTGTCCCTTCAGAGAACTTGCAGATAATCCTTTCTCCAAACCTTCTTGTAGAAAGGATAGAATCTTAGGAATTTTTATCTTGTTCCATGGGAATCCTTTAGATTCACACCAACAGATATATTTTTTCCATATTTTATGGTAAATTTTTCTAGTTACAGGCTTTCTAGCCTGAATCAGAGTATCTATTACAGAATCTGAAAACCCACGCTTTGATAAAATCAAGCGTTCAATCTCCAAGCCGTCAGTTGGAGGGAAACCAGATTCGGATGTTCGAATGGACCCTGAACAAGAAGGTCCTGTCTCAAAGGTAGCTTCCATGGTGGAGCCGATGACATATTCACCAGGTCTGCATACCAAGTCCTGCGTGGCCACGCAGGAGCTATCAAGATCACCGAGGCCCTCTCCTGATTGATCCTGGCTACCAGCCTGGGGATGAGAGGAAACAGTGGGAATACATAAGCTAGGTTGAAGGTCCAAGGTGCTACTAGTGCATCTACTAGGGTCGCCTTGGGATCCCTGGATCTGGACCCGTAGCAAGGAACCTTGAAGTTCTGACGAGACGCCATCAGATCCATGTCTGGAATGCCCCATAATTGAGTTATTTGGGCAAAGATTTCCGGATGGAGTTCCCACTCCCCCGGATGGAATGTCTGACGACTCAGAAAATCCGCTTCCCAATTTTCCACTCCTGGGATGTGGATCGCAGACAAGTGGCAGGAGTGATCCTCCGCCCATTGAATTATCTTGGTTACTTCTTTCATCGCCAGGGAAGTCCTTGTTCCCCCCTGATGATTGATATATGCAACGGTCGTCATGTTGTCTGACTGAAACCTTATGAATTTGGCCTTTGCTAGTTGAGGCCAAGCTCTGAGAGCATTGAATATCGCTCTCAGTTCCAGAATGTTTATCGGGAGAAGAGACTCTTCCCGAGACCATAGACCCTGAGCTTTCAGGGATTCCCAGACCGCGCCCCAGCCCACTAGGCTGGCGTCGGTCGCGACAAAGACCCACTCTGGTCTGCGGAAGCTCATTCCCTGTGACAGATTGTCCAGGGTCAGCCACCAACGGAGTGAATCTCTGGTCTTTTGATCTACTTGAATCGTCGGAGACAAGTCTGTATAATCCCCATTCCACTGTCTGAGCATGCACAGTTGTAATGGTCTTAGATGAATTCGTGCAAAAGGAACTATGTCCATTGTTGCAACCATCAATCCTATTACTTCCATGCACTGCGCTATGGAAGGACGAGGAACAGAATGAAGTACTTGACAAGAGCTTAGAAGTTTTGATTTTCTGACCTCTGTCAGAAAAATCCTCATTTCTAAGGAATCTATTATTGTTCCCAAGAAGGGAACTCTTGTTGACGGGGACAGAGAACTTTTTTCTTTGTTCACCTTCCATCCGTGAGATCTGAGAAAGGCTAGGACGATGTCCGTATGAGCCTTTGCTTTTGACAGGGACGACGCTTGAATCAGGATGTCGTCCAAGTAAGGTACTACTGCAATGCCCCTTGGTCTTAGAACCGCTAGAAGGGACCCTAGTACCTTTGTGAAAATCCTTGGAGCAGTGGCTAATCCAAATGGAAGTGCCATAAACTGGTAATGCTTGTCCAGAAAAGCGAACCTTAGGAACTGATGATGTTCCTTGTGGATAGGAATATGTAGGTACGCATCCTTTAAATCCACGGTAGTCATAAATTGATTTTCCTGGATAGTAGGTAGGATCGTTCGAATAGTTTCCATTTTGAACGATGGTACCCTGAGAAATTTGTTTAGGATCTTTAGATCCAAAATTGGTCTGAATGTTCCCTCTTTTTTGGGAACTATGAACAGATTGGAATAAAATCCCATTCCTTGTTCTCTTATTGGAACTGGATGTATCACTCCCATCTTTAACAGGTCTTCTACACAATGTAAGAATGCCTGTCTCTTTATTTGGTTTGAAGATAATTGAGACCTGTGGAACCTTCCCCTTGGGGGTAGTTCCTTGAATTCCAGGAGATAACCTTGAGAAACTATTTCTTGCGCCCAAGGATCCTGAACATCTCTTGCCCAAGCCTGAGCAAAGAGAGAAAGTCTGCCCCCCACTAGATCCGGTCCCGGATCGGGGCTATCCCTTCATGCTGTTTTGGTAGCAGTGGTAGGCTTCTTGGCCTGCTTACCCTTGTTCCAGCCTTGCATTGGTTTCCAGGCTGGTTTGGGTTGTGAAGTATTACCCTCTTGCTTAGAGGATACAGAATTAGAGACTGGTCTGTTTCTGCGAAAGGGACGAAAATTAGGCTTATTATTAGCCTTAAAAGACCTATCCTGTGGGAGGGCGTGGCCCTTTCCCCAGTGATGTCTGAAATAATCTCTTTCAAATCAGGTCCAAATAATGTTTTACCTTTGAAAGGAATGTTTTGCAATTTTGTCTTGGAAGACACATCCGCTGACCAAGACTTTAGCCAAAGCACTCTGCGCGCCACGACAGCAAACCCTGAATTTTTCGCCGCTAATCTAGCTAATTGCAAAGCTGCATCTAAAACAAAAGAGTTAGCCAATTTAAGTGCTTGAACTCTGTCCATAACCTCCTTATACGAAGATTCTTTACTGAGCGATTTTTCTAGTTCCTCGAACCAGAAACACGCTGCCGTAGTGACAGGAACAATGCATGAAATTGGTTGTAGAAGGTAACCTTGCTGTACAAAAATCTTTTTAAGCAAACCCTCTAATTTCTTATCCATAGGATCTTTGAAAGCACAACTATCTTCGATAGGAATAGTAGTGCGTTTGTTTAGAGTAGAAACCGCCCCCTCGACCTTGGGGACTGTCTGCCATAAGTCCTTTCTGGGGTCGACTATAGGAAATAATTTCTTAAATATAGGGGGGGGAACAAAAGGTATGCCGGGCCTTTCCCACTCTTTATTTACTATGTCCGCCACCCGCTTGGGTATAGGAAAAGCGTCGGGGGGCACCGGAACCTCTAGGAACTTGTCCATCTTACATAATTTCTCTGGAATGACCAAATTGTCACAATCATCCAGAGTAGATAACACCTCCTTAAGCAGTGCGCGGAGATGTTCTAATTTAAATTTAAATGTCACAACATCAGGTTCAGCTTGATGAGAAATTTTTCCTGAATCTGAAATTTCTCCATCAGACAAAACCTCCCTCATGGCCCCTTGAGATTGGTGTGAGGGTATGTCAGAACAGTTATCATCAGCGTCCTCTTGCTCTTCAGTGTTTAAAACAGAGCAATCGCGCTTTCTCTGATAAGTAGGCATTTTGGATAAAAGATTTGCTATGGAGTTATCCGTTACAGCCGTTAATTGTTGCATGGTAATAAGTATTGGCGCACTAGATGTACTAGGGGCCTCCTGTGTGGGCATAACTGGTGTAGACACAGTAGGGGATGATGTAGTATCATGTTTACTCCCCTCATTTGAGGAATCATCTTGGGCAATATCATTATCTGTTGCATTACTGTCCTTACTTTGTTTGGACACTATGGCACAATTATCACATAAATTTAAATGGGGAGACACATTGGCTTTCATACATATAGAACATAGCTTATCTGATGGTACAGACATGTTAAACAGGCTTAAACTTGTCAACCAAGCACAAAAAACGTTTTAAAATAAAACCGTTACTGTCACTTTAAATTTCAAACTGAAAACACTTTATTACTGAATATGTGAAAAAGTATGAAGGAATTGTTCAAAATTCACCAAAATTTCACCACAGTGTCTTAAAGCATTAAAAGTATTGCACACCAAATTTCAGAGCTTTAACCCTTAAATTAACGGAACCGGAGCCGTTTTTACATTTAACCCCTATACAGTCCCAGAATGAGGCTCTGTCTATAACTAGAAAGGCCCCCATCTGAAAAAGGTGTCCAACACAGTGCCTGCCGTTTTTCTAAACGTTCCCCAAGATTATAATACCAATAATTAGTTAGAATCTGCATAATATGCCTAGTAAAGCAATTGTTTTAGCCCAGAAAAATGTCTACCAGTTTTTAAGCCCTTTTTGAAGCCCTTTATTCTTTTATGTTTAACTAAGAAAATGGCTTACCGGTCCCCATGAGGGGAAATGACAGCCTTCCAGCATTACATGGTCTTGTTAGAAATATGGCTAGTCATACCTTAAGCAGAAAAGACTGCTAACTGTTTCCCCCAACTGAAGTTACTTCATCTCAACAGTCCTGTGTGGAAACAGCAATCGATTTTAGTTACTGTCTGCTAAAAATCATCTTCCTCTTACAAACAGAAATCTTCATCCTTTTCTGTTTCAGAGTAAATAGTACATACCAGCACTATTTTAAAATAACAAACACTTGATAGAAGAATAAAACTACAAAAAACTCTTAACCATCTCCGTGGAGATGTTGCCTGTGCAACGGCAAAGAGAATGACTGGGGTGGGCGGAGCCTAGGAGGGATCATGTGACCAGCTTTGCTGGGACTCTTTGCCATTTCCTGTTGGGGAAGAGAATATCCCACAAGTAAGGATGACGCCGTGGACCGGACACACCAATGTTGGAGAAAAGTCCTTCATTTTAAAAATATTTGAAAAAGTAAGAATTCTCTTTGAAGAGGAGTGATACAGTCTGTATTTCAACCATGTGTAATAGAGACTAAAACTAACTGTTCTTTTGGATTGTAAAAGGTATTTGATGTGATTTGTATCTAGTCTCACAAACTCACATACATATAATATAATGATCTATTTAGAGACAGACAATTAACTAAATGAGACTATTAGATCATATTTTCTCCGTGCTTATATCTAAGGATTAAAGAGAAAGAATAGTAAACAAATAAATAAATACAAATACAATACATTTCATTTTAGTAGTATGTTTTTTTACATACTTTTCATGCTGTATGCATTTAGCTGCTTCTAAAAGTTAAAAGGACATGAAGCCCACAATGTATATTTTATAATTCAGATAGATGATAACATTTTTTTTTATTTTTTTTTAAGTATCAGATTTACTTGTAATATCAGATTTACTTTTTCTTGTGGTTTGTTGCAAAGAATGCCTGCTGGGCAAGTCAAGTGCACATTTCTGTAGCACTAAATGTCAAAGGTTTTGCAAGAATTCTTTTAAGCACTAGATGGCAGTGATAACTCATTGTTAAAACACTATATTGTTCCTGAGCCTACCTACCTGAGCATGTTCCCCTATTTAACCCTATAGGAGAAACTAAAAATTTTATGACACTGGGAATAAAAAAGTAAACAAATGAATAGATTTATTTTGACTACATGTTTTTCCTCATTGTTCAAGAAGATCTAGAACAAGAAATGTATATTCTTTGAAACCCTTAATTTTTATTTAACATGAAAAAAATATCCATAAAAAGCCCAACTCAATGAAAGAAGATAAAATAAATTAAATAACTGACTTCAAAAGATGAATTAGGATTGATTACAAATAAAACAAACCCACATTGGGCAAAAAATAACCATAAAATAGCCCATGCTACTGAATTTTTAGCTGAATTACAATTTCATTACTGTGTTTCTGGGTTTATTTTTACTTTCTACATAGAATACAATTACCATAAATTACCATAGGCATTGTGCAGAAAAAAAAGAAAAGATCCACTACAAATATTTAAAGGATAACATCAATATTTGTAGTTCAAAATACCATTTGTATTGCTAAATAGCCTCCTGGAATGTCTTGTGGGTGAGATCATATCCCTATTGAGCCAGATAAGTACTTAATGTCTTCGGGAACTCAGATTAAAAGATATTGTGTAATTCAGCGGTTAGTAAATTTATGAAGTTGTGTTGCTGGGCAACATCAGCAGTTCACTGATAGTTGCTGCAGTAGCGACTAGAAATGCAGCCACACAGCTGTTTGAGAATAGGATCATTGGCCAAGTAGTATTTTTTTGTAAACAATGAGCATGATGTGATGTTAAAACACATCACACAAGGAATAAACAAGAATCATACACAAAATATTCAGTGCTGTATTACAAATCTATATTTTATGAGCTAGATCATATTTGAGTTCCAAAACCTAACTGCAGACAACAAAAGTCTTTATAGATTTTAAACTCGATTTTTGTTGCTACTAAGGGTACGATTTATTAAGCTGTATTTGCAGCTTTTGATGCTTTGCTGGGCAGGTTTCCATGTGCATAGGGCGGGATTGCACGAGAGCTCTTGTGGAATGTTACATTTCGCCACATGATGATTAATTGAAAGTGGTGATTGCAGGTAGAAAGATCCTCCTGCAATCTTGATAAATTTAGTTTCTGGGGGGCGGAGTTTGCTATCGGAACAACAGGAAGCAACTTTGGGGAGCTCCCGGTTCCATCTTAAAGTCATGGAGATATTTTATCAGTTTGCCTACAAATAGGCTGACCATATTTCCTTGAGACAAATACGGGACATTGAGATGTCAAAAACGGGACGGGGTTAATATTCTTTATTCATAGGAAAAAATGTACAATTTTAACAAAAGTTAACTTTTATGACATGAATATAAACAATTGAGCCAACAATTATTCTTCTGTTATTGGTCTCACTATCTCCACTATCATATAGTATTCAAATTTATCATACAATTTTACATTTGCCAAACACAAACATGCTTTAAAAAAAACATAATTTATGTAAGAACTTACCTGATAAATTCATTTCTTTCATATTAGCAAGAGTCCATGAGCTAGTGACGTATGGGATATACATTCCTACCAGGAGGGGCAAAGTTTCCCAAACCTCAAAATGCCTATAAATACACCCCTCACCACACCCACAATTCAGTATAACGAATAGCCAAGAAGTGGGGTGATAAGAAAGGAGCGAAAGCATCAAAAATAAGGAATTGGAATAATTGTGCTTTATACAAAAAAATCATAACCACCACAAAAAAGGGTGGGCCTCATGGACTCTTGCTAATATGAAAGAAATGAATTTATCAGGTAAGTTCTTACATAAATTATGTTTTCTTTCATGTAATTAGCAAGAGTCCATGAGCTAGTGACGTATGGGATAATAAATACCCAAGATGTGGAACTTCCACGCAAGAGTCACTAGAGAGGGAGGGATAAAATAAAGACAGCCAATTCCGCTGAAAAATAATAATCCACAACCCCAAAACAAAAGTTTTAATCTCAATAATGAAAAAAACTGAAATTATAAGCAGAAGAATCAAACTGAAACAGCTGCCTGAAGTCTTTTTCTACCAAAAACTGCTTCAGAAGAAGAAAACACATCAAAATGGTAGAATTTAGTAAAAGTATGCAAAGAAGACCAAGTTGCTGCTTTGCAAATCTGATCAACAGAAGCTTCATTCCTAAACGCCCAGGAAGTAGAAACTGACCTAGTAGAATGAGCCGTAATTCTTTGAGGCGGGGATTTACCCGACTCTACATAAGCATGATGAATCAAAGACTTTAACCAAGACGCCAAAGAAATGGCGGAGGCCTTCTGACCTTTTCTGGACCCAGAAAAGATAACAAATAGACTAGAAGTCTTTCTAAAATCTTTAGTAGCTTCAACATAATATTTCAAAGCTCTTACTACATCTAAAGAATGTAAAGATCTCTCCTTTGAATTCTTAGGATTAGGACACAATGAAGGAACAACAATTTCTCTACTAATGTTGTTAAAATTCACAACCTTAGGTAAAAATTGAAATGAAGTCCGCAACACTACCTTATCCTGATGAAAAATCAGAAAAGGAGATTCACAAGAAAGAGCAGATAACTCAGAAACTCTTCTAGCAGAAGAGATGGCCAAAAGGAACAGAACTTTCCAAGAAAGTAATTTAATGTCCAGAGAATGCATAGGTTCAAACGGAGGATTGTAAAGCCCTCAGAACCAAATTAAGACTCCAAGGAGGAGAGATTGACTTAATGACAGGTTTGATACGAACCAAAGCTTGTACAAAACAATGAATATCAGGAAGATTAGCAATCTTTCTGTGAAAAAGAAGGAAAGAGCAGAGATTTGTCCTTTCAAGGAACTTGCAGACAAACCTTTATCCAAACCATCCTGAAGAAACTGTAAAATTCTAGGAATTCTAAAAGAATGCCAGGAGAATTTATGAGAAGAACACCAAGAAAACATAATTTATGTAAGAACTTACCTGATAAATTCATTTCTTTCATATTAGCAAGAGTCCATGAGCTAGTGACGTATGGGATATATATTCCTACCAGGAGGGGCAAAGTTTCCCAAACCTCAAAATGCCTATAAATACACCCCTCACCACACCCACAAATCAGTTTAACGAATAGCCAAGAAGTGGGGTGATAAGAAAAAAGTGCGAAAGCATAAAAAATAAGGAATTGGAATAATTGTGCTTTATACAAAAAAATCATAACCACCACAAAAAAGGGTGGGCCTCATGGACTCTTGCTAATATGAAAGAAATGAATTTATCAGGTAAGTTCTTACATAACTTATGTTTTCTTTCATGTAATTAGCAAGAGTCCATGAGCTAGTGACGTATGGGATAATGACTATCCAAGATGTGGATCTTCCACGCAAGAGTCACTAGAGAGGGAGGGATAAAATAAAGACAGCCAATTCCGCTGAAAATAATCCACACCCAAAATAAAGTTTAAATCTTATAATGAAAAAAACTGAAATTATAAGCAGAAGATTCAAACTGAAACAGCTGCCTGAAGTACTTTTCTACCAAAAACTGCTTCAGAAGAAGAAAACACATCAAAATGGTAGAATTTAGTAAAAGTATGCAAAGAAGACCAAGTGGCTGCTTTGCAAATCTGATCAACCGAAGCTTCATTCCTAAACGCCCAGGAAGTAGAAACTGACCTAGTAGAATGAGCTGTAATCCTTTGAGGCGGAGCTTTACCCGACTCGACATAAGCATGATGAATCAAAGACTTTAACCAAGACGCCAAAGAAATGGCAGAAGCCTTCTGACCTTTCCTAGAACCGGAAAAGATAACAAATAGACTAGAAGTCTTTCGGAAATTTTTAGTAGCTTCAACATAATATTTCAAAGCTCTACATCCAAAGAATGCAACGATTTTTCCTTAGAATTCTTAGGATTAGGACACAATGAAGGAACCACAATTTCTCTACTAATGTTGTTAGAATTCACAACCTTAGGTAAAAATTTAAAAGAAGTCCGCAACACCGCCTTATCCTGATGAAAAATCAGAAAAGGAGACTCACAAGAAAGAGCAGATAATTCAGAAACTCTTCTAGCAGAAGAGATGGCCAAAAGAAACAAAACTTTCCAAGAAAGTAATTTAATGTCCAGAGAATGCATAGGTTCAAACGGAGGAGCTTGAAGAGCCCCCAGAACCAAATTCAAACTCCAAGGAGGAGAAATTGACTTAATAACAGGTTTTATACGAACCAAAGCCTGTACAAAACAATGAATATCAGGAAGACTAGCAATCTTTCTGTGGAAAAGAACAGAAAGAGCAGAGATTCGTCCTTTCAAGGAACTTGCAGACAAACCTTTATCCAAACCATCCTGAAGAAACTGTAAAATTCTAGGAATTCTAAAAGAATGCCAAGAAAAATGATGAGAAGAACACCAAGAAATGTAAATCTTCCAGACTCGATAATATATCTTCCTAGATACAGATTTACGAGCCTGTAACATAGTATTAATTACTGAGTCAGAGAAACCTCTATGACTGAGAATCAAGCGTTCAATCTCCATACCTTCAAATTTAAGGATTTGAGATCCTGATGGAAAAAAGGACCTTGCGATAGAAGGTCTGGTCTTAATGGAAGAGTCCACGGTTGGCAAGTGGCCATCCGGACAAGATCCGCATACCAAAACCTGTGAGGCCATGCTGGAGCCACCAGCAGAACAAACGAGCAATCCTTTAGAATCTTGGAAATCACTCTTGGAAGGAGAACTAGAGGTGGAAAGATATAGGCAGGATGATACTTCCAAGGAAGTGACAATGCATCCACTGCCTCCGCCTGAGGATCCCTGGATCTGGACAGATACCTGGGAAGTTTCTTGTTTAGATGGGAAGTCATCAGATCTATTTCTGGAAGTCCCCACATTCGAACAATCTGAAGAAATACCTCTGGGTGAAGAGACCATTAGCCCGGATGTAACGTTTGGCGACTGAGATAATCCGCTTCCCAATTGTCTATACCTGGGATATGAACCGCAGAAATTAGACAGGAGTTGGATTCCGCCCATACCAGTATTCAAGATACTTCTTTCATAGCCAGAGGACTGTGAGTCCCTCCTTGATGATTGACATATGCCATGGTTGTGACATTGTCCGTCTGAAAACAAATGAACGACTCTCTCTTTAGAAGAGGCCATGACTGAAGAGCTCTGAAAATTGCACGGAGTTCCAAAATGTTGATTGGTAATCTCACCTCCTGAGATTCCCAAACCTCTTGTGCTGTCAGAGACCCCCAAACAGCTCCCCAACCTGTCAGACTTGCATCTGTAGAAATCACAGTCCAGGTTGGAAGAACAAAAGAAGCCCCCTGAACTAAACGATGGTGGTCTGTCCACCACGTGAGAGAGTGTCGTACGATCGGTTTTAAAGATATTAATTGAGATATCTTTGTATAATCCCTGCACCACTGGTTCAGCATACAAAGCTGAAGAGGTCGCATGTGAAAACGAGCAAAGGGGATCGCGTCCGATGCAGCAGTCATAAGACCTAGAATTTCCATGCATAAGGCTACCGAAGGGAATGATTGAGACTGAAGGTTTCGACAAGCTGAAACCAATTTTAGACGTCTCTTGTCTGTCAGAGACAGAGCCATGGACACTGAATCTATCTGGAAACCTAAAAAGGTTACCCTTGTCTGAGGAATCAATGAACTTTTTGGTAAATTGATCCTCCAACCATGTTTTTTAAGAAACAATACAAGTCGATTCGTATGAGATTCTGCTAAATGTGAAAACTGAGCAAGTACCAAGATATCGTCCAAATAAGGAAATACCACAATACCCTGTTCTCTGATTACAGACAGAAGGGCACCGAGAACCTTTGTAAAAATCCTTGGAGCTGTTGCTAGGCCAAACGGCAGAGCCACAAACTGGTAATGCTTGTCTAGGAAAGAGAATCTCAGAAACTGATAGTGATCTGGATGAATCGGAATATGAAGATATGCATCCTGTAAATCTATTGTGGACATATAATGCCCTTGCTGAACAAAAGGCAGAATAGTCCTTATAGTTAACATTTTGAATGTTGGTATCCTTACATAATGATTCAAAATTTTTAAATCCAGAACTGGTCTGAAGGAATTCTCCTTCTTTGGTACAATAAAGAGATTTGAGTAAAACCCCAGCCCCTGTTCCAGAACTGGAACTGGCACAATTACTCCAGCTAACTCTAGATCTGAAACACATTTCAGAAATGCTTGAGCCTTCACTGGATTTACTGGGACACTGGAAAGAAAAAATCTTCTTGCAGGAGGCCTTATCTTGAAGCCTATTCTGTACCCTTGTGAAACAATGTTCTGAATCCAAATATTGTGAATCGAATTGATCCAAATTTCTTTGAAAAATCGTAATCTGCCCCCTACCAGCTGGGCTGGAATGAGGGCCGCACCTTCATGTTGACTTGGGAGCTGACTTTGGCTTTCTAAAAGGTTTGGATTTATTCCAGACTGGAGATGGTTTCCAAACTGATACCGTTCTTGTAGGGGAAGGATCAGGCTTTTGTTCCTTATTGTGACGAAAGGAACGAAAACGATTAGAAGACCTAAATTTACCTTTAGATTTTTTATCCTGTGGTAAAAATGTTCCTTTCCCCCCAGTAACAGTTTAAATAATGGAATCCAACTGTGAACCAAATAATTTATTACCCTGGAAAGAAAGGGAAAGCAAAGTTGACTTGGAAGACATATCAGCATTCCAAGTTTTAAGCCATAAAGCTCTTCTAGCTAAAATAGCTAGAGACATATACCAGACATCAACCCTAATGATATCAAAGATGGCATCACAAATAAAATTATTAGCATGTTGAAGAAGATTAACAATGCTATGAGAATCATGATCTGTCACTTGCTGCGCTAAAGCTTCCAACCAAAAAGTTGAAGCTGCAGCAACATCTTAGAAAGGATTCAATTTTTCTATCTAAAGGATCCTTAAAGGAAGTACTATCTGCCGTAGGAATAGTAGTACGTTTAGCAAGAGTAGAGATAGCCCCATCAACTTTAGGGATTTTGTCCCAAAACTCTAATCTGTCAGATGGCACAGGATATAATTGCTTAAAACGTTTAGAAGGAGTAAATGAATTACCCAAATTATTCCATTCCCTGGAAATTACTTCAGAAATAGCATCAGGGACAGGAAAAACTTCTGGAATAACTACAGGAGATTTAAAAACCTTATTTAAACGTTTAGATTTAGTATCAAGAGGACCAGAATCTATTTCTAATGCAATTAAGACTTCTTTAAGTAAAGAACGAATAAATTCCATTTTGAATAAATATGAAGATTTATCAGCATCAATCTCTGAAACAGAATCCTCTGAACCAGAGGAATCATTATCAGAATCAGAATGATGATGTTCATTTAAAAATTCATCTGAAAAATGAGAAGTTTTAAAAGACCTTTTACGTTTACTAGAAGGAAGAATAACAGACATAGCCTTCTTAATGGATTTAGAAACAAAATCTCTTATGTTAATAGGAACAGGAGTATTAGATGTTGATGGAACAGCAACAGGTAATGTAACATTACTAAAGGAAATATTATCTGCATTAGCAAGTTTGTCATGACATTCATTACAAACAACAGCTGGAGGAACAGATACCATAAGTTTACAGCAAATACACTTAGCTTTGGTAGATCCAGCATCAAGCAGCGATTTTCCAGAAGTATCTTCTGATTCAGGCTCAATCTGAGACATCTTGCAATATGTAAAAGAAAAAACAACATATAAAGCAAAATTGATCAAATTCCTTAAATGACAGTTTCAGGAATGGGAAAAAATGCCAGTGAACAAGCTTCTAGCAACCAGAAGCAATAAACAATGAGACTTAAATAATGTGGAGACAATAATGACGTCCATATTTTTTGGCGCCAAAAAGACGCCCACATTATTTGGCGCCTAAATGCTTTTAGCGCCAAAAATTACGCCAACATTTTTGGCGCAAAAAACGTCAAAAAATGACGCAACTTCCGGCGACAAGTATGACGCCGGAAATAATAAAGAAAAATTTTTGCGCCAAAAAAGTCCGCGCCAAGAATGACGCAATAAAATGAAGAATTTTCAGCCCCCGCGAGCCTAACAGCCCACAGGGAAAAAAGTCAAATTTTAAGGTAAGAAAAATTGATTATTCAAATGCATTATCCCAAATAATGAAACTGACTGTCTGAAATAAGGAATATTGAACATCCTGAATCAAGGCAAATAAATGTTTAAACACAAATATTTAGAACTTTATATAAAAGTGCCCAACCATAGCTTAGAGTGTCACAAAAAATAAGACTTACTTACCCCAGGACACTCATCTACATGTAGTAGAAAGCCAAACCAGTACTGAAACGAGAATCAGTAGAGGTAATGGTATATATAAGAGTATATCGTCGATCTGAAAAGGGAGGTAAGAGATGAATCTCTACGACCGATAACAGAGAACCTATGAAATAGACCCCGTAGAAGGAGATCATTGAATTCAAATAGGCAATACTCTCCTCACATCCCTCTGACATTCACTGCACGCTGAGAGGAAAATCGGGCTCCAACCTGCTGCGGAGCTCATATCAACGTAGAATCTAGCACAAACTTACTTCACCACCTCCACAGGAGGCAAAGTTTGTAAAACTGATTTGTGGGTGTGGTGAGGGGTGTATTTATAGGCATTTTGAGGTTTGGGAAACTTTGCCCCTCCTGGTAGGAATGTATAACCCATACGTCACTAGCTCATGGACTCTTGCTAATTACATGAAAGAAATGTAAGTCTTCCAGACTCGATAATAAATCCTCCTAGACACAGATTTACGAGCCTGTAACATAGTATTAATTACTGAGTCAGAGAAACCTCTATGACTAAGAATCAAGCGTTCAATTTCCATACCTTCAAATTTAATGATTTGAGATCCTGATGAAAAAAGGGCCTTGAGATAGAAGGTCTGGTCTTAACGGAAGAGTCCAAGGTTGGCAACTGGCCATCCGAATGAGATCCGCATACCAAAACCTGTGAGGCCATGCTGGAGCCACCAGCAGTACAAACGAACGTTCCATTAGAATTTTGGAAATCACTTTTGGAAGAAGAACTAGAGGCGGAAAGATATAGGCAGGATGATAATTCCAAGGAAGCGACAACGCGTCCACTGCCTCCGCCTGAGGATCCCTGGATCTGGACAGATACCTGGCAAGTTTCTTGTTTAGATGAGAGGCCATCAGATCTATTTCTGGAAGTCCCCAGATTTGAACAATCTGAAGAAAAACCTCTGGGTGAAGGGACCATTCGCCTGGATGTAACGTCTGGCGACTGAGATAATCCGCTTCCCAATTGTCTACACCTGGGATGTGAACCGCAGAGATTAGACAGGAGCTGGATTCCGCCCATACAAGTATCCGAGATACTTCTTTCATAGCCTGAGGACTGTGAGTCCCACCCTGATGATTGACATATGCCACGGTTGTGACATTTTCTGTCTGAAAACAAATAAACGATTCTCTCTTCAGAAGAGGCCAGAACTGAAGAGCTCTGAAAATCGCACGGAGTTCCAAAATGTTGATTGGTAATCTCGCCTCCTGAGATTCCCAAACCCCCTGCGCTGTCAGAGATCCCCATACAGCTCCCCAACCTGACAGACTCGCATCTGTTGAGATCACAGTCCAGGTTGGACGAACAAAAGAAGCCCCTTGGACTAAACGATGGTGATCTATCGACCACGTCAGAGAGTGTCGTACATTGGGATTTAAGGATATTAATTGTGATATCTTTGTATAATCCCTGCACCATTGGTTCAGCATACAAAACTGAAGAGGTCGCATGTGAAAACGAGCAAAGGGGATCGCGTCCGATGCAGCAGTCATGACACCTAGAATTTCCATGCATAAAGCTACCGAAGGGAATGATTGAGACTGAAGGTTTCGACAGGCTGAAACCAATTTCAGACGTCTCATTTCTGTTAGAGACAAGGTCATTGACACTGAATCTATTTGAAAACCCAAAAAGGTTACCTGAGTCTGAGGAATCAACGAACTCTTTGATAAATTGATCCTCCAACCATGTCTTTGAAGAAACGACACAAGTTGATTCGTATGAGATTGTGCAGAATGTGAAGACTGAGCAAGTACCAAGATATCGTCCAAATAAGGAAATACCGCAATACCCTGTTCTCTGATTACAGAGAGAAGGGCACCGAGAACCTTTGAAAAAATCCTTGGAGCTGTTGCTAGGCCAAACGGAAGGGCCACAAACTGGTAATGCTTGTCTAGAAAAGAGAATCTCAGAAACTGAAAGTGATCTGGATGAAT
The DNA here is from genome assembly GCF_027579735.1 of Bombina bombina. Taxonomy (NCBI): domain Eukaryota; kingdom Metazoa; phylum Chordata; class Amphibia; order Anura; family Bombinatoridae; genus Bombina; species Bombina bombina. The sequence continues at coordinate 916,049,797 of NC_069502.1, read as the reverse complement.
CGGAATATGAAGATATGCATCCTGTAAATCTATTGTGGACATATAATGCCCTTGCTGAACAAAAGGCAGAATAGTCCTTATAGTTACCATTTTGAATGTTGGTATCCTTACATAACGATTCAATATCTTTAGATCCAGAACTGGTCTGAAGGAATTCTCCTTCTTTGGTACAATGAATAGATTTGAGTAAAACCCCAGACCCTGTTCCAGAACTGGAACTGGCACAATTACTCCAGCCAACTCTAGATCTGAAACACATTTCAGAAATGCCTGAGCCTTCACTGGGTTTATTGGAATGCGAGAAAGAAAAAATCTCTTCGCAGGCGGCTTTACCTTGAAACCTATTCTGTACCCTTGTGAAACAATGTTCTGAATCCAAAGACTGTGAATCGAATCGATCCAAACGTCTTTGAAAAATCGTAACCTGCCCCCTACCAGCTGTGCTGGAATGAGGGCCGCACCATCATGTGGACTTGGGAGATGGTTATGACTTTCTAAAAGGCTTGGATTTATTCCAGATTGGAGAAGGTTTCCAAACAGAAACCGTTCCTTTAGGGGAAGGGTCAGGCTTCTGTTCCTTATTCTGACGAAAGGAACGAAAACGATTAGCAGCCCTATATTTACCTTTAGATTTTTTGTCCTGAGGCAAGAAAGTTCCTTTCCCCCCAGTAACAGTTGAAATAATAGAATCCAACTGGGAACCAAATAATTTATTACCTTGGAAGGAAAGAGAAAGCAAAGTTGACTTAGAAGACATATCTGAATTCCAAGTTTTAAGCCATAAAGCTCTTCTAGCTAAAATAGCTAAAGACATATACCTGACATCAACTCTAATGATATCAAAGATGGCATCACAAATAAAGTTATTAGCATGTTGAAGAAGTTTAACAATGCTATGAGTATTATGGTCTGATACTTGTTGTGCTAAAGCCTCCAACCAAAAAGTGGAAGCGGCAGCAACATCAGCCAAAGAAATAGCAGGCCTAAGAAGATTACCTGAACATAAATAAGCTTTCCTTAGAAAGGATTCAATCTTCCTATCTAAAGGATCCTTAAAGGAAGTACTATCTGCTGTAGGAATAGTAGTACGTTTAGCAAGAGTAGAGATAGCCCCATCAACTTTAGGGATTTTGTCCCAAAACTCTAATCTGTCAGATGGCACAGGATACAATTTCTTAAACCTTTGAGAAGGAGTAAATGAAGTACCCAGATTATTCCATTCCCTAGAAATTACTTCAGAAATAGCATCAGGGACAGAAAAAACTTCTGGAATAACTGTAGGAGGTTTAAAAACCGAATTTAAACGCTTAGTAGATTTAGTATCAAGAGGACTAGATTCCTCTATCTCTAATGCCATTAAAACTTCTTTAAGTAAAGAGCGAATAAATTCCATTTTAAATAAATATGAAGATTTATCAGTGTCAATATCTGAGACAGAATCCTCTGAACCAGAAAAATCCTCATCAGAAACAGACAAATCAGAATGATGACGGTCATTTAAAAATTCATCTGAAAAATGAGAAGTTTTAAAAGACCTTTTACGTTTACTGGAAGGAGGAATAACAGACATAGCCTTCCTAATAGATTTAGAAACAAATTCTTTTATATTAACAGGAACATCCTGAGTATTAGATGTTGAGGGAACAGCAACAGGTAATGGTATATTACTAATGGAAATACTATCTGCATTAGCAAGTTTATCATGACATTCATCACAAACTACAGCCGGAGGAACAGTTACCACAAGTTTACAACAAATGCACTTAACTTTGGTAGAACCAGCATCAGGCAGCTTCTTTCCAGGAGTAGATTCTGATCCAGGGTCAATTTGAGACATCTTGCAATATGTAAAAGAAAAACAACATATAAAGCAAAATTTATCAAATTCCTTAAATGACAGTTTCAGGAATGGGAAAAAAATGCCAATGAACAAGCCTCTAGCAACCAGAAGCAATGAAAAATGAGACTGAAATAATGTGAAAAAAAGGTGGAAACAAGAATGACGCCCACATTTTTTAGCGCCAAAAAAGACGCCCACATTATTGTCGCCTAAAATTTTTTGGCGCCAAGAATGACGCCACATCCGGTGACGCCGACATTTTTGGCGCAAAACATAAAAAAAATGACGCAAACACGAACAACTTCCGGCGTCAAGTATGACGCCGGAAATGACAAAAAAAAAAAAAATTTGCGCCAAAAAAGTCCGCGCCAAGAATGACGCAATAAATTGAAGCATTTTCAGCCCCCGCGAGCCTAACAGCCCACAGGGAAAAAAGTCAATTGAAACAATTTTTAAGGTAAGAAAAAAATTGATTATTCATATGCATTATCCCAAATAATGAAACTGACTGTCTGAAATAAGGAATATTGATCATCCTGAATCATGGCAAATATAAGTTTAAAGACATATATTTAGAACTTTATATATAAAGTGCCCAACCATAGCTTAGAGCGTCACAAAAAATAAGACTTACTTTCCCCAGGACACTCATCTACATATAGTAGATAGCCAAACCAGTACTGAAACGAGAATCAGTAGAGGTAATGGTATATACAGGGAGTGCAGAATTATTAGGCAAATGAGTATTTTGACCACATCATCCTCTTTATGCATGTTGTCTTATTCCAAGCTGTATAGGCTCGAAAGCCTACTACCAATTAAGCATATTAGGTGATGTGCATCTCTGTAATGAGAAGGGGTGTGGTCTAATGACATCAACACCCTATATCAGGTGTGCATAATTATTAGGCAACTTCCTTTCCTTTGGCAAAATGGGTCAAAAGAAGGACTTGACAGGCTCAGAAAAGTCAAAAATATTGAGATATCTTGCAGAGGGATGCAGCACTCTTAAAATTGCAAAGCTTCTGAAGCGTGATCATCGAACAATCAAGCGTTTCATTCAAAATAGTCAACAGGGTCGCAAGAAGCGTGTGGAAAAACCAAGGCGCAAAATAACTGCCCATGAACTGAGAAAAGTCAAGCGTGCAGCTGCCAAGATGCCACTTGCCACCAGTTTGGCCATATTTCAGAGCTGCAACATCACTGGAGTGCCCAAAAGCACAAGGTGTGCAATACTCAGAGACATGGCCAAGGTAAGAAAGGCTGAAAGACGACCACCACTGAACAAGACACACAAGCTGAAACGTCAAGACTGGGCCAAGAAATATCTCAAGACTGATTTTTCTAAGGTTTTATGGACTGATGAAATGAGAGTGAGTCTTGATGGGCCAGATGGATGGGCCCGTGGCTGGATTGGTAAAGGGCAGAGAGCTCCAGTCCGACTCAGACGCCAGCAAGGTGGAGGTGGAGTACTGGTTTGGGCTGGTATCATCAAAGATGAGCTTGTGGGGCCTTTTCGGGTTGAGGATGGAGTCAAGCTCAACTCCCAGTCCTACTGCCAGTTTCTGGAAGACACCTTCTTCAAGCAGTGGTACAGGAAGAAGTCTGCATCCTTCAAGAAAAACATGATTTTCATGCAGGACAATGCTCCATCACACGCGTCCAAGTACTCCACAGCGTGGCTGGCAAGAAAGGGTATAAAAGAAGAAAATCTAATGACATGGCCTCCTTGTTCACCTGATCTGAACCCCATTGAGAACCTGTGGTCCATCATCAAATGTGAGATTTACAAGGAGGGAAAACAGTACACCTCTCTGAACAGTGTCTGGGAGGCTGTGGTTGCTGCTGCACGCAATGTTGATGGTGAACAGATCAAAACACTGACAGAATCCATGGATGGCAGGCTTTTGAGTGTCCTTGCAAAGAAAGGTGGCTATATTGGTCACTGATTTGTTTTTGTTTTGTTTTTGAATGTCAGAAATGTATATTTGTGAATGTTGAGATGTTATATTGGTTTCACTGGTAAAAATAAATAATTGAAATGGGTATATATTTGTTTTTTGTTAAGTTGCCTAATAATTATGCACAGTAATAGTCACCTGCACACACAGATATCCCCCTAAAATAGCTAAAACTAAAAACAAACTAAAAACTACTTCCAAAAATATTCAGCTTTGATATTAATGAGTTTTTTGGGTTCATTGAGAACATGGTTGTTGTTCAATAATAAAATTAATCCTCAAAAATACAACTTGCCTAATAATTCTGCACTCCCTGTAAGAGTATATCGTCGATCTGAAAAGGGAGGTAAGAGATGAATCTCTACGACCGATAACAGAGAACTAGATCCCGTAGAAGGAGACCATTGAATTCAAATAGGCAATACTCTCTTCACATCCCTCTGACATTCACTGCACTCTGAGAGGAAAACCGGGCTCCAGCCTGCTGCGAAGCGCATATCAACGTAGAATCTAGCACAAACTTACTTCACCACCTCCACGGGAGGCAAAGTTTGTAAAACTGAATTGTGGGTGTGGTGAGGGGTGTATTTATAGGCATTTTGAGGTTTGGGAAACTTTGCCCCTCCAGGTAGGAATGTATATCCCATACGTCACTAGCTCATGGACTCATGCTAATTACATGAAAGAAAAGTGTTTTCACCATATTGTCTAAATACCAATCCCCAGTGTTTTCACAATGTCCCCATGATCTAAATTGGAAATGTGTATATTTTTTAATCACATGCTCTTTAGTTAACTCAATGTTTCCAAATTATCCTCTATGTTGTAAAGGCAAATTCCCCAAAAATATTAACTGATTTTTGGTAAAGGCAGGGTAAAAGTGTAGCCTCTGAACAGGCGTTTGGAAGATCTGGATTGATTATTAGATTAGTAGTTGTAGATTTTAGCTGTGTTGCCCAAAAATGTTACATGGAAGAACTGAGAAAAATGTGGAAATATTTACTTGATTAATAATGATAACTGTACAACATAATTAGCATGCTGTTGCACTGCAGCAGCATAATTTTATAATGTTAAATTGATTGACAGGCACACAGGTCAGACTCTTACCATGCACATCTCTTGCAGAAGTTGATCTATTGAATTATCTCTCTGATGGTCAGAATTGATGAAGACCTTGCTTGGCGGCTAGCTAGTAGTTCGAACTATCTTCCCTCTCATGACCTCATCTCGAAGTCTCTCTCCTCAGCTCAGTCTGACAGCTCTCGACTGACCTGTCACTTTCTATCACGCCCCTAATTTTGAGTGCAGATGGCATAAACACGGTGTGGATCATATGGGTACGGCCACCCAACCCCAACCCTTCAGTGAAAAACAAACTGCCCTCCCCGCCAGCGGGGACTTTAAAATGTTTTAGTAGTGGTGTGCGTGGTATGTGCTAAAAAATTAGACTGGCGATGTACGCAATCGGATAAACTAAAAAAACGGGACAAAATGTACATTATTAAAAAAAAACGACGGGACAGGGGAAGAAACATACAATAACGGTACTGTCCCTTTCAAAACGGGATGTATGGTCAGCCTACCTACAAAGGACCAGATTAGTGCCAATTAAAGCCCCCACTCGAGCGTTAAAGGGACAGTCAAGTCCAAAATAAACTTTCATGATTCAGATAGGGCATGTAATTTTAAACAACTTTCCAATTTACTTTTATCATCAATTTTGCAGTGAGCACTTATTGGCTAAAATGCAAGTCTATAAAAAAACTGAAATAAGAAAATTTATGCTTACCTGATAAATTTGTTTCTTTTTAGACACGATGAGTCCACGGATTTCATCCTTACTTGTGGGATTACGCCTCCTGATCAGCAGGAGGAGGCAAAGAGCACCACAGCAGAGCTGCATATATAGCTCCTTCCTTCCCTCCCACTCCAGTCATTCAACCGAAGTTAGGAAGAGAAAGGAAAAGCCAAGGTGCAGAGGTGACTGAAGTTTTAACAAAAATAGTAACAACCTGTCTTATAGAAAAGGGTGAGCCGTGGACTCATCGTGTCTAAAAAGAAACAAATTTATCAGGTAAGAATAAATTTTCTTTTCTTTTTAAAGACACGATGAGTCCATGGATTTCATCCTTACTTGTGGAATACAATACCAAAGCTAGAGTACACGGATGAAAAGGGAGGGACAAGACAGGGAACCCAAACAGAAGGCACCACTGCTTGAAGAACCTTTCTCCCAAAAACAGCCTCAGCCGAGGCAAAAGTATCAAATTTGTAAAATTTAGAAAAAGTGTGAAGAGAGAACCAAGTTGCAGCCTTGCAAATCTGTTCTACAGAAGCTTAATATTTGAATGCCCATGAGAAAGCAACAGCCCTAGTGGAATGAGCCATAACTCCTTCAGGAGGCTGCTGTCCAGTAGTCTCATATGCAAAACGGATGATACTCGTCAGTCAAAAAGAAAGAGAGGTAGCCGTAGCTTTCTGACCCTTAGGTTTTCCAGAGAAAATTACAAACAAAGAAGAGGACTGACGAAAATCCTTAGTTACTTATAAATAAAATTTAAAGGCACGGACCACGTCCAAATAGTGCAAGAGACGTACTTTCTGATAAGAAAAAGTAGGACACAAGGAAGGAAAAACAATCTCCTGATTAATGTTCCTGTTTCAAACAACCTTAGGAAGGAACCCTAGGTTAGTACATAAAAATACCTTATCCGAATGAAAAATAAGGTAAAGAGAATTGTATTGTAACGCCGAAAGTTCAGACACTCTTCGAGCTGAAAAAAACCCAACAAGAAATAAAACTTTCCAAGATAACAACTTAATATCTATGGAATGCATAGGCTCAAACGGAACCCCTTGAAGAACCGTAAGAACAAAATTCAAACTCCATGGAGGAGCAATTGGTTTAAACACAGGCATGATTCTAATCAACTCCTGAAAAAAGGACTGAACATCTGGGACAACTGCCACAACTGCCAGATGCTTGTGTAACAAAATAGATAAGGCAGAAATCTGACCCGTTAGGGAACTTGCTGATAAACCCTTCTCCAATCCTTCTTGGAGAAAAGACAAAAAAGTCTGGGAATCCTAACTCTACTCCATGAGTAGCCCCTGGACCCACACCAATACACACGCCATATCTTATGTAAAATCTGAATAAAAACAGGCTTTCTAGCCTTAATCATTGTCCCAATGACCTAGTCAGAAAAACCCCACTTGGATAAAAAGTGTTCAAGCACCAAGCAGTCAGTTACCGATAAACCAGATTTGTGTGAAGGAGGGACCCTTGATTAGAAGATGCCTCCTCAATAGAAGTCTCCAAAATGGCAGAAATGACATGTCCACCAGATCTGGATACCAAATCCTACAAGGCAAAACCGGTGCCATGAGAATCACCGAAGGCCTCTCCAGCTGGATATGAGCAATGGCCCAAAGAAAATAATAAATCAACGGAGTAAAAAGCCGGAAAACACTTCCGGATGGAGTTCCCACTACCCTGGGTGAAGGACTTCCAGCGCAGGAAAATCCCCCCCCCCGGGAAGTAGCTCGCCAACAGGCAGCAAGAATGGGCCTCCGTCCACTGAAGGATATTCGATACCTCTGCCATCGCCAAGGAACTCCCCGTTCCTCCCAGACGATTGAGGTAAGCCACTGATGATATTTAAGCAACTGGAACCTGAAAATCTGGACCGAGGCTAACTGAAGCCAGACCAGAAGAACATGGTAGATCGCTCCCAGCTCCAGAATGTTTATAGGAAGAAAAAACTCTGGCTGATTCCAAACCCCCTGAGCCCTTAGGGAGCTCCATACTGCTCCCCACCCTAGAAGGCTGGCGTCTGGTGTCACTAACACCCAAGATAATCTGTGAAACAGGTTCCCTGGGAAAGATGATCCAGAGACAATCACCACTGAAAAGAATTCCTTGTCTCCTGCTCCTGGAAGTACTCGAGGAGACAAATCTGTATAATCTCCGATCCATTGCCTGAGCATGCTTAACTGCATCTCTGATTTCTCGACATGCCGTCAGGAAAATCACCATTGATATGGAAGCTACTATGATTCCCAAGAAAGATACTCTTGGACTAAGGAACCCTTTTCCAAAATTACTTTCTACCCGTAAGACCTAGGGAAGGACAACACCAAGACCGTGTGAAATCTTGTTAGCTGTAAGGATGATGCCTGGACTAGAATGTCGCCCAGATAGAACGCCACTGCATTGTCCCGAAACTGAGCACCGTCAACCACACTCCCAGAGCCCTTGTGAAAACTCAGAGTTGCGGCAAGACCGAAAGGCAAAGCCACGAACTGGAAGCGTATGAGAATGGCCGCGTCCTTTAAATTGACCCCACTGATCAAGGGAAGACTGGAATGAATAGTTGCCATCTTGAAGGACGGTACCAAATAAACACTGTTTAGACTCTTGAGACCTAATAAAAAAAAAAAAAGTCTGAAGGTTCCCTCTTTTCTGGGAATCACAAACCGATTGGTACAAAAAAAGCCCATACCCAGTACCTGTATTGGAACTGGAACAATCATACCCAGGTCCTAGGTTTCTCTTACACAGTGTAAGAACGCCTCACCTTTATCTGATCTGCAGATAATCTGGAAAGCAAAAACCCGTCTCTGGGAGGAAAATTCATTAACTCTAATTTGAATCCCTGGAACACTATTAGGATGCAAATAGCAGTAGTTGGATTCAAACCCCAAAACCTCCTGCTTGCAAGATAGGTAAGCTAACCATTATGCTACAAATGTTAGCCTTTCTATTGCCCAGGAATTCTGAGCATCACGAACCCAAATCTGAGCGAAGACAATATCCGATCCTGGATCAGAGTCATGCCCATCAAGCTGTCCTTGATTCAACAGCAAGCTATTTGGATTTTTTTTTTTTTTTTTTAAAGGAAGGAAATTATTCTCCTCAAGCCCGACTCCAACAAGGTCTTCCCCTTGTAAGGAATCGCCAAAAGCTTAGACTTAGAGTATACATCCATAAAAAAAAATACTAACCAAAAGGTTCTGTGAGCTGGTTAATATTTGACATTGTATGTATTGGGTACTTGTAAAGCGCGGCTAATCCCCGTAAGGGTCTCAAGGCGCTGCTCATTTTATCAACCTCAGAAGGATGAAAGGCTGAGTGGACCTCGCCGGGGATCAAACCTGCAACCCTTGGATTGTTACATACCTCAGCCACAGTGACTTAGCATGCTGAGCTCTCTGTCCGGCCTGATATCCTATCCTTGAGTTTAACCAGAAAAGTTTCTGACTTAGTAGTATCAAACAACGCATCAAATCACTATGCCGTCGCACTAGTGACGGTATCAAAATACACAGCTGGTTGCCTTGGGGAACCTTGAACAACCCAACTCTCCTCTAAGGGTATAGTAGTTCTCTTAGTTGAGCTGGAAACTACTCCATCCTGAGTGGACTATGGGAAACATCATATTAAATATAGGAATGCGGAAAACTTCCATTCCTTATAACTTACTGGGCAAACTAGAATAGACTACACCATTTGTAATAGTCACTACTGAATCAATCAGCCTAAAGGATTGATTATAATCCTTCTAGAAATGTTGTCTACCTCGTGGTAAAAACATATAATGTATGAAATGCAAAGCAACTCCAGGTGGAGTAAGAGGAAGCGCAGAGCACTGCATGTGAGCATCCACAGACTCTCAAACAACAAACGCCCGTGAAGGAGTAATTTCAGGAAAAGGTGAAATTCTGTATAAGAAATTGACACATAAAAAACGTTACTGACTCTTTAAAAAAGTAACTTCTTACTTCAGAGTGCCGAAGCAAGCTAAAGTAGCATGCCAATATAGCTGCTTATAGACATCGCCATGACATTAAATAAGCAAAGTCTTGTGCAGTAATTCCAGATGGAAATTGCAAGGAACCGCAGAGCACTGCATGTGACTCTTAAGCCCACGCGCCCCTGCACGTGGGCGTGGCTTAAGAAAAAAATCTTACACAGTTACCAACCCGCCGGGAGAAGTACAATATTAATAATTATAAAAACTCCAATGATTGTGACAACGCTGCCCGATAAATCCCAGGCTCTGCTGCTACACTGACTCCTCGCCCAAATGTCCCCTATGTCTAAGGGGAGACTAAACGATAACGAAAAGGAGTGTTCTGTTCCCATGTGCAAACATCCCCTTTCTCTCGTCCCATGCACAAGTACCTAAGGGGAAACTATGCGATAAACATGAGGCTCGTGTATAATAAATAAAGAGTATCCGCTATGCTTGAGACTGCTAAAGGCCCCGAGTCTGTTGTAAAGCTGCACAAAGGTCCCCTACCTAAGGGGAGACTATGAGATAAACATGAGGCTCGTGTATAATAAATAGTCTCCTCTATGTTTGAGACTGCTAAAGGCCCCCGAGCCTGTTGTAAAGCTGCCCAAACGTCCCCTACCTAATGGGAGACTATGTGATAAACATGAGGCCCGAGTATAATAAATAAAGAGTCTCCTTAATTTTGAGCCTCCTGCAGCCCCAGTGTCTGCTGCAAAACTGCCCAAACGTCCCCTATGTCTAAGGGGAAACTTATTAAAAACAATAATGAGGCTTATGTAGAAAATAAATGAAGTGCCCTCTTTATTTCTGAGACTTCCCAAATCCCCAGAAAAAAGTCAGCACTTACCTCATTTTCTGCCTGGCAGCAAGGCAGACTCCAGGTGTAAGAGGTCCTATCCCTCCCATTTACCTGAGAATCAAGAGAAAATCCTGAGTTAGAATGTCTCAGGTTTTCCAGAGACAGGGCAGCAACAATATATGGGAGGCGCAGTGAGAATTATGTCCCACCAGTTCCCATTGCTTTAACCCTTTGGCTGCTAAGCCATTTCCCACCTGGGTGCTAATATTTTTTTTATTATTATTATTATTATTGAAATGTTTGAAAACTTTTTTTTTTACTTTTTAATTTTTTTTTGCAGACCCCCAAGACTTACACTTGTGGAAAGGTTAGGCGATTACCTTTCCAACAATGGGTCTTGGGGGTCTGTAGCTGCTTAGATGCCTGAGATACAGGCTTCTAAGCAGCATGCCCCCTCCTCCTATACTTAACATTGTTAAGTATAAATAAAGTTGCGCGGTGACGTCATCACACAATTCCGGGTGACGTCACCGCGCATCACGTGAAGCCCCAGCGATGCCTGTCACTCTACAGGCACGATTGCCGGGGTAGGATCAGTAAGGAGCCCCCAGATCTCCCTCAAGGTGGGAGAGTGCTCATGACGGCTCTGAGCCATCATTAGCACCAGAGTGAGAAACTCTGTGACGGCTCAGAGCCGTCATTAGCACTCAAAGGGTTAAAGTCCCCAAATGCTCTACTGCAGAGACTGATATGGACTAGGCTACACCCCAGAACAAAGCAGCACACTCTGGCACTACTTTAAAAACAATAAACTCTTGATTGAAGAATCTATAACTAACACCTCACTTTACCTCTTCCTATCACTAACACAGGCAAAGAGAATGACTGGGGTGGGAGGGAAGGGAGGAACTATATATACAGCTCTGCTGTGGTGCTCTTTGCCTCCTCCTGCTGACCAGGAGGCGATATCCCACAAGGAGGAAATCCGTGGACTCATCGTGTCTTTAAAAAGAAAAGGGGGCAGTTTGCAGAGGCTTAGATGCAAGGTAATCACAGAGGTAAAACTTGTATTATTATAACTGTGTTGGTTATGCAAAACTGGGGAATGGCTAATAAAGGGATTATCTATATTTGTAAACAACAAAAATTCTGGTGTTGACTGTCCCTTTAATTGCGCTAGAAGTAACCTTTTTGCACGTGTTGGGTTGTGCTCGTATTATTAGTTCAAAGTTAACTGTTTTCACTCTTGCTCTAACCCCACGAGCACAAAAAGCCAAACTTAGAATATTTTGTGTGCGCGATCATGGATTCCCCATGAACCTAACACCTTACTCTTGCGCAAACCCGATCGCATATTCTCATGTGTGCTAACCAATGATCTTCACATAGCAGAATATGTTCTATTTATTCATAAATTTATATATTTATATCTATAATGTTTTTTGTACAATCTATATCTATACCTATATATATATATATATATATATATATATATATATATACACATACACATGATTACAATGATTACATATAGGTATAGATATATACAGGTATTTATAGTAATATCTATTTACATATACTTACAACATATTCTGCTATGTGCAGAACACTGGAATGTGAAATATTTACAGTAAATATACACTAAAACACTTTATTAATTCTAAATATATTTTTTCATGCTTTTTATCTACATAACTGTAAAGGACTCCAATGCAATTCTATATATGTATACATATGTATTTATATGTGTATATATATGTCTGTAAATACATATATACGAATATAAATATATATATAAGTACATATATATAAACATATATATATCTATCTCTACGGTGAGTGGGTGCACGCAAGGACAGGAGACACTGCAAGATCTCCACACATAGAATAATCCAATGTACGTCCACAGCACTCCAAAGTCTCTTTTTAGCACTTTATTGTGACAAGTAAAATAGCAACGTTTCAGGGTCATAGCCCCTTAGTCATGCTTGATACATTACACACTTTTACAAGACTTTTAAATCTTTTCTTGGCGCCAGAGAGCCGATGGCTATACACATACTCCATCTAGTGGTTGTTGTGTGAAATTACCGTGTTACTTACATATTACATTTATATTCTCATAATAATACATTTGATTACATGTATGCTACATTTATGAAAAATGCCACATCTTACTCTAATATCATTGTGGTTTAACCACTGCATAAAACTGATAAGGATGTTAAATATGGGAGTTAAATAAATACTTATTTACAAAATAACTGGACATACATATTAAAAGAAAAAGGTGAGATCATATTCTTTATTAAGGCCCCTGGGGGCCAAGGTCTCAAGTTTGTGTACCCACCACATTTCCTTTTGTTTCAGCCATTTTTCCCTGTCCATACCATTCCTGGGAGGCCTTATGTGGTCAATGACCTTCCATCTTAATTGGCTTAAAGGGCCATAATATCCAAATGTTTAAACACTTGAAAGTGATGCAGCATAGCTGTAAAAATCTGACTAGAAAATATCACCCGAACATCTCTATGTAAAAAAGAAAGATATTTTACCGCAAAAGTTTCTCAGTAGCCACATCCCATTGTAAAGGACTTCTAAGCAGCAAATCAGTATGTAAGGAAGTTTACAATGAAATCTCATAAGAGTTAAGTGAAATCTCATGAGATCAAAGTAAAAGAGTTCATGACCTCAGCACTGTTGATTCTGATTGGCTGCTGTTCATTTCTTCATTATTTTTTTTTAACTGCAGCTGGGCTGCAGCCGAGTATAACTTTTTACACAGAACTTACTCTGCTGAGCTGAGGAAATTGTGAGGTAAAATATCTTCCTTTTTTACATAGAAATGCTCAGGTGATATTTTCCTGTCAGCTTTTTACAGTTATGCTGCATCAGTTTCAAGTGATTTAGCATATGATTATTATGTCCCTTTTAACCATGGCCTTTTTCCAAGAAGTGTTTGGACAAGGGGAGCCTCTAGGTTTTTGCATCTAATATTGGAGCGATGTTGGCTCATTCTATCTCTCACTTTGCGAGTAGTTTCCCCTACATATACCATAGAACATGGGCATTTTATTAAGTAGACCACAAAGGAGGATTCACAAGTATAGTACCCATTGATAGTGTATTTCTTCCCACTATGTGGGTGATAAAATTTCGCCCCTCTTATAATAGATCTACAGCTCATACAATTCAGACATGGCAAACTGACTGATCTCTTATTTCCTATAATGGTCTGGATATACTCTTTTATGGGACCCACATTTGTTTGTATCAAATGTTTCCTTAGGCTTTTCACCCTCCTATGGGCCATAAGGGGAAGGTCTTGAAATGGGGCTATATCTTGATTATATTCCTTAAGTATATGCCAATTCTGTCTGATCAATCTTGATATCTTATCACTCAAGGGGCTATATTGGGATACAAAAACCATCCTATTCTCATTAGCTTGTCTTTCATTTTTTTTAGCTTATTCAATTCTACCATTGTATTCTGTACAAGGATAGAGGGATATCCCCTATCTAGGAATTTTCTTGACATTTCCTGTATCCTAACCTCTCGGTTTTCGTCTTCTCTAACCATTTTGTTGACTCTAAGGAGCTGGCTCTTGGGTAGAGAGATAACCAAGTGTCTGGGGTGAAAGCTATTGTGTTGTAGTAAAGTGTTCTTGTCTGTGTCCTTCACATATAGGTCAAATCCTAAGTGGTTACCTGTCCTATAGACCCTTGTATCTAAGAACGACACAGACTCCTCACTGTATGTCCCAGTAAATTCTAGACCTCTCACCACAGAATTTAGTTCATTCACAAAGTTTAACAGGGATTCAATGTCGCCCCACCACACGCCAAACACATCATTAATGTACCGCCACCATATGGCTCCATATTTCTTAAAGTTATTGTTCTCATAGATGATGCTCACCTCAAATTCATTCATGAATAAGTTGGCATATGATGGGGCGACATTGGAACCCATGGCTGTCCCCCTGGTCTGTACAAACCACTTGTCTTAAAACAGGAAGTAATTCTAGTACAATAATAATCTTCTATGAAATCACCCTGTTCATGTGTATATTTCTTGTTCACTAATAGATTCTTGATTATTATGGCTATACCTGTTTTGTGGTTTTATCGAAGTATACAAACTTCTCACATCCAAAGTGAACAACAAATATTTCTCAGAGGGAAATTCTAGAGATTTTGCTTTCTCTAGAAATCTGTCAGACAGCAAGAGACCACCAGGGAGACCCATAGTCTCAAGCGTAGATTCTGTGTACACTAACATATCTAGGTTTATAGATCAAAATCTTACAACCAGAAGTTTGTAAAATGTCGAGTTATTTGAAAGATCCAAATCACTTTCTAGAGAAAGCAAAATTACATGAACAGGGTGATTTCATAGAACAACTTCTGAGATTAATATTGTACTGGAATTACTTCCTTTTTCAAGACGAGTAGTTTGTGCAGACCAGGGGGACAGCCATGGGTTCCAATGTTGCCCCATCATACGCCAACTTATTCATGAATGAATTTGAGGAGAGCATCATCTATGAGAACAATAACTTTAAGAAATATGGAGCCATATGGTGGAGGAGTCTGTATCGTTCTTAGATACAAGGGTCTATAGGACAGGTAACCACTTAGGATTTATAAGAGGGGCAAACTTTTATCACCCACATAGTGGGAAGAAATACAACATCAATGGATTCTATACTTGTGAATCCTCCTTTGTGGTCTACTTAATAAAATGCCCATGTTCTATGGTATAATAACTATTCGCAAAGTGAGAGATAGAATGAGCCAACAATATTAGATGCAAAAACCTAGATGCTCCCCTGTCCAAACACCTCTTGGAAAAAGGCCATGGTTTAAGCCAATTAAAATGGCAGGTCATTGACCACATAAGGCCTCCCAGGAATGGTATGGACAGGGATTAACTGCTGAAACAAAAGGAAATGTGGTGGGTACACAAACTTGAGACCTTGGCCCCCAGGGGCCTTAATAAAGAATATGATCTCACCTGTTTCTTTTAATATGTATGTCCAGTTATTTTGTAAATAAGTATTTATTTAACTCCCGTATTTAACATCCTTATCAGTTTTATGCAGTGGTTAAACCACAATGATATTAGAATAAGATGTGGCATTTTTAATAAATGTATCATACATGTAATTAAATGTATCATGAGAATACAAATGTAATATGTAAGTAACAAGGTAATTTCACACAACAACCACTAGATGGAGTATGTGTATAGTCAGAGGCTCTTTGCCGCCAAAAAAAGATTTAAAAGTCTTGTAAAAGTGTATTAAAGTATCAAGCATGACTAAGGGACTCTGACCCCGAAACGTCACTATTTTACTTGTCACAATAAAGTGATAAAAAGAGACTTTGGAGTGCTGTGGACGTTTTAAAGATTTAGAAGTCTCTCACAAGAAATTTTGATCTTGGCCGTTATAGGAGGTGATGAAGCCTTAGGGCAGAATTTTGAATTGCCTCCTATATATTGCCTCTCAGCATTTTATAGTTTTGACTGACTAATTGTGATGCTGCCTATGGGTTTTCATAATGTGTCTAGCACTCCTTTATTGCAGAGGGTATCTTCATGTATGTATGTGTGTTCTATGTTTAATTTCTTCTCCATATGTATTATCCTGATTGCAGTTTAGTTTATCTATACACAACTTTTTTATGTTATTAGAGTGCTCCACTTACATACTACAGATCTAAAAGCCCTAAATATGCAGGATTGTAATATTTCATACACCTAACTGCTTATTTTATTGGAGATGAAGCCTGCTTGACTATCATTTTTTTCCTCCAGATCCCTTGTACAGGGGGGTCATAAGCTTAGTGAGTGTGTGATGCTACCTGCGGTCGGAGGGACATAACATAGTCAGTTTCCTCCTCCCAGGTGTTTTGGGGTTTTTTGGTGTATTTTTTAGAAAGTTTATTGTTATGTTAACCAGAGAAAGGTTATGTCACTAGTTAAGCTAGGAGATGCCTATATTATGAATTCCCAACATTTTCAACACCCTACTCTTGTGCATATCCAGCATATTCTTAAAGTCCTTTCTGGATTCTAGACTATTTTCAAATGAAGTGTCACTTGTCGCCCATGCATGCAGCTGATCAGGAAGTAAAATAGAGGGATAGGAGTGTCTGCATGTGAAAAAGGGAGTTCCCATCTTTGAAATGAGGGGTCATAGCCCCCTCTAATTTTCAGTTTTGATAAGGAGAGCGTGCATGTTTACAGCTCAATAAAACACAGTGAGGATCAAAAATCTAGTCCCCTCTTTTGAATATTGGGTGACATTCCCCTGTCATTTTTAAGGCAATAACATACCTATTATATTTACTTTATGGGATCAGCAGCCCCAAAAAAGCCGCTATCTCCTAAAGACAATATCTAAACAATACCCCTCACACAAAAGAGGGAATTATCCATTATCAAATGAGGGGCCTCATGCCCCTTAAGATATCAGGTGATTAGTCTAGAACTAGTAATGACCAATCTACAGTTCTGTCATGTAAGGTGCTCTGCGATCACGTGACAGAGCTATAGGCATATGGAACATCAGAGAGTGGGGTATTCCCTATAATGTCCCACCACAATACATAGGCAAACTTGAGACCCCTGATTTGAAAGCAGCAATTCTCATCCTATGTCTGTCCATCTACCATAATAATGACTAATATCACTAAGAATTTGTTCTATTTTGAGGTTTCTGGTAAATTTTAAGGGGCCTTTGTTAAATCCAAACCATGTAAACATATCATAAAAACGCTTATTTAAAAAATTGATACAACCTTTCAAAAAAGAGGTTCCATGTGCTTATTAGAATTAAAGGGACATAAAACTCAATTTTTTCCTTCATGATACAGATATATCATGCAATTTTAATCAACTTTTCAGAGTACTTCTATTATCTAATTTGCATTGTTCTCTTGGTTTCGTTTGTTGAAATCCATACCTAGGTATGCTCAGGAGCATCAATGCACTACAGGGAGCTAGCTGGTGATTGTTGGCTGCACATATATGCCTCTTGTAATTGACTCATACCATGTGCTCAAGCGTAGTATTTATTACCATACTGTAAATATCACTATGAAAATGAAAGTAGTTACTTTTATTATTATAAGTAGCTGTCTTTCTATATGATGCGGGATCGGCATTCTTCTTAAACTAAAGGATGTGGAGGAGAGCTCTAAAAGCTCATGTTCTCGAGCAGTTTAGCTTACCACTAAGGCAAACCAGCCCATGAGAGTGTGGCCCATCCAGAGGATACATCTAGCAAGTTTTAGGTTCTGCAGTGGAGTCGACACAGGTAATGAACTTTGAAGCCTTCCGGTGTCGAACTCCAGAATAGAGTGAGTGTCTGCTTTTGCTATAAATAACACTATACCTATTACTTTGAAGCCTTCCGGTGTCGAACTCCAGAATAGAGTGAGTGTCTGCATTTGCTATAAATAACACTATACCTATTACTTATGGATACCTTCCCCCCACCCCCTTACTACCTAGCTAACTCCCATTTACACCAGATTTGGCCATTTCATGGCTTACAAGATTTCACTGATTCCTGCTGTGTGTTGCTTTGCTGTGTAGTATCTTGTCAGAGAAGAGCTGATCTCTGACCAGGGAAACCCTCCTAGGCTGGCCGGGCTACTGGAACTGGCGGTCGGCCGCATCAAGACCAAACACCCGCTAGCTTTAAATCTGGTCACCCCAGCGGCCCTTTGCTCCAGAGCGGCGCTCTTTTGGGGATAAGTAGCCCCTAGGGAGTTCAAGAGGTGGGAATTACCGGAGAGCTCCTTTGAGAATCAGGGTTTTTGGACACCCCTACCCCCCTGTCACAGATACCAGACTCCCAAGGCTAACCCCCACCCCCTTACTACCTCACCCCTGTAGTTTCTAAGTGGTTTTGAGCTCCTCAGAGCAACCGCCATCTCTGGAAGCTTTTGGTTGCTTGTTTTTGTCACAAATACTTTGTCAGAGAATAGCTGGCCTCTGACCGGAAAAACCCTTCTAGGCTGGCTGGGCTCCTGGAACTACCAGTCGGCCGCCTCACTACGGACACTGCCCTAACCCCTCTAAGGCTGGCTGGGCAGCTGGAACACTCAATCGGCCACAGAACAGCAGGACACATACTAAATTTACCCCTGGTCACTCCAGCGGCCCTTTGCTCCAGAGCTCCGCTCTTTTGGGGATTGGTAGAACCTAAAGAGGACAAGAGATGGGGGAATTACCGGAGGTGAGCTCCTTTGGGAACCGGGGGGTTTGGACACCCCTACCCCCATAACTTCAACAGACTGTATCTCTTTCAAATGACACCCTGGAAGTGCCACTGCTCCACCAGAATCACCCCGAAACCGTCACCCCTGTGTCCTGTGGGACTATGGCTGCTATGGAGGCGCCGGTCTGTCAGGAGGGGATTGTCCAATGTCTAATCAAGATGAGCTTTGTGTATAAAAGAAGTGTGTGTTTTCCAATAAAATCAGTTCCTATTTCACCTAAATGCTAGTATGTCTAGTTATTTGGGTGGGCTCCTGCTAAAATCACTTTCCTGGGCTACATAGCAGCCTGTTCCAGGCCGAGGAAGGACCCTCTGGCAGAGCTGCCTAGTCTGGGTAGCCGGAGTCTGCCACAGGGTGGGACCCTGAATACTGGTGCTGTCGGGCATCAGAGGTGGCTACAGGCTGTGATCATTTGCCAGCTACATAGCTGCAGTCGGCAGGGGGGAAGCAGGACCCATTTGGTGGAGCTACCCAGTCAAGGTAGCCGGAGTATCCGTCACACCCCTATCTTTACCGGGCTATAATTCCTGTCCTCAGAAACGGATCACACCGTTTTTGGACTTTGGCATCTGGGAACCGAGAGCTTTCAAACGACACCCTGGAAGTGCTGCCGCTCCCCCGGAATCACCCCGAAACCATCACCTCTGGGTCCTGGGACTCTGTGGGACTGTGGCTGCTATGGCTGGCGCCAGCCTGTCTGGAGGGGCAGGAATGGCGGGAGATTTGAGAGTCAGATAAGACCCTTTGTGTGTGTATATAATGCGAATGTTTTTCACAATAAAATCAGTTCTTGTTTCACCTGAATGCTAGTCTGTCTAGTTATTTGGGTGGGCTCCTGCTATAATCACTTTCTTAGCTACATAGCTACCTGATGTCAGGTATAGGAAGGACCTTCTGGCAGAGCTACCCAGTCGGGGTAGCCGGAGTCTGTCACAGGGTGGGATCCTGAATACTGGTGCTGTCTGGTATCAAGGTGGGCTACTGGCTGTGATCATTTGGCGGCTTCACAGCTGCAGTCGTCAGGGAGGAAGCAGGACCCTTTTGACGGAGCTACCCAGTCGTTTTAGTGGGGTATCTGTCACACTGTTTATCTTATATTTTGCACTGAAAGACTTTGGGATTAGAGATATCTGAGTTGGCCATATAGCCAAAAAAATGTTTTTCAATACACATAACAGAATTTTGTTAATAATTAATTACATCAGACACACATTGTGTAAACGTCTGCAATGAACGGACATAGTTATCTGCAACATTTAACTCTTCAAAAGGTAAGAAAAACGATGAATGCTTTAACACCTATATTTTTATCATGCTAAAATAACGAGAACACTGTCTGTGGGGTATTTCAAACTCACAATACATGCAGACAACTTATGTTGTGCATTCAGAGGTTTCGGATGCATCTGAATGCCGAAGACGGTGGCCACTAGCGGCATTCGGCTATTTTGAAGCCGGAATAATTCTTGTGAAAGTGCAATAAACTAAGAATTTCAGAGTTTTTCAGTCAGATGAGTATCACCTCCTTCTGACTTGTGTAGTTGTGCATAGACGCGCACAGACAAACAATTTGTACTGGATGAATCTTTGTCACACAAAAAAAAAAAAATTCTCTGATTTTTGCTCATGGGGAAGGTTCGAATTTGTTAACGAAAAAACATTTACCTAAAATTTCCCATGGGGAAAATCTTCAGGCATACAGAGGTCTAGCTAGACAGTGGGTTAAACTTTAATAAAGTTAAAGTAGTGGCTACTGCTACTTCCACAAGTCATCAGCAGCACACAAAAACATAATTTATGCTTACCTGATAAATTTATTTCTCTTGTGATGTATCGAGTCCACGGATTCATCCATACTTGTGGGATATTCTCCTTCCCTACAGGAAGTGGCAAAGAGAGCACCCACAGCAGAGCTGTCTATATAGCTCCTCCCTTAGCTCCACCCCCCAGTCATTAGACCGAAGGCAAACTCACAATACATGCTGACAACTTTTGTTGTGCATTCAGAGGTTTCGGACGCATCTGAATGCCGAAGACGGTGGCCACTAGCGGCATTCGGCTATTTTGAAGCCGGAATAATTCTTGTGAAAGTGCAATAAACTAAGAATTGGATTGTGTTGCACTTTCACAAGAGTAAATCTGGCTCCAAAACTGCTGAATGCCTCTAGCGGCCGCCTTCTCCAAATGCAAATGCATGTCAGTTTCACAAATACAATGCAACAGAAATTGTCCAGAGTTTTTCAGTCAGATGAGTATCACCTCCTTCTGACTTGTGTAGTTGTGCATAGACGCGCACAGACAAACAATTTGTACTGGATGAATCTTTGTCACACACAAAAAAAAAAATATTCTCTGATTTTTGCTCATGGGGAAGGTTCGAATTTGTTAACAAAAAAACATTTACCTAAAATTTCCCATGGGGAACATCTTCAGGCATACAGAGGTCTAGCTAGACAGTGGGTTAAACTTTAATAAAGTTAAAGTAGTGGCTACTGCTACTTCCACAAGCCATCAGCAGCACACAAAAACATAATTTATGCTTACCTGATAAATTTATTTCTCTTGTGATGTATCGAGTCCACGGATTCATCCATACTTGTGGGATATTCTCCTTCCCTACAGGAAGTGGCAAAGAGAGCACCCACAGCAGAGCTGTCTATATAGCTCCTCCCTTAGCTCCACCCCCCAGTCATTAGACCGAAGGCTAGGAAGAAAAAGGAGAAACCATAGGGTGCAGAGGTGACTGAAGTTTTTTTAAATAAAAATATACTGCCTGTCTTAATAAACAGGGCGGGCCGTGGACTCGATACATCACAAGAGAAATAAATTTATCAGGTAAGCATAAATTATGTTTTCTCTTGTAAGATGTATCGAGTCCACGGATTCATCCATACTTGTGGGATACCAATACCAAAGCTTTAGGACATGGATGAAGGGAGGGACAAGACAGGGACCTTAAACGGAAGGCACCACTGCTTGTAGAACCTTTCTCCCAAAAGTAGCCTTCGAAGAAGCAAAAGTATCGAACTTGTAAAATTTGGAAAAAGTATGAAGCAAAGACCAAGTTGCCGCCTTACAAATCTGTTCAACAGAAGCCTCATTTTTAAAAGCCCATGTGGAAGCCACTGCTCTAGTAGAATGAGCAGTAATTCTTTCAGGAGGCTGCTGTCCAGTAGTCTCATAAGCCAAACGGATGATGCTTTTCAGCCAAAAGGAAAGAGAGGTAGCCGTAGCCTTTTGACCTCTCCGTTTACCAGAATAAACAACAAACAATGAAGATGTTTGACGGAAATCTTTAGTTGCTTGTATGTAGAACTTTAAAGCACGAACCACATCAAGATTGTGCAACAGACGTTCCTTCTTTGAGGAAGGATTAGGACGCAGTGAAGGAACAACAATCTCCTGATTGATATTCCTATTAGAAAAAACCTTAGGAAGAAACCTAGGTTTGGTACGCAAAACCACCTTATCTGCATGGAAAACAAGGTAAGGTGAATCACACTGTAAAGCAGATAAAGCAGAAACTCTTCGAGCCGAAGAGATAGCTACTAAAAACAAAACATTCCAAGATAGAAGCTTAACATCTATGGAACGCATAGGTTCAAACGGAACCCCTTGAAGAACTTTAAGAACTAAGTTTAGGCTCCATGGTGGAGCAACAGGTTTAAATACAGGCTTGATCCTGACCAAGGCTTGACTAAATGCTTGAACGTCTGGGACATCGGCCAGACGTTTGTGTAAAAGAATAGACAAAGCAGATATTTGTCCTTTTAACGAACTAGCTGATAATCCCTTCTCCAATCCTTCTTGGAGAAAAGACAATAATCTAGGAATCCTAATCTTACTCCATGAGTAACCCTTGGATTCACACCAATAAAAATATTTGCGCCAAATCTTATGATAAATCTTCCTGGTGACAGGCTTTCTAGCTTGAATCAGGGTATCAATGACTGACTCCACGCTTTGATAGAATCAGGCGTTCAATCTCCAAGCAGTCAGACGCAGAGAAATTAGATTTGGATGTGTGAATGGACCTTGGATTAGAAGGTCCTGCCTCATTGGCAGAGACCACGGTGGAACTGATGACATGTCCACTAGGTCTGCATACCAAGTCCTGCATGGCCACACAGGTGCTATCAGAATCACTGAAGCCTTCTCCTGCTTGATTCTGGCAACCAGACGTGGAAGGAGAGGAAATGTGGAAATACATAGGCCAGATTGAAGGACGAGGGTACTGCTAGAGTATCTATCAGTACCGCCTGGGGATCCCGGGACCTGGACCCGTAACGAGGAAGTTTGGCATTCTGTCGGGACGCCATCAGATCCAATTCTGGTGTGCCCCATAGCCGAGTCAGCTGGGCAAATACTTCCGGATGGAGCACCCACTCCCCCGGATGAAAAGTCTGACGACTTAGGAAATCCGCCTCCCAGTTCTCTACTCCTGGGATATGGATTGCTGAGAGATGGCAAGAGTGATCCTCCACCCATCGGATTATTTTGGTCACCTCCATCATCGCTAGAGAACTCTGTGTTCCTCCTTGATGATTGATATAAGCTACAGTTGTGATGTTGTCCAACTGAAATCTGATGAATTTGGCCGCAGCAAGCTGAGGCCACGCCTGAAGCGCATTGAATATCGCTCTCAGTTCTAGAATGTTTATCGGTAGGAGAGTTTCCTCCTGAGACCATAAGCCCTGTTCTTTCAGGGAGTTCAGACTGCACCCCAGCCTAATAGGCTGGCATCTGTCGTTACTATGAGCCACTCTGGGCTGCGGAAACACATTCCCTGAGACAGGTGGTCCTGAGACAACCACCAGAGAAAAGAATCTAAGGTCTCCTGGTCCAGATTTATTTGAGGAGATAAATCTGCATAATCCCCATTCCACTGTTTGAACATGCATAGTTGCAGTGGTCTGAGGTGTAGGCGGGCAAAAGGAACTATGTCCATTGCCGCTACCATGAGTCCGATAACCTCCATGCACTGAGCCACTGATGGCCGAGGAATGGAATGAAGAGCTTGGCAAGTGGTTAAGAGTTTTGATTTTCTGACCTCCGTCAGAGATATTTTCATTTCTACCGAGTCTATCAGAGTCCCTAGGAAGGAAACTCTTGTGAGAGGGAAGAGAGAACTCTTTTTTTATGTTCACCTTCTACCCGTGAGATCTCAGAAAAGCCAACACGATGTCCGTGTGAGACTTGGCTAATTGGAAAGTCGATGCCTGAATTAAGATGAAGGGCCACGAACTGGAAATGCCTGTCCAGAAAGGAAAATCTGAGGAATTGATGATGATCTCTGTGAATAGGGATGTGTAGATACGCATCCTGTAAGTCCACGGTAGTCATATTGACCCTCCTGGATCATTGGTAGAATGGTCCGAATAGTCTCCATCTTGAATGATGGTACTCTTAGGAATTTGTTTAGAATTTTGAGATCCAAGATTGGTCTGAAAGTTCCCTCTTTTTTGGGAACCACAAACAGGTTTCAGTAAAACCCTAGCCCTTGTTCCACCTTTGGAACTGGGTGGATTACTCCCATGGTATGTAGGTCTTCTACACAGCGTAAGAACGCCTCTCTCTTTGTCTTGGGGGAGAGTCTTTGAAGTCCAGAAGATATCCCTGGGACACAATTTCTAAAGCCCAGGAATCGTGAACATCTCTTGTCCAAGCCTGAGCGAAGAGAGAGAGTCTGCCCCCTACTAGATCCGGTCCCGGATCGGGGGCTACCCCTTCATGCTGTCTTGGAGGCAGCTGCAGGCTTCTTGGCCTGTTTACCCTTGTTCCAAGCCTGGTTAGGTCTCCAGACTGACTTGGATTGGACAAAATTCCCCTCTTGCTTTGCAGCAGGGGAAGCTGAAGCGGGACCTCTCTTGAAGTTCCGAAAGGAACGAAAATTATTTTGTTTGGTCCTCATTTTATTTGTTTTATCCTGAGGGAGGGCATGGCCTTTCCCTCCAGTGATGTCTGAAATAATCTCTTTCAGTTCAGGCCCGAATAGGGTCTTTCCTTTGAAAGGGATGTTCAAAAGTTTAGATTTTGATGACACATCGGCAGACCAGGACTTAAGCCATAATACCCTGCGTGCTACAATGGCAAAACCTGAATTCTTTGCCGCTAATTTAGCCAGTTGCAAAGCGGCATCTGTAATGAAAGAATTAGCCAACTTAAGGGCCTTAATTCTATCTTCTAGAGCCTCGAACCAGAAAGCAGCTGCAGTAGTTACAGGAACAATGCACGCAATAGGTTGGAGAAGAAAACCTTGATGAACAAAAATTTTCTTAAGGAGACCCTCTAATTTTTTATCCATAGGATCTTTGAAAGCACAACTGTCTTCGATAGGTATAGTTGTACGCTTAGCGAGAGTAGAAACAGCTCCCTCCACCTTAGGAACCGTCTGCCACGAGTCCGGTACGGTGTCAGATATGGGAAACATTTTCTAAAAAACAGGAGGGGGAGCGAACGGTATACCTGGTCTATCCCACTCCTTAGTAACAATATTCACAATCCTTTTAGGGACTGGAAAAACATCAGTGTAAACAGGAACCTCTAAGTATTTGTCCAATTTACACAATTTCTCTGGGACCACTATAGGGTCACAATCATCCAGAGTCGCTAATACCTTACTGAGCAATAAGCGGAGGTGTTCAAGCTTAAATTTAAAGGCCGTCATATCAGAATCTGTCTGAGGGAGCGTCTTTCCTGAATCAGAAATTTCTCCCTCAGATAACAAATCCCTTACCCCCACCTCAGAACATTGTGAGGGTATATCGGATACGGCTACCAAAGCGTCAGACAGCTCAGCATCTGTTCTTAACCCAGAGCTGTCATGCTTTCCTTGTAAACCAGGCAGTATAGAGAAAACCTCTGTGAGGGTTGTATTCATAAATGTGGCCATGTCTTGTAAAGCAAATGAATTAGACGCACTAGAGGTACTTGGCGTCACTTGTGTGGGCGTTACTGGTTGTGACACTTGGGGAGAGCTAGATGTTAAACCCTCATTTCCTTCTGTCTGAGATTCATCAATTGCAATATTTTTAAGTGCTAAAATATGCTCTTTATAATTTATAGACATATCAGTGCAAGTGGGACACATTCTAAGAGGGGGTTCCACATTGGCTTTTAAACACATTGAACAAGGATTTTCCTTGATGTCAGACATGTTAAACAGGCTAGTAATGCAACAAGCAAGCTTGGAGAACACTTTATTCAATGAAAAACAACACTGTGCCTTTAAGAGAAAAAAACATGTACACTTTCTGCAAAACTGCTTAAAAATATCACAAATCTTACAATTTTTTTACAGCAAATGTAGCAAGCCTTAGTAAGGTTGCACCACTAGTAAGAATGAGATTAACCTCTTAGTTACCAAACCGGATTGACAAAAGTCTAAAAATCCGGAAATATACAGTCAGCACCTTGCCACAGCTCTGCTGTGGCGCCTACCTGCCCTTAGGGGTTGACATTGGGGGAATAAAGCTTCATTTTGGCTCCAAAACTGCTTAAGGACCCTCCTGTGTTGAAGCTTGCTATCCAGAAGTAAAAAGAAATGCGCAACTAAGGCGCAAAATTAGGCCCTGCCCACCTCATACACGATGTCTGAGGGACCTTAAATTAACACCTCAAGTGTTAAAAACATAGCCATGTGGTATAAAAACCTTCCAATATAAGCCAAATGAACCCCTAAATAAAAGTCCCAAAAAAAACGTTTTTCTCAAATCTACCAAAAACATCTGTTTAAAACCTATAAGTGTCAACCAGCAGTAACTTAGCCCTTATGCAAGCTTATAATACTACCCTAAGTGTCTGATTAAAGCCTACCCTTCCCCTCATGGGGATAATGTCAGCCCTTTTCTTGAAATATCCTGTCTTTCTAGAATAATTGACTGAACATACCTCAGTGCAGTAGAGACTGCAAAACCGTTCCTCAGTTGAAGTTTCCTGTACTGTTCAGCCTGAGTGGGAACAGCAATGGATTTTAGTTACCAAATGCTAAGATCATCATCCTCCTTGCAGAAATCTTCATCCCTTTTCTGCCAGAGAGTAAATAGTACACACCGGTACCATTTAAAATAACAAACTTTTGCTTGAGAAAATAAAAACTAAAATTTTTGTCACCACACTCACTCTGCTCTTCCTAGTACTTAGAGTAGGCAAAGAGAATGGCTGGGGGTGGAGCTAAGGGAGGAGCTATATAGACAGCTCTGCTGTGGGTGCTCTCTTTGCCACTTCCTGTAGGGAAGGAGAATATCCCACAAGTATGGATGAATCCGTGGACTCGAT
Source organism: Bombina bombina (assembly GCF_027579735.1). Lineage (NCBI taxonomy): Eukaryota > Metazoa > Chordata > Amphibia > Anura > Bombinatoridae > Bombina > Bombina bombina. The sequence goes on along the minus strand of NC_069502.1, from coordinate 916,022,819 downwards.
ACATCTTACAAGAAAAAAAATATTTTTTTCTTTTGTTAATGGGGTTAGGATTGTCTAAAAATAAAATTGTTTACACATTTTCTGTCTGACACCAGAATCAAATCGACAAGGACATTGCTAAATCATGACTGAAAAGTGTACTTTTGAACTGTTTAAAGCCTCTTTCACCTTTAGAGTAACAAATAACACAAATTATTATTATTTTTCTATGTTTTTTCCGCTTCTTCCTCCGAATCTGAATGCACGTGTCTTGTAGTGTAGTGACTAGCATGGTATTGGTTAAAGTGCTGGTGAATCCTAGTGCTTTTGAAACGCTAGGATTTACCAGTGCTATAAATAAAATAGCATACTTGTTGATCGGCATTATGCCAGATGGTTAGCAGACTATTGGAAACATCACCTCATTGAGAAAATAGAGTTTTGCCGTGGGCAGTCGGAGGTGCTCAAGACGGCATAAACTTGCTGCAAATAAACAAAATTTCAGCATGAAGTTTTTTTTTTACTTCATGACTGAAATTCCCCCTTATTTATAGCATTGGTAAATCCTAGCATTTCAAAAACACTAGGATTTACCATCACTTTAAAAGAGGGGCTCATAGTACACAGACAACAATCCAGTTAATATACATACATATATACACATATATACATATACACATATATACATACATATACACACATACATACATACTCCACTGAACAAGTGCACTCACAGGACTTCTGTTCAAATACATCAATAATTTTAATGTAATGTTTTCGGAGAGAACTTCTCCATCATCAGCATCAACATGCTGATGAAGGAGAAGTTCTCCCCGCAAACGTTACATTAAAATTATTGATGTATTTAAAAAGAAGTCCTGTGAGTGCACTTGTTCAGTGGAGTATAAATTTGCATTTTTGCACCCAAGCAGTTGACAACTGGAGGGTTGTGCTGTAGACTGGACTTTTGATATATATTTTATATATATATACATATATACACACACAAACACACACACATATACCATATACACACATGCTAAAGTAATTGACAGGTTGTTACACAAACCTACAACTATCTATTAATAGTGTATTTCCATATATTGGTGAAAAAAAAAATTATTAAACGTGTATAATACTAAATTGCGTGTGTAAGCTTTATCCGTTTGATTCTGTAAATTTCAAACAACAAATTGATTAATATGTTAAAATCTGCAAATAAGCCTTTTATTTAGAAAATATTTGCTTTACAAAAATGATGTAATTTTTCCCTATCCTTTTATATAAATCGGAAAACAGTAAGGCATGTTGTGCTTTTGCGCTTCTGCAGATTTCCTTTCAAGCATTAATTCCACCGTGGCAGAAATACACTAAGCAAGTGAACAGATATCCTGATTATTTTCCAAGCACATGCTATTTTCATGAAGTATGGTGCATTAACAAACATCTTCATTGCAAATAATAGTTCTTAAACCAAACTATAGCAGGCTTACACATATTTGACCTCTATGTGTGTGATGAGATTGTCAGAGATTTTTAACCCCTCTGATGCTGTGATGTTACTGGAGATGAAAAAAAAAAGTGCCTACCTTTGGTAAATTCTCTACTGGGGTTGGCATCAGATCTTTGCGTAGGAAGGGATCCCCTTCCCTTTGCACATCTAAAACAAGCTGAGCCAAGTTGTTTTCCTGAAACCGTGTCCGTTTTCCCAAAGCACCTGGAGGAAATGAAGACACGTTTCTCATTAATTTACTGGCTGACAATGAACAGCTCGGCTCCAGGCATTCTGCAAAAAAATCTACCTCAGGCAGGAAAAAGACAACCGATGCCAGTGAGGCATTTAACCCTTCAGCAGAGGTGCATTGTGGTGAGTTGTATATAGCAAGAAGACATCAGCACTCTGCAGTATATTAGAAACCCAATAGATTAACTCCATATCTGAGAATATAGTCAGTGAGTGTTATAGAGAAAGCAGATATATGCTCATCTTCAGAGCATCTACTGAAATAATACATTTTATAAAAGCAGACAAACATGTTTCAAATAAATCTAGATATCATCATATAAAATAAATTAAAGTATTTTATTAAAGCCCTTTTCAATAAGGAAGGTATTATGAAGGTGGAATACCCCGAGTACACAGTCATCACTTCTGTACATTGTCTGCATAAGCCCATCAGAGGATCGAAATATGGGGAACACGCATCATCATAGTGAAGTTCCCAGACTGATAGTTGAAATGGATATCCTCTTTATTTCTTATACAGATTTTTTAAACATCATTTTTAAAGGGACAGCCTACACCAGAATTGTTTTTGTTTAAAAAGATAAATAATCTCTTTATTACCAATTCCCTAGTTTTGTATAACCAACACAGTTATATAAATACACTTTTTACCTCTGTGATAACCTTGTATCTAAGCCTCTGCAAACATTCCCTTATTTCAGTTCTTTTGACAGACGTCCATTTTAGCCAATCAGAGCTGGCTCACTGGATCTCCACATGCGTGAGCAGTGTTATCTATGTCACACATGGACTAACACCCTCTAGTGGTGAAAAACTGTTAAAATGCCCTGAGAGAAGAGGCGGCCTTCAAGGGCTTAGAAATTTGCATATGAACCTCCAAGGTTTAGCTTTCAACTAAGAATAACAAGAGAAAAAAGCAAAATTGGTGATAAAAGTAAATTGGAAAATTGTTTACAATTACATTCTCTATCTGAATCATGAAAGTTTATTTTGGACTAGACTGTCCCTTTAACCCCTTAATGACCACTGCACTTTTCCATTTTCTGTCCGTTTGGGACCAAGGCTATTTTTACATTTTTGCTTTGTTTGTGTTTAGCTGTAATTTTCCTCTTACTCATTTACTGTACCCACACATATTATATACCGTTTTTTCTAAAGATACCATTATTTTCATCATATCTTATAATTTACTATAAAAAAATTGAAAAAAAAACACACTTTTTCTAACTTTGACCTCCAAAATCTGTTACACATCTACAACCACCAAAAAACACCCATGCTAAATTGTTCCTAAATTTTGTCCTGAGTTTAGAAATACCCAATGTTTACATGTTCTTTGCTTTATTTTGCAAGTTATGGGGCAATAAATAAAAGTAGCACTTTGCTTTTTCCAAACTTTAAAAAAAAAAAATAATAATTAGCGCTAGTTACATTGGGACACGGATATCTTTCAGGAATCCCTGAATATCCCTTGACATGTATATATATATTTTTTTAGAAGACATCCCAAAGTATTGATCTAGGCTAATTTTGTTATATTTTATGCCACCATTTCACCGCCAAATGCGATCAAATAAAAAAAATCATTCACTTTTTATCAATTTTTTTCACAAACTTTAGGTTTCTCACTGAAATTATTTACAAACAACTTTTGCAATTATGGCACAAATGGTTGTAAATGCATCTCTGTGGTCCCCTTTGTTCAGAAATAGCAGACATATATGGCTTTGGCGTTGCTTTTTGGTAATTAGAAGGCCGTTAAATGCCACTGCACACCACACGTGCATTATGCCCAGCAGTAAAGGGGTTAATTAGGGAGCATGTAAGGAGCTTGTAGGGTTAATTTTAGCTTTAGTGTAGTGTAGTAGACCCCAAGTATTGATCTAGGCCCATTTTGGTATATTTCATGCCACCATTTCACCGCTAAATGCAATAAAAAAAATAAAATAAAATAAAAAAAACACGTTACATTTTTCACAATTTTAGGTTTCTCACTGAAATTATTTACAAACAGCTTGTACAATTATGGCATAAATGGTTGTAAATGCTTCTCTGGGATCCCCATTGTTCAGAAATAGCAGAAATATATGGCTTTGGCGTTACTTTTTGGTAATTAGAAGGCCGCTAAATGCCGCTGCGCATCAGACGTGTATTATGGCTAGCAGGGTTAATGTTAGCTTTAGTGTAGAGATCAGCCTCCCCCACCTGACACATCAAACCCCCTGATCCCTCCCAAACAGCTCTCTTCCCAACCTGCTGTCTGCCAGTGCCCAGTTTACAAAAAAAGATTTTTATTTTTTTTCTGTAGTGTAGCTCCCCCCCCCCCCAAGACCAACCCCCTCCCAGATCCCTTAGATCCTTTTTATTTTTATTTCCCTCCTACTCTCTTCCACTTTTCTTAGAAATATTTTCTGTAGTGTAGCGGTTCCCACCCGCTTCCCGCCCCGTGCACGCGCCCGCCTACCCCGTCTACGATCCTGTCCCCTCTGCATCATAGAAGCCATCAATGGCCGCCCACCCCCCTCCCACGTCAGTTCTTACCCACCAACGATTGCGGCCATCGATGTCCGGTGCAGAGAGGGCCACAGAGTAGCTCTCTCTGCATCGGAGGGGTAAGAAAGGTTATTTCGAAAACGACGACGTGCAGGGTACGTCCTCGTCGTTAAGTGTATTTTTTTGGATGACGTACTTTAGATATTTTATTTAATCAATGCTGTATTACAAGGATCAGAAATGTGAAATATCAGCTATTAAAAAAATATTATTAGACATATTACTATAATTACACATACAAAAGAACATATTACTATAATTACACATACAAAAGAGCTCTCTTTGAATATAATTTCTGTATGCAAAAGGTTAACCAAAATCTGTTTACAGAACTTTTTCAAATAATAAAAAATGCATGTTTGTGCACAATTCATCCTCATCTACCAATTGCTCATTGATTTGTAAAGACAACTCTTTTGACAGCCGTATTAAAGGAATATTAACCACTAAATATATTATACAAGCATAGTATTGAGGTTATACCCCTCCTCCTTCTAGTTAAGGTTGCTGCCATGTTGAAATCTAGCTTTCACTACATTCCAGTACTGACCTATTTACACATGTGCATAAAGTCTCCTTCAGATACCTGCAGTGTAACCCAGGTTCCATAATGGCAGCACTCATGATTAGAGCATACCTCCCAACATTTGTTGCTAGGTATTAGGGATTTAGGGGATTGAGGGGGGCTGTCACCGCCTTTTGGGTGGAGCCCTTTAGGAAGGGGACAAGATCACAAATGGATAGTGGGTGGGATTGTGGTCATGTTTGGATGGTCAATGGGTGTGTCTTGGCAGTTTGTGGGCATATGTGGGTGGTGTGGAAATTCTGCAAATAGGGACAAATGGCTTTTTTTAAAGGGACAGAGGGATAAAGTTCAAAATAGGGACTGTCCCTCCGAAATAGGGACAGTTGGGAGGTCTGGATTAAAGGGAGGTGCATGAAATGTATTTATTGTTTAGTGTCCCTTTCATGGGTAGTTACATTCCCCTGTCCCCCAGAACAAACCTCTCCCTCCCTGCTATCTAATCACAAACTAATAATCAGATATAGCACAAACTATGTTTGCACATGTGTAGACTGGGGTAGCCTGCCCTCTTGTATTCCCTTTAGGAGGTTTAGCACTGATTCAACTTAATTACTATTGCAAAGAATGATTTTCCTATCATGATTGTTGATGCAAAACTGATAATCCACCTTTTAAAAGCATATGACACCATATAAGCTTTGGGAGGGAGGGAGGAAAAAGCAAACACAAGCTCACATAAATTGCCTAAAAGGGGCAGAGTTTGGCCGGAGATGGAAGCATAACTAAACCGCTACGTACAACCATCGATACAAAGGGACAATAAATGTTGAGCAGGTGACCCTAAAGTTCCTGAATCTGCATCAAGTCAGCTCCGGGGGCTCCGGCGGCAGTGTGAGGAGATGCCATCTTGGCATGCAACGTGCAGCAGACAAATCTTAACAGTGCAGACAAAATAGTCTCAGACGGCCCTCAAGTCTTTAAGGTATGAGTGGGCTCATGAATAATGCAGCTCCTAGTTCTCCCCACGCACCAAAATATCTATCAAGCGGCAGACAGCAGCTGCAAATGGCGGAATAGGCACCAAATAAGGGCTGTATAAAAAGTATAGAGGTAACATGCCCCACTGAATAGCCCAAAGGATGTTTTACTGACAAGTAGATCACTTATCAATACCGGAGCAGAGACAGTTTAACTGACCTAATTAAATAACTTTTGGCTAACCCCTAAAGAGCAGTTTTTCAACTTATGAGGGCATTTTTCACTTAAACAAACAGATAGTGAAGGCTAGAGACGTCCGTACAACACTGGGTTAAGCCTGAAAAACATAATTTATGTAAGAACTTACCTGATAAATTCATTTCTTTCATATTAGCAAGAGTCCATGAGCTAGTGACGTATGGGATATACATTCCTACCAGGAGGGGCAAAGTTTTCCAAACCTCAAAATGCCTATAAATACACCCCTCACCACACCCACAATTCAGTTTAACGAATAGCCTAGAAGTGGGGGGATAAGAAAAGAGCAAAAGCATCAAATAAGGAATTGGAATAATTGTGCTTTATACAAAAAAATCATAACCACCACAAAAAGGGTGGGCCTCATGGACTCTTGCTAATATGAAAGAAATGAATTTATCAGGTAAGTTCTTACATAAATTATGTTTTCTTTCATGTAATTAGCAAGAGTCCATGAGCTAGTGACGTATGGGATAATAAATACCCAAGATGTGGAACTTCCATGCAAGAGTCACTAGAGAGGGAGTTAAAAAATAAAGACAGCCAATTCCGCTGAAAAATTAATCCACTACCCAAATCAAAAAAGTTTCAATTTTTATAATGAAAAAAACTGAAAAACAGAATTTATGCTTACCTGATAAATTACTTTCTCCAACGGTGTGTCCGGTCCACGGCGTCATCCTTACTTGTGGGATATTCTCCTCCCCAACAGGAAATGGCAAAGAGCCCAGCAAAGCTGGCCACATAGTCCCTCCTAGGCTCCGCCTACCCCAGTCATTCGACCGACGGACAGGAGGAAATATATATAGGAGAAACCATATGGTAACGTGGTGACTGTAGTTAGAGAAAATAATTCATCAGACCTGATTAAAAAACCAGGGCGGGCCGTGGACCGGACACACCGTTGGAGAAAGTAATTTATCAGGTAAGCATAAATTCTGTTTTCTCCAACATAGGTGTGTCCGGTCCACGGCGTCATCCTTACTTGTGGGAACCAATACCAAAGCTTTAGGACACGGATGAAGGGAGGGAGCAAATCAGGTCACCCAAACGGAAGGCACCACGGCTTGCAAAACCTTTCTCCCAAAAATAGCCTCCGAAGAAGCAAAAGTATATAATTTAAAAAATTTGGTCAACAGGAACCTCATTCTTGAAGGCCCATGTGGAAGCCACAGCCATAGTGGAGTGAGCTGTGATACTTTCAGGAGGCTGCCGTCCGGCAGTCTCAAAAGCCAATCTGATGATGCTTTTAAACCAAAAGGAAAGAGAGGTAGAAGTTGCTTTTTTACCTCTCCTTTAACCAGAATAAACAACAAACAAAGAAGATGTTTGTCTAAAATCTTCAGTAGCCTCTAAATAGGATTTTAGAGCACGGACAACGTCCAAATTGTGTAACAAACGTTCCTTCTATGAAACTGGATTCGGACACAAAGAAGGTACAACTATCTCCTGGTTAATATTTTTGTTGGAAACAACCTTCGGAAGAAAACCAGGCTCAGTACGTAAAACCACCTTATCTGCATGGACCAGATAGGGCGGAGAACACTGCAGAGCAGATAACTCAGAAACTCTTCTAGCGGAAGAAATTGCAACCTAAAACAAAACTTTCCAAGATAATAACTTAATATCTACGGAATGTAAGGGTTCAAACGGAACCCCTTGAAGAACTGAAAGAACTAGATTAAGACTCCAGGGAAGAGTCAAAGGTCTGTAAACAGGCTTGATTCTAACCAGAGCCTGAACAAACGCTTAAACGTCTGGCACAGCTGCCAGCCTTTTGTGAAGTAAAACAGATAAAGCAGAGATCTGTCCCTTCAGAGAACTCGCAGAAAATCCTTTCTCCAAACCTTCTTGTAGAAAGGAAAGAATCTTAGGAATTTTTATCTTGTTCCATGGGAATCCTTTAGATTCACACCAACAGATATATTTTTTCCATATATTATGTTAAATTTTTCTAGTTACAGGCTTTCTAGCCTGAATAAGAGTATCTATTAAAGAATCTGAAAACCCACGCTTTGATAAAAACATAATTTATGCTTACCTGATAAATTCCTTTCTTCTGTTGTGTGATCAGTCCACGGGTCATCATTACTTCTGGGATATAACTCCTCCCCAACAGGAAATGCAAGAGGATTCACCCAGCAGAGCTGCATATAGCTCCTCCCCTCTACGTCAGTCCCAGTCATTCGACCAAGAATCAACGAGAAAGGAGTAACCAAGGGTGAAGTGGTGACTGGAGTATAATTTAAAAGATATTTACCTGCCTTAAAACAGGGCGGGCCGTGGACTGATCACACAACAGAAGAAAGGAATTTATCAGGTAAGCATAAATTATGTTTTCTTCTGTTATGTGTGATCAGTCCACGGGTCATCATTACTTCTGGGATACCAATACCAAAGCAAAAGTACACGGATGACGGGAGGGATAGGCAGGCTCATTATACAGAAGGAACCACTGCCTGAAGAACCTTTCTCCCAAAAATAGCCTCCGAAGAAGCGAAAGTGTCAAATTTGTAAAATTTGGAAAAAGTATGAAGCGAAGACCAAGTTGCAGCCTTGCAAATCTGTTTAACAGAGGCCTCATTCTTAAAGGCCCAAGTGGAAGCCACAGCTCTAGTGGAATGAGCTGTAATTCTTTCAGGAGGCTGCTGTCCAGCAGTCTCATAGGCTAAACGTATTATGCCACGAAGCCAAAAAGAGAGAGAGGTAGCAGAAGCTTTTTGACCTCTCCTCTGTCCAGAGTAAACGACAAACAAGGAAGAAGTTTGGCGAAAATCCTTAGTTGCCTGCAAGTAGAACTTGAGGGCACGAACTACATCCAGATTGTGTAAAAGACGTTCCTTCTTTGAAGAAGGATTTGGACACAAGGATGGGACAACAATCTCTTGATTGATGTTCCTGTTAGTGACTACCTTAGGTAAGAACCCAGGTTTAGTACGCAGAACTACCTTGTCTGAGTGAAAAATCAGATAAGGGGAATCACAATGTAAGGCTGATAACTCAGAGACTCTTCGAGCCGAGGAAATAGCCATTAAAAACAGAACTTTCCAAGATAACATTTTTATATCAATGGAATGAAGGGATTCAAACGGAACACCCTGTAAAACGTTAAGAACTAAGTTTAAACTCCATGGTGGAGCAACAGCTTTAAACACAGGCTTGATCCTAGCTAAAGCCTGACAAAAGGACTGGACGTCTGGATTTTCTGACAGACGTCTGTGTAACAAGATGGACAGAGCTGAAATCTGTCCCTTTAATGAACTAGCTGATAAACCCTTTTCTAAACCTTCTTGTAGAAAAGACAATATCCTAGCGATCCTAACCTTACTCCAGGAGTAACCTTTGGATTCGCACCAGTAGAGGTATTTCCGCCATATTTTATGGTAAATCCTTCTGGTAACAGGCTTCCTAGCCTGAATCAGGGTATCAATAACCGACTCAGAAAAACCACGTTTTGATAAAATCAAGCGTTCAATTTCCAAGCAGTCAGCTTCAGAGAAGTTAGATTTTGATGTTTGAATGGACCCTGTATCAGAAGGTCCTGTCTTAGAGGTAGAGACCAAGGCGGACAGGATGACATGTCCACTAGATCTGCATACCAAGTCCTGCGTGGCCAAGCAGGTGCTATTAGAATTACTGATGCTCTCTCCTGTTTGATTTTGGCAATCAATCGAGGAAGCAGCGGGAAGGGTGGAAACACATAAGCCATCCTGAAGTTCCAAGGTGCTGTCAAAGCATCTATCAGAACTGCTCCCGGATCCCTGGATCTGGACCCGTAGCGAGGAAGTTTGGCGTTCTGGCGAGACGCCATGAGATCTATCTCTGGTTTGCCCCAACGTCGAAGTATTTGGGCAAAGACCTCCGGATGAAGTTCCCACTCCCCCGGATGAAGAGTCTGGCGACTCAAGAAATCCGCCTCCCAGTTCTCCACTCCCGGGATGTGGATTGCTGACAGGTGGCAAGAGTGAGACTCTGCCCAGCGAATTATCTTTGATACTTCCATCATTGCTAGGGAGCTTCTTGTCCCTCCCTGATGGTTGATGTAAGCTACAGTCGTGATGTTGTCCGACTGAAACCTGATGAACCCCCGAGTTATTAACTGGGGCCAAGCCAGAAGGGCATTGAGAACTGCTCTCAATTCCAGAATGTTTATTGGAAGGAGACTCTCCTCCTGATTCCATAGTCCCTGAGCCTTCAGAGAATTCCAGACAGCGCCCCAACCTAGTAGGCTGGCGTCTGTTGTTACAATTGTCCAGTCTGGCCTGCTGAATGGCATCCCCCTGGACAGGTGTGGCCGATGAAGCCACCATAGAAGAGAATTTCTGGTCTCTTGATTCAGATTCAGAGTAGGGGACAAATCTGAGTAATCCCCATTCCACTGACTTAGCATGCATAATTGCAGCGGTCTGAGGTGTAGGCGTGCAAAAGGTACTATGTCCATTGCCGCTACCATTAAGCCGATCACCTCCATGCATTGAGCTACTGACGGGTGTTGAATGGAATGAAGGACGCGGCATGCATTTTGAAGTTTTGTTAACCTGTCTTCTGTCAGGTAAATCTTCATTTCTACAGAATCTATAAGAGTCCCCAAGAATGGAACTCTTGTGAGAGGAAAGAGAGAACTCTTCTTTTCGTTCACTTTCCATCCATGCGACCTTAGAAATGCCAGAACTAACTCTGTATGAGACTTGGCAGTTTGAAAGCTTGAAGCTTGTATTAGAATGTCGTCTAGGTACGGAGCTACCGAAATCCCTCGCGGTCTTAGTACCGCTAGAAGGGCACCCAGAACCTTTGTGAAGATTCTTGGAGCCGTAGCCAATCCGAATGGAAGAGCTACAAACTGGTAGTGCCTGTCTAAGAAGGCAAACCTTAGATACCGGTGATGATCTTTGTGGATCGGTATGTGAAGGTAAGCATCCTTTAAATCCACTGTGGTCATGTACTGACCCTCTTGGATCACGGGTAAGATTGTCCGAATAGTTTCCATTTTGAACGATGGAACTCTTAGGAATTTGTTTAGAGTCTTTAAATCTAAGATTGGCCTGAAAGTTCCCTCTTTTTTGGGAACCACAAACAGGTTTGAGTAGAACCCTTGTCCTTGTTCCGACCACGGAACCGGATGGATCACTCCCATTGTTAACAGATCTTGTACGCAGCGTAGAAACGCTTCTTTCTTTATCTGGTTTGTTGACAACCTTGACAGATGAAATCTCCCTCTTGGGGGAGATAATTTGAAGTCTAGAAGGTATCCCTGAGATATGATCTCTAGTGCCCAGGGATCCTGAACATCTCTTGCCCAGGCCTGGGCGAAGAGAGAGAGTCTGCCCCCTACTAGATCCGGTCCCGGATCGGGGCTCTCGGTTCATGCTGTCTTTGGGGCAGCAGCAGGTTTCCTGGCCTGCTTGCTTTTGTTCCAGGACTGGTTAGGCTTCCAGCCTTGCCTGTAACGAGCAACAGCTCCTTCCTGTTTTGGTGCAGTGGAGGTTGATGCTGCTCCTGTTTTGAAATTCCGAAAGGGACGAAAATTAGACTGTCTAGCCTTAGCTTTGGCCTTGTCTTGAGGTAGGGCGTGGCCCTTACCTCCCGTAATGTCAGCGATAATTTCTTTCAAACCGGGCCCGAATAAGGACTGCCCCTTGAAAGGTATATTAAGTAATTTGGACTTAGAAGTAACATCAGCTGACCAGGATTTTAGCCACAGTGCCCTGCGTGCCTGTATGGCGAATCCTGAGTTCTTAGCCGTAAGTTTGGTTAAATGTACTACGGCCTCCGAAATGAAAGAATTAGCTAGTTTAAGGACTCTAAGCCTGTCCGTAATGTCGTCTAGCGTAGAGGAACTAAGGTTCTCCTCAAGCGACTCAATCCAAAATGCTGCCGCAGCCGTAATCGGCGCGATACATGCAAGGGGTTGTAATATAAAACCTTGTTGAACAAACATTTTCTTAAGGTAACCCTCTAATTTTTTATCCATTGGATCTGAGAAAGCACAGCTATCCTCCACCGGGATAGTGGTACGCTTAGCTAAAGTAGAAACTGCTCCCTCCACCTTGGGGACCGTTTGCCATAAGTCCCGAGTGGTGGCGTCTATTGGAAACATCTTTCTAAATATTGGAGGGGGTGAGAACGGCACACCGGGTCTATCCCACTCCTTAGTAACAATTTCAGTTAGTCTCTTAGGTATAGGAAAAACGTCAGTACTCGCCGGTACCGCAAAGTATTTATCCAACCTACACAGTTTCTCTGGTATTGCAACAGTGTTACAATCGTTGAGAGCTGCTAAGACCTCCCCTAGTAGTACACGGAGGTTCTCCAATTTAAATTTAAAATTTGAAATATCTGAGTCCAATCTGTTTGGATCAGAACCGTCACCCACAGAATGAAGCTCTCCGTCCTCATGCTCTGCGAGCTGTGACGCAGTATCAGACATGGCCCTAGCATTGTCAGCGCACTCTGTTCTCACCCCAGAGTGATCACGCTTGCCTCTTAGTTCAGGTAATTTAGACAAAACTTCAGTCATAACAGTAGCCATATCTTGTAATGTTATCTGTAATGGCCGCCCAGATGTACTAGGCGCCAAAATATCACGCACCTCCCGGGCGGGAGATGCAGGTACTGTCGCGTGAGGCGAGTTAGTCGGCATAACTCTCCCCTCGCTGTTTGGTGAAATTTGTTCACATTGTACAGATTGACTTTTATTTAAAGTAGCATCAATACAGTTAGTACATAAATTTCTATTGGGCTCCACCTTGGCATTGGAACAAATGACACAGATATCTTCCTTTGAGTCAGACATGTTTAACACACTAGCAAAAAAACTTACAACTTGGTTATAATCTTTTTTAGCAAAAAAACGCACTGTGCCTCAAAGAGGTACTAACGATTAAATGACAGTTGAAATAATGAACTGAAAAACAGTTATTGCATCAAACTTTAAAACAACACAACTTTTAGCAAAGGTTTGTTCCCATTAGTAAAAAAAAACAACACTAATTAAATTTGTACATAAGAAAACAAAACAACGTTTTTTATACACAGTCACTATAAGAATTCTCACAGCTCTGCTGAGAGAATTTACCTCCCTTCAAAGAAGTTTGAAGACCCCTGAGATCTGTCAGAGATGAACCGGATCATGCAGGAAATATAAAAGTAGCTGACTGGAATTTTTTTGATGCGTAGCAAAGAGCGCCAAAAACGGCCCCTCCCTCTCCCACACAGCAGTGAAGAGAAACGAAACTGTCACAATTAAAGCAAAAAACTGCCAAGTGGAAAATAATGCCCAAATATTTATTCACACAGTACCTCAGCAATGTAAACGATTCTACATTCCAGCAAAAACGTTTAACATGAGAATAGTTATTAAAAGGATTAGTGACCTTTAACACAGTAGTTCCGGTGAAATACCATCCCCAGAATACTGAAGTGTATACATACATTCATTTTAACGGTATGGCAGGCTTTTCTCATCAATTCCATTCAGAAAATAAAAACTGCCACATACCTCAATGCAGATTCATCTGCCCGCTGTCCCCTGATCTGAAGCCTTTACCTCCCTCAGATGGTCGAGAACAGCCATATGATCTTAACGACTCCGGTTAAAATCATAGTAAAAAATCTCTGTCAGATTCTTCCTCAAACTCTGCCAGAGAAGTAATAACACGCTCCGGTGCTATTTTAAAATAACAAACTTTTGATTGAAGTCATAAAAACTAAGTATAATCACCATAGTCCTCTCACACATCCTATCTAGTCGTTGGGTGCAAGAGAATGACTGGGACTGACGTAGAGGGGAGGAGCTATATGCAGCTCTGCTGGGTGAATCCTCTTGCATTTCCTGTTGGGGAGGAGTTATATCCCAGAAGTAATGATGACCCGTGGACTGATCACACATAACAGAAGAAATCAAGCGTTCAAACTCCAAGCAGTCAGTTGGAGGAAAACCAGATTCGGATGTTCGAATGGACCCTGAATAAGAAGGTCCTGTCTCAAAGGTAGCTTTCATGGTGGAGCCGATGACACATTCACCAGGTCTGCATACCAAGCCCTGCGTGGCCACACAGGAACTATCAAGATCACTGAAGCCCTCTCCAGATTGATCCTGGCTACCAGCCTGGGAATGAGAGGAAACGGTGGGAATACATAAGCTAGGTTGAAGATCCAAGGTGCTACTATTGTATCCAATAGAGTCGCCTTGGGATCCCTGGATTTGGACCCGTAACAAGGGACCATGAAGTTCTGACGAGAGGCCATCAGAACCATGTCTGGAATGCCCCATAATTGAGTTATTTGGGCAAAGATTTCCAGATGTAGTTCCCACTCCCCCGGATGCTCCTCCATCGCCAGGGAACTCCTTGTTACCCCCTGATGGTTGATATATGTAACAGTCGTCATGATGTCTGATTGAAACCTTATGAATTTGGCCTTTGCTAGTCGAGGCCAAGCCTTGAGAGCATTGAATATCGCTCTCAGTTCCATTATGTTTATCGGGAGAAGAGAGTCTTCCCGAAACCATAGACCCTGAGCTTTCAGGGGTTCCCAGACCGCGCCCCAGCCCACCAGACTGGCGTCGGTCGTGACAATGACCTACTCTGGTCTGCGGAAGCTCATTCCCTGTGACAGGTTGTCCAGGGTCAGCCACCAACGGAGTGAATCTCTGGTTATTTGATCTACTTGTATCGTCGGAGACAAGTCTGTATAATCCCCATTCCACTGTCTGAGCATGCACAGGTGTAATGGTCTTAGATGAATTCGTGCAAAAGGAACTATGTCCATTGCCGCAACCATCAAACCTATTACTTCCATGCACTGCGCTATGGAAGGAAGAAGAACAGAATGAAGTACCTGACAAGAGCTTAGAAGTTTTGATTTTCTGGCCTCTGTCAGAAAAACCTTCATTTCTAAGGAAACTATTATTGTTCCCAAGAAGGGAACTCTTGTTGACGGGGACAGAGAACTTTTTTCTATGTTCACTTTCCACCTGTGAGATCTGAGAAAGGCTAGGACAATGTCCGTATGAGCCCTTGCTTTTGACAGAGACACTTGAATCAGGATGTCGTCCAAGTAAGGTACTACTGCAATGCCCCTTGGTCTTAGCACCGCTAGAAGGGACCCTAGTACCCTTGTGAAAATCCTTGGAGCAGTGGCTAATCCGAATGGAAGTGCCACAAACTGGTAATGCTTGTCCAGAAAGGCGAACCTTAGGAACCGAAAATGTTCCTTGTGGATAGGAATACGTAGGTACGTATCCTTTAAGTCCACCGTGGTCATGAATTGACCTTCCTGGATGGTAGGAAGGATCGTTCGAATGGTTTCCATTTTGAACGATGAAACCCTTAGAAACTTGTTTAGAATCTTGAGATCTAAAATTGGTCTGAATGTTCCCTCTTTTTTGGGAATTATGAACAGGTTGGAGTAAAAACCCATCCCTTGTTCTCCTAATGGAACAGGATGAATCACTCCCATGCTTAACAGGTCTTGTACACAGTGTAAGAATGCCTGTTCGAGGATAATTGAGACCCGTGGAACCTTCCCCTTGGGGGTAGTTCCCTGAATTCCAGGAGATAACCTTGAGAAACTATTTCTAGCGCCCAAGGATCCTGAACATCTCTTGCCCCAGCCTGAGCAAAGAGAGAAAGTCTGCCCCCCACCAGATCCTTCCCAGATCGGGGGCCAACACTTCATGCTGTTATGGTAGCAGTGGCAGGTGACTTGGCCTGCTTACCCTTGTTCCAGCCTTGCATCGGTCTCCAGGCTGGCTTGGATTGAGAAGTATTACCCTCTTGCTTAGAGGGTGTAGAATTTGAGGCTGGTCCGTTTCTGCGAAAGGGACGAAAATTTGGCTTATTTTTAGCCTTAAAAGACCTATCCAGAGGAAGGGCGTGGCCCTTTCCCCCAGTGATGTCTGAAATAATCTCTTTCAAGTCAGGGCCAAACAGTGTTTTACCCTTGAAAGGGATGTTAAGCAAAAGCGCTCTGCGCGCCACGATAGCAAACCCGGAATTATTCGCCGCTAATCTAGCTAATTGCAAAGCGGCATCTAAAATAAAAGAGTTAGCCAATTTAAGAGCTTGAACTCTGTCCAAAACCTCCTCGTACGAAGATTCTTTATTGAGCGACTTTTCTAGTTCTTCGAACCAGAAACACGCAGCTGTAGTGACAGGAACAATGCATGAAATTGGTTGTAGAAGGTAACCTTGCTGAACAAACATCTTTTTAAGCAAACCCTCTAACCTTTAATTCATAGGATCTTGAAAGCACAACTATCTTCTATAGGAATAGAAGTGCGTTTGTTTAGAGTAGAAACCGCCCCCTCGACCTTGGGGACTGTATGCTATAAGTCCTTTCTGGGGTCGACTATAGGAAATAATTTCTTAAATATAGGGGGAGGACAAAAGGTATGCCGGGCCTTTCCCACTCCTTATTTACTATGTCCGCCACCCGCTTGGGTATAGGAAAAACATCGGGGGGCACCGGAACCTCTAGGAACTTGTCCATCTTACCTAATTTCTCTGGAATGACCAAATTGTCACAATCATCCAGAGTAGATAATACCTCCTTAAGTAGTGCGTGGAGATGTTGTAATTTAAATTTAAAAGTTACAATATCAGGTTCTGCTTGTTGAGAAATTTTCCCTGAATCTGAAATTTCTCCCTCAGACAAAACCTCCCTCCTGGCCCCTTCAGATAGGTGTGAGGGTATGTCAGAACAGATATCATCAGCGTCCTCTTGCTCTTCAGTGTTTAAAACAGAGCAATCACGCTTTCTCTGATAAGTAGGCATTTTGGAAAAAATGCATGCAATAGAATTATCCATTACAGCCATTAATTGTTGTATGGTAATAAGTATTGGCGCACTAGATGTACTAGGGGCCTCTTGTGTGGGCAAAACTGGTGTAGACACAGAAGGGGATGATGCAGTACCATGCTTACTCCCCTCATTAGAGGAATCATCTTGGGCAATATCATATCTATGGCATTATTATCCCTACTTTGTTTGGACATTATGACACAAATATATCACATATATTTAAATGGGGAGACACATTGGCTTTCATACATATAGAACATCGTTATCTGATGGTTCAGACATGTTAAACAGGCTTAAACTTGTCAACAAAGCACAAAAAACGTTTTACAATAAAACCGTTACTGTCCCTTTAAATTTTAAACTGAACACACTTTATTACTGAATATGTGAAAAAGTATGAAGGAATTGTTCAAAATTCACCAAAATTTCACCACAGTAACTTAAAGCCTTAAAAGTATTGCACACCAAATTTGAAAGCTTTAACCCTTAAAATAACGGAACCGGAGCCGTTTTTACCTTTAACCCCTATACAGTCCCAGGTATCTGCTTTGCTGAGACCCAACCAAGCCCAGAGGGGAATACGATACCAAATGATGCCTTCTATAAGCTTTTTCAGTGGTTCTTAGCTCCTCACACATGCATCTGCATGCCATGCTTTCCAAAAACAACTGCGCATTAGAGGCGCGAAAATGAGGCTCTGTCTATGACTAGAAAAGGCCCCCAGTGAAAAAGGTGTCCAATACAGTGCCTGCCGTTTTTATTAAAACAATCCCCAAGATTTAACAACTATTAAAAGTAATAATCTGCCAAATATACTTAGTAAAGTAATCGTTTTAGCCCAGAAAAATGTCTACCAGTTTTTTAAGCCCTAATGAAGCCCTTTATTCTTTTACTTAAACTAAGAAAATGGCTTACCGGTTCCCATAGGGAAAATGACAGCTTCCAGCATTACCGAGTCTTGTTAGAAATGTGTCATACCTCAAGCAGCAAAGTCTGCCCACTGTTTCCCCCAACTGAAGTTACTTCATCTCAACAGTCCTGTGTGGAAACAGCTATCGATTTTAGTAACGGTTGCTAAAATCATTTTCCTCTTACAAACAGAAATCTTCATCTCTTTTCTGTTTCAGAGTAAATAGTACATACCAGCACTATTTTAAAATAACAAACTCTTGATTGAAGAACAAAAACTACATTTAAACACCAAAAAACTCTAAGCCATCTCCGTGGAGATGTTGCCTGTGCAACGGCAAAGAGAATGACTGGGGTAGGCGGAGCCTAGGAGGGACTATGTGGCCAGCTTTGCTGGGCTCTTTGCCATTTCCTGTTGGGGAGGAGAATATCCCACAAGTAAGGATGACGCCGTGGACCGGACACACCTATGTTGGAGAAATATAAGCAGAAGAATCAAACTGAAACAGCTGCCTGAAGTACCATTCTACCAAAACTGCTTCTAAAGAAGAGAAAACATCAAAATGGTAGAACATAGTAAAAGTATGCAAAGAAGACCAAGTCATTGCTTTGCAAATCTGATCAACAGAAGCTTCATTCTTAAAAAGCCCAGTAGAATGAGCCGTAATCCTCCGAGGCGGGAATCCACCCGACTCCAAATAAGCATGATGAATAAGCATGATGAATCAAAAGTTTAAGCAAGATGCCAAATAAATGACAGAAGCCTCTTGACCTTCCTAACACCAGAAAAGATAACAAATAGACTAGAAGACTATCTGAAATCTGAATAGCTTCAACATAAGATTTCAAAACTCTTACCATATCCAAAGAATGTAAGAATCTTACCAAAGAAGTCTTAGGAAAAGACAATAATTTCTCCCTAATGTTGATAGAAATCACAACTTTAGGTAAAAATTGAAATGAGGATAGCAAAAACCACCTTATCCTGATGAAAAAAATCAGAAAAAGGAGACTCACAAGAAAGAACAGATAATTAAAAATTCTTCTAGCTGAAGAGATGTCTAAAAGGAACAATACTTTCCATGAAAGTAAATAATGTCTAGAGAAAACATATGCTCAAATAGAAGAGCCTGTAAAGCCTTTAGAACCAAATTAAAACTCCAAGGAGGAGAAATTGGCTTAATGACAGGTTTGATAAGAACCAAAGCCTGAACAAAATAATGAATAACAGGAAGGAACACTGCCTTACCCTGATGAAAAATCAGAAAAGGAGAGCCACAAGAAAGAGCAGAAAACTCAGAAACTCTTCTAGCAGAAGAGATAACCAAAAGGAACAATACTTTCCAAGAAAGTAATTTTAATGTCCAGAGAATGCAAAGGTTCAAACGGAGGAGCCTGTAAAGCCCTCAGTACCAAATTGAGACTCCAAGGAGGAGATATTGACTTAATGACAGGCTTGATACAAACCAAAGCCTGTACAAAACAATGAATATCAGAATGAATAGCAATCTTTCTGTGAAAAAGAACAGAAAGAGTAGAGATTTGTCCTTTCAAAGAACTTGCAGACAAAACCTTATCTAAACCAACCTGAAAAATTGTAAAATTCTAGGAATTCTAAAAAGAATGCCAAAAGAATTTATGAGAAGAACACCAAGAAATGTAAGTCTTCCAAACTCGATAATAAATCTTTCTAGAGACAGATTTACAAACCTGTAACATAGTATTAATCACTGAGTCAGAGAAACCTCTATGACTAAGAATCAAACGTTCAATCTCCATACCTTCAAATTAAATGATTTGAGATCCTGATGGAAAAATGGGCCTTGAGATAGAAGGTCTGGTCTTAACGGAAATGTCCAAGGTTGGCAACTGGCCATCCGAATGAGATCCGCATACCAAAACCTGTGAGGCCATACTGGAACCACCAGCAGTACAAACGAACGCTCCATTAGAATTTTGGAAGCACTAGAGGCGGAAGATATAGACAGAATGATAATTCCAAGTTAGTGTCAATGCATACGCTACTTCTGCCTGAGGATCCCCGGACCTGAAATAGGCCCCTGGGAAGTTCCTTGTTAAGACGAGAGGCCAACAGATCTATTTCTGGAAGCCCTCACATCTGAAAAATTGAAAAACATATCTGGGTAAAGACCATTCTCCCGGATGTAAAGCTTGATTAACAGAGATAATCCGCTTCCCAAACGTCTATACCTGGGAAAAGGACCCCAGAATTTAGATAGGAGCTGGATTTAGCCCAAGCAAATATCCAAGATACTTTTGTCACAGTCTAAAGACTGATAGTCACACCCTGATGATTGACATACACCACAGATGTGATAATGTCTGAAAAAAACAATAAACGTCTCTTCTTCAAAAGAAACCAACTGAAGAACTCTGGAAATGCAAAGAGTTCCAAAATATCAAATGGTAATCTCGCCTCCTGAGATTTCCAAACCCCTTGTGCTGACAGAGAACCTCAGACAGCCTCCCAACCTAAAAGACTCGCATCTATAGAGATCATGGTCCAGGTTGAAAGAATCGAAGAGACCTGTAGAACTAAATGATGGTGATCTTAACCACCGAATCAAAGATAGATAAACATAGAATTCGAAGATTTAAAAAGTGAAATCCTAGAATCCCTGCACCATTATTCAGCATAAAAAACTGGAAAGGTTTTCTATGAAAATGAACAAAGAGAATTGAATCTAATGCTGCAGCCATAAGACCTAAATTTCCATGCATATATAGCAACTGAAGGAAATAATAGAGACTGAAGGTACCGACAGACAAAACCCAATAAAAAAGTCACTTGTCTGTTAGAGACAAAGACAGTGACACAATCTATCTGGAAACCTAAAAAAGGTGACCCTTGTGTGAGGAATCAAGAGCTTTTGATAAAAAGATCCTCTAACCATGTCTTGAAAAAACAAAGTTGAATCATATGAGATTCCGTAGTCTCAGAAAATAAAAATAATCTGAATGAAAACAGAAAATGAAGATATGCATCTATTGTATCTAATGAAAACAAATAATGCTATCACTGACCAAAAAAAAGGCAGAATAGACCATATAAATACCAATCTAAAAGATGGTATATAATAAAAAGAGTTTCTATCTTTGGAACAATGAATAGTTTTGAATAAAAACCCCAAAACCCAGTTCCTAAAAATGGAACTGGAATAAATACCACAGGAGATTCCAGATCTGAGCAGCGCTTGAGCCCCAACAGGTGATCAGCCGCACTTCAACATTACCCAAAATATATAGGAAAATGTTAGCCTTACTGGAATAGCTGGAATATAATAGAGAGAAAAATACTTCTCATAGACGGTTTAACTCTAAATTTTATTCTGTACCAAAATCTAAGAAATTTGGACCGAATAGAAAAAAAAAAAACTTCCAATTAAAAACATGTTACTTGGATAAGAATTAGAATTTTGTTCCTTAGTAAGAACAACCAAACTAAAATAAGTTTAAAGATTTAGTCTTAGAACTCAATCTTGAAGCCCAGAGTAACAGTTAAGAATTGAATCCAAAATGAACCAAATAATTGATTATCTTGGAAAAAAAAAAAGATTTTTTAGAAATCACAAAATTCTTCTAGCTAAAGACAGCTAAAGACATAGATTAAAACCTCATTTGTGAAAATATTCAATAAAATGAAGATACAAATGAAATTATTAGCATGTTAATCCAGTTAAAAGACCAGTCAACACACCAGACTTGCATAAACAAATGCAAGACAACAAGACAAATGCAACAGCACCCAGTCTAACCTCAAATGAGCAGTAGACTTTGTCCCTTAACAATGCTAAATAAAAACATAATCTGATACTTGATTTTAAAGTAAACAGAAAAAAATGAAGCAATTGCAACATCATTCAAATAAAACACAGGTCCAAGAAAAATAATTTTCCTTAAATAGGATACAACCATCTAAAGGAAAAATAAATACTATTTTGCTATAGAAACAATAGCATAATTAGCAGGAGTAGAGATAGCCCCATTAAATTGGAGAACCATCAAAATTGAAATGAACTGCCGGCAAAGAATATAATTTAAAACCTTTAAAGAAGGAATAAAAGAAAATTCCCAGCCTATTCCATTCCCTAGTATGAGGAACTGGAAAAAAACCTCTGAAAATACAGAAGAATAAAATGTTAGTTAGTCTTGAAAGAACCAATTACCTTAATATCCAAAATAATCAACACCTTTTCAACAAAGAACAAATGTACTTTAAAAATAAAAAAGTGGATTTGATAGTGTCAATATCTGATGAAGAAAATTCTGAAATGAGAAAAAACATCATCAGAGAAGGATAAATCATTATGTAGTTGGTCATTTGAAAACTCAATAATTAAAAAAGAAGTTTGAAAAAGACCTAAAAAATATTTTTTATTTTTTTTTAGAAGGCACGATGTCAGACAAAGCCTTTAAAATAGAATCAGAAAAATATTCTTATAAATATTCTATGTAATTCTTGTACATAAGATGTAAAAAGAATAGCAAATATATAAAGCATAAATACTAACGGATTCTGCATGTAAAAGTTTATCATGATTACTTATTACAAACCATAGCTAAAGAAAAAAACATTCATAACATTTTTAAAATAAATTAACTTAGCTTTGGTAGGACTGAACTTCAGTCAAAAGGAATCCCTTAGAACGATTTTGAAACAGGAACAGTGAAATCTTGCAATATGTAATAGAAAAAAACAATATTTAAAGCAAAATTATCAAATTCCTTAAATGACAGTTTCAGGAATGGGAAAAGAAATGCAAAATAATAAGCTTTTAAAAACCAGAAGCAATAAAAAAGTGAAATTTAAATAACCACATTTTTTGGCGCCAAAAATGACGCCCACATTATTGGCGCTAAATACAACACCCATATTCTTTGGCGCCAAGTATGACGCCACATCCTCTGACGCCGAAACCGACGCCCACATTTTTTGGCGGGGAAAAAATGTCTGAATATACATGCGTCAAAAAATGACGTTTACAGAATACAACTTCCGGCGTCAACTACGGCGCCGGAAATGACAAAATTTTTGCGCCAAAAAAGTCAGCGACAAGAATGACACAATAAAAAGCAACATTTTCTGCCCCCGCGAGCCTAACAGCACGCAGGGAAAATGGTCAATTGAGAATTTTCAAGGTAATGAAAAATAAATTGAATTAAAATGCATTATCCCAAATAATGAAACTGACAGTCTGAATTATAAAGGAATACTGATTATCCTGAATCATGGCAAATATAAGTTTAAAGACATATATTTAGAACTTTACATATAAAGTGCCCAACCATAGCTTAGAGTGTCACAAAAAATAAGATTTACTTACCCCAGGACACTCATCTACATATAGTAGATAGCCAAAACAGTACTGAAACGAGAATCAGTAGAGGTAATGGTATATAAGAGTATATCGTCGATCTGAAAAGGGAGGTAAGAGATGAATCTCTACGACCGATAACAGAGAACCTATGAAATAGATCCCGTAGAAGGAGACCATTGAATTCAAATAGGCAATACTCTCTTCACATCCCTCTGACATTCACTGCACTCTGAGAGGAAAATCGGGCTCCAGCCTGCTGCGAAGCGCATATCAACGTAGAATCTAGCACAAACTTACTTCACCACCTCCATGGGAGGCAAAGTTTGTAAAACTGAATTGTGGGTGTGGTGAGGGGTGTATTTATAGGCATTTTGAGGTTTGGGAAACTTTGCCCCTCCTGGTAGGAATGTATATCCCATACGTCACTAGCTCATGGACTCTTGCTAATTACATGAAAGAAAGCACTTTACCAACCCTGACAAAATGTCAGTCAGAAGACCAAATAAAGCTGTTGTATCAGGGAAATCAGACACAGCTAATATTTTCTTTAGAGCCTCCAAGGGAGGGAAAACTCGAGACACACAGGAAGGGGAGATGAATGAGGAACTAGAAATGGATGGAAGCTCACAAATAAATACGGATGACTTAATCCCAGTCACAAAAGCAGACATCAAAGCTTTAGTTTCAAAGCAAGATATCACTGTAAATTTTGAAAAAATGTGGGGGGAAATGGACACCATACAAGCTACGGTTACTAGCAGCCTTGCAGAAATAAAGCAAGAAATATAATATTTAGGTACAAGAGTATCATCTTTAGAAGATAGTGGAATTTCAATGGAAGAGAGTGTGAGCAATGATTCCCATCAAGTCTTCACACATCAGCAAGAACTTGATGAGTTACACGACAAGACGGAGGATCTTGAAAATCTCTCTTGTAGATGTAATATAAGACTCAAAGGCGTTCCAGAATCCATAACATCAACAGATTTGCAGAAATACCTTAAACAACTATTCCAAGCTATAACAGGTCAGACAAAGGCTGACAGCTTCCAAATGGAAAGAGCTCATCGGGTCCTCAAACCAAAGCCGAAAGGAGATTACCCGTCAAGAGACATAATCGTCAAAATGTGGCGATTTCCAGAAAAAGAAGCAATTCTTCAGGCTCCCATGAAAAATCCAACGTTCAGATACCAAGGCACAGTAATACAATTTTACCAAGAGAGAACGCTCCAAAGAAGAAGCTCACTGAGACCACTCACACAATTACTCGGGAAAACTCAGATAAACTACCGCTGGGGATTCCCATTTGCCCTGAATATTCTTCAAATTGGCAAACTCCTATCGATCAAAGACCAACAAGACATTCCAGGGACATGTACGTATCTGAATTTGGAAACGGCAGATCTTCCAACTCATCGGGTAAGGATGGAGGAGATCTTAATCTACTACTGGGAGATACCAGTACAAAGCTCAAATGGAATAAAATCACAAGGAAGAAACCAAAATGAGGTCCTTCAAGTAGACAGACTTTGATGGAATGGTTTCGCTCTATTCCTCTTTTGGCAGAGATCTACTGGACAGATAAGTATAGCTAGATTGATTGAGCTATTTATTGTCTATAATTGTGCTATAGGTGTGGGGGGGGTGTTTGATACAAAGCTGACTTTCTATATTCTTTACTAAACTACCAGACTTTAGTCCTCACACTTATGTATTTACAAACCTCAACCAGGGACTTTGCTGATCTCTGACAATTTTGTGGCAACTCTGGGGACATGGCTTTTGGGAGTGTGACTCGCTTTTCTACAAGGATTAATAAGGACTCTAGATACTTTGGGGATTGACTCTGTACACAGCCAACATAAGTCCCAGAGTTATATAACCTTTGTTACAATTTTGATGATTTAAGTTTCATAACATATTGCACTGTAGGTTTATACTTTCTATTCCATTTTATGCTGTTACCAACAGTTCTGGTAAGTTACCTAGTGTTTTGTTTTAATGTTATGTATTTGTTGTCAAGTTATTCCTTACATGTGGTCATTATTGTCATGGATGGTCGTAACACTGTACCTGGTATTTTGAAAAAAAGGAAATTTATGCTTACTTAATACATTTATTTCTTCTACAATATGACGAGTCCACGGATTTCATCCTTACTTGTGGGATTTAACCTCCTGCTAGCAGAAAGTGGCAAAGAGCACCACAGCAGAGCTTTATATATAGCTCCTCCCTTCCCTCCACCTCCAGTCATTCGACCAAAGTTAGGAAGAGAAAGGAAATGCCAAAGGTGCAGAGGTGACTGAAGTTCAACAAAAATATAATATATACCTGTCTTAAAAATGACAGGGTGGGCCGTGGACTAGTCATATCGTAGAAGAAATAAATTTATCAGGTAAGCATAAATTTCCTTTTCTTCTACAAGATATGACGAGTCCACGGATTTCATCCTTACTTGTGGGATATAATACCAAAGCAATAGGACACGGATGAAAGGGAGGGACAAGACAGGAACCTAAATGGAAGGCACCACTGCTTAAAGAACCTTTCTCCCAAAACCAGCCTCAGAAGAAGCAAAAGTATCAAATTTGGAAAATTTGGAAAAAGTGTGAAGAGACGACCAAGTTGCAGCCTTGCAAATCTGTTCAACAGAAGCATCGTTTTTAAATGCCCATGAGGAAGCCAAAGCCCTAGTAGAATGAGCCGTAATTCTTTCAGGAGGCTGCTGTCCAGCAGTCTCATATGCCAGACGGATGATACTCTTCAGCCAAAAAGAAAGAGGTAGCCGTAGCTTTCTGACCCCTACGCTATCCAGAAAAAAACAATGAATAATGAAGATGATTGACGGAAATCCTTATACGCCTGCAAGTAAAACTTCAGGACACGGAACACGTCCAAATTATGCAACATACGCTCCTTCTTAGAAGAAGGGTTAGTACATAATGAAAGAACAACAATTTCCTGATTAATATTCTTATTAGAAACAACCTTAGGAAGGAAACCAGGTTTGGTGCGTAAAACCACCTTATCAGAATGGAAGATAAGATAAGGCGAATCACATTGTAACGCTGAAAGCTACGAGCAGAAAAAATAGCAACCAAAAATAAAACTTTCCAAGATAACAACTTAATATCTATGGAATGCATGGGTTCAAACGGAACCCCTTGAAGAACATTAAGAACTAAATTCAAACTCCAGGGTGGAGCAATTGGTCTAAACACAGGCTTGATTCTGGTTAGAGCCTGACAAAAAGACTGAACGTCTGGAACATCTGCCAAACGTTTGTGTAGCAAAATTGACAAAGCAGAGATTTATCCCTTTAAGGAACTCGCTGATAACCGTTTCTCCAATCCTTCGTGGAGGAAAGACAGAATCCTGGGAATCCTAACTCTACTCCATGAGTAGCCCTTGGATTCGCACCAATAAAGATATTTACGCTATATCCTATGGTAGATCTTTCTAGTAACAGGCTTACAAGCCTGAATCAAAGTAGCAATGACCGAATCAGAGAACCACCGCTTAGATAAAATCAAGCGTTCAATCTCCAAGCAGTCAGTTGCAGAGAAACTAGATTTGGGTGTTGGAAGGGTTCCTGAATGAGAAGGTCCTGCCTCAATGGAAGCTTCCATGGCGGCAGAGAGGATATGTCCACTAGATCGGCATACCAAGTCCTGCGAGGCCACGCAGGCGCGATTAGAATTACTGAAGCCCTCTCCTGTTTGATCCGAGCAATCACCCGGGGCAGGAGAACAAACGGTGGAAACACATAAGCTAGGTTGAACTGCCAAGGCATCTATCAGTTCGGCCTGAGGATCCCTTGACCTGGATCCGTATCTTGGGAGCTTGGCATTCTGATGAGTCGCCATCAGATCCAATTCCTGAGAATATCCACTCCCCCGGATGAAACATCTGTCTGCTTAAAAAGTCTGCTTCCCAGTTGTCCACTCCTGGGATGTAGATTGCTGACAGATAACAAGAGTGAGCCTCTGCCCACCGAATTATCTTGGATACTTGTCATCGCTAAGGAACTCCTTGTTCCTCCCTGATGGTTGATGTAAGCTACAGTCGTGATGTTGTCCGACTGAAAGCAAATGAATTTGGCCGAAGCCAACTGAGGCCACACCTGAAGCGCATTGAATATTGCTCTCAATTCCAGAATATCGATTGGAAGAAGTGGCTCCGACTGAGTCCACACACACTGAGCCTTCAGGGAATTCCAGACTGCACCCCAACCTAGAAGGCTGGCGTCAGTTGTCGCTATCACCCATGAGGGTCCCTTGGGACAGATGATCCTAAGACAACCACCAAAGAAGAGTCTCTTGTATCCTGATCCAGATCTATCTGAGGAGAGAAATTTGCATAATCTCCATTTCACTGTCTGAGCATGCTCAGCTGTAGTGGTCTGAGATGAAAACGAGCAAACAGAATGATGTCTATTGCCGCCACCATCAACTCAATTACCTCCATGCACTGGGCCACTGATGGCCGAGGATTGGACTGAAGGGCTCGGCATGTATTCAGAATCTTTAACTTTCTGACCTCTGTCAAGAAAATTTTCATGGATATGGAGTCTATTAGAGTTCCCAGGAAGGGAACCTTGGTCTGTGGAATTAATGAACTCTTTTCTAGATTCACCTTCCACCCGTGAGTCCTCAGAAAGGACAGAACCATGTCTGTATGAGACTTTGTCAGATGGTAAGACGACACCTGGATCAGAATATCATCCAGATAAGGCGCCACTGCAATACCCTGCGGCCTAAGAACCACCAGAAGGGACCCTAAAACCTTTGTGAAGATCCTGGGTGCTGTGGCCAACCCAAAGGGAAGAGCCATGAACTGAAAAAGTTTGTCCAGGAAGGCAAACCTTAGGAACTGATGATGATCCTTGTGGATAGGAATATGAAGGTATGCATCCTTCAAGTCCACGGTAGTCATATATTGACCCTCCTGGATCAATGGCAGAATTGTTCGAATAGTCTCCATTTTGAAGGATGGGACTCTGAGAAACTTGTTTAGACTCTTTAGATCTAAAATGGGTCGAAACGTGCCCTCTTTTATTGGGGACCACGAAAAGATTTGAGTAAAACCCCTGTCCCTGTTCCAGTCTTGGAACGGGACGAATTACTCCCATAGTAGAGAGGTCTTTTACACAATTTAAGAACGCCTCTATTTTGTCTGGTCTGCAGACAATCGTGAAAGAAGAAACCTCCCCCTTGGGAGAGAACTTTTGAATTCCAGCTGATACCCTTGGGACACGATCTCCAGTGTCCAAGGATCCTGAACATCTCTTACCCAAGCCTGGGCAAAGAGAGAAAGTCTGCCCCCTACTAGATCCGGTCCCGGATCGGGGGCCTCCCCTTCATGCTGTTTTGGTAGCAGCAGCAGGCTTTTTGGGTTGTTTAACCTTCTTCCAAGCCTGGTTGGGTCTCCAGACGGACTTGGCCTGAGCAAAATTCCCTTCCTGCTTGGCGGAAGAAGAGGAAGAAGAGTGGACTCCTTTAAAGTTCCGAAAGGAACGAAAATTATTTTCTTTACCCCTCAGTTTAGCAGTTCTATCCTGAGGTAGGAGATAACCCTTACCTCCCGTAATGTCAGAAATTATTTCTTTCAAGTCAGGCTCGAATAGGGTTTTCCCCTTGAAAGGAATAGCCAAAAGCTTTGACTTGGATGACACATCAGCAGACCAAGATGTTAACCATAACGCTCTACACGCTAAAATAGCAAATCCGGCATTCTTAGCCGCCAACTTGGCAATCTGAAAGGCGGCATCTGTAATAAAAGAATTAGCCAGCTTAAGAGCCTTAACTAAAATCACCTCTAAAGGAGTCTCAGTCTTAAGAGACTCTTCTAAAGCATCAAACCAGAAGGCCACCGCAGTGGTAACTGGTACAATGCAGGCTGTTGGTTGTAAAAGGAAACCCTGATGAATAAACAATTTCTTTAGAAGACCCTCCAATTTCTTATACATAGGGTCTTCAAAAGCACAACTGTCCTCAATAGGAATAGTTGTACGCTTAGCCAGGGTAGATATAGCTCCTTCCACCTTAGGGACTGTTTGCCAAGAGTCCCGAACAGTGTCAGATATGGGATACATTTTCTTGAAATTAGGAGAGGGTGAGAACGGGATACCCGGTCTGTCTCATTCCCTCTTAATAATCTCCGAGATTCTCTTAGGAACCGGAAAAACATCAGTGTAAGCAGGTACCTCTAAATATTTGTCCATTTTACACAATTCTCTGGTGGTACCACAATAGAGTCACAGTCATCCAGAGTCGCTAAAACCTCCCGAAGTAACAGGCGGAGGTGTTCAAGATTAAATCTAAAGGACATGATGTCCGAATCCGTCTGAGGTAACGCACTTCCCGAATCGGAAAGTTCCCCCTCAGACAGAAGTTCCCTGACCCCCAATTCAGATCCCTGTGAGGGTACATCGGAAATAGCTAACAAAGCATCAGAGGACTCAGTATTCACATTGACTTCTGTCCTACTGCGTTTGCCCTGTAACACTGGCAACTTAGATAATACCTCTGTAAGGGTAGTTGAAATAACTGCAGCCATATCCTGCAGAGTAAATGAATTAGACGCAGTTGAAGAACCAGGCGGCGCTTGGGTGGGCGTTAAAGGTTGTGACGCTTGGGGAGAAGTTAGCGGTATACCCTGATTCTCCTCAGACTGAGAATCATCCTTAGACACATTTACTTTACATAAAATTTGTGCTTTACATTGTAAGGCCCTCTCAGTACACGAGGGACAAAAAGTCAGAGGGGGTTCCACAGTGGCATCTAAACACATAGAGCAAGCAGTCTCCTCCTCAGTGTCAGACATGTTAAACAGACTAGCAATATTAATAATAGTCGTACTTTGCTTAAAATATTGAGCTCTGAATTCAAATTATATGCAAAAAATGTCAATGCAAAAAAACTGTACTGCGCCTTTAAATCTTAAAAGCGCAACTCTTTTTCTAAAATCTGTAAAAACATGTTTGGGACAGAAAAAAATATTTTAAAGTGCCCAAAAATACTGTATTAGTATTGCATCCACTTGCTGAAATATGTAATAAAACAATATATATTGATTATAACATTAATTTATTTAATATCTGTATTTGGCCCCTGCACCACGCCACAGCTCTG
Source organism: Bombina bombina (assembly GCF_027579735.1). Taxonomy (NCBI): domain Eukaryota; kingdom Metazoa; phylum Chordata; class Amphibia; order Anura; family Bombinatoridae; genus Bombina; species Bombina bombina. The sequence continues at coordinate 915,992,594 of NC_069502.1, read as the reverse complement.
CTGTGGCGCCTACCTGCCCCCGGAATACACTTGCTGTAGCCGGATAAGCCTGAAAGACCCTTCGAAGGCCAAGACAACTTAGGCCCCACCGGAGCCCCAGCCTCTGCTTGCTATGCGATCCGGATGATACTGCGCGTGAAAATAGGCCCCGCCCACCGTGGGTGTAACTCTAATCCTGACTAAGACCCACATGGTTCTCAAAGTAAAACCCAACATGTCGACTTGATAAAAAAAAAAATAAAGACATGTGCCTTCTTGTATACACTGAAAACAGGCCAGTGATAAAGTTAACAGCCCTTAAGCAAACCGCAGCTCCCAGCGTCCAGCCCTTGAATAAGCATCAAAGATATATTTACATACTTTGGCAAATAGTATAAAGGGATTCAAGGTACACCATTTCCTTTCATATAGTGCATACTGCTTACCCCTCCCCATATAGGGAAAAATGTCAGCCTGTTCTGATGCACCAAGTCTCCCCAGAAACAAAAGACTGAACATACCTCAATGCTGCTTGTAGCAAGACAACGTTCTCCATACTGAAGATTTCTCTTACACTACCTTCAGCTGCGCTGTGGGAACCATCATGGATCTTAGATAATGTTTGCTAAGATCATCAACATCAGGGCAGAAAATAAGATGTCTCCACTCCTCTTGGGAAGCAATAGACTGACGATTTCCCCCTGAGAAAAATAGTACTCACTGGCACCATTTTAAAATAAAAAAACTTCTTGATTGAAGAATCTAAACTAACACCTCACTTTACCTCTTCCTATTACTAACACAGGCAAAGAGAATGACTGGGGGTGGAGGGAAGGGAGGAGCTATATAAACAGCTCTGCTGTGGTGCTCTTTGCCACTTCCTGCTAGCAGGAGGTTAAATCCCAAAAGGATGAAATCCGTGGACTCGTCATATCTTGTAGAAGAAAACGTAATTTTTTTACCTGACAACATGGGGAGATTGTGGATTGGGTGAGCTTAAATTCTCCATGAGTAAGGTAGAGCAGTCACAACACATAACATCCACCTTCACATCATGGCACCTGATTTACGTTCATCTCCCACAATCTGAGGGGATTAAACACAGATATCAAATGCAAAACAGCTCTAACTCACTACCTAAAACTAAAAGCCAAGATAATATTCCTCCAAGAGTCTCATTTCACACAAGACTGTATCCCCAATCTGTGGAATAAACATTTCCCATTCCTTTACCATTCTACCGCAGACCAAAAGAAGAGGGGGGTCTCTATTCTTATTCACTCTTCTCTACAATTTGACCCTGAGGAGGTAATTCCGGACCCAGAAGGTAGATTCTTATTAGTTAGAGGTAGGCTGCAAGAGACGTGGATCACCTTATGTAATGTGTATGCCCCGAATGAGAGTCAGAGCTCATTCTTCTTCCAAATTTCCTACCTATTAACCCAATGGTCTCAATTACGAATAATTCTGGCAGGAGACTTTAACATCTCGTTATCACCCCACTCTAATAGATTGGGGACTAAACTATCTAACAAACGACACAGATAGTACACAATAGTTAAATCCATATGAGACTCGTTAGCAGCACTTAACATATTAGATACATGGGAAGCACTATATGGCCACACGACAGATCACACTTTTTATTCACACCCTCACAAGTCATATTCAAGACTGGACTACATAATGGTTAGCCAGATTCTTATACCATCCATAACCAATTCAACTATTCATCCCTGCATATGGTCAGATCATTCCATAGACCATTTGAATATGACAGGGATAATAAACACACAAAGACAACGTTCATGGACCTAAGACCAACACACACTCAAGTATACCCAAACGCACAATATGATTGTAAGAGCTTTGAATGAATTTTGGCTATATAATGTAAACTCCATGGTTAATCCAATATCCTCTTAGGCAGCCCATAAACCCTTCCTTAGGGGCTTACTAATAAAAGAAAAATTGAAACTGATTAAACAATCTAATCACCTTATTGATAAGCTGCACACAGAAATAACAGCCCTAGAAACATAAGCAGACATCCTCTACTGTTTTATTCATAATAATTCAGACTAAAAGAAACATTTTAGCAATAATCCTAAACAACTCAGCATTACAAGCTATACAAAGACTAAAAGCGAATTATTTTCTTCACTCTAATAAACCGGATAAATATCTGGCCAACAAACTAAGAAAGAGGATAAAAACTCATACCAACCCTACAAAAATCAGATGGCACACAGACCTCAAACCCACAAGAAATTTCATACACATTCGCAAAATACTATGAAACATTGTATGATGGACAAAAGGTCAAGCAGTTGAATCACACTAAGACATTATTAGCCCAATTTTTACAACGAGGCAACTTAGCCATCATTAACCCTACGGATAGAGACAATTTAAATGCAGGCATAACAAAGTCATTAAAGAGCTTAAAACAGGGAAAGAGGCGGGGCCGGATGGCTTGCCTGGAAAATATTACAAGCTACTTCAAACAACACTTATCCAACACCTTGAGAAATGTTCTAATGACATAATGCATGGGGCAGAGATCCCGTTGGATATTATAAGAGCTAAAATATTGGTTATATCCAAACCAGGGAAGAATCCAAAATTGGGTCAAAACTATAGACCTATTTCCCTGATTAATCAGGATATAAAAATCCTTACAAAAGTATTGGCTAACAGGCTTAAAAATATTCTCCAAAAATTAGTCCACCCAGATCAGGTGGGATTCATAAAAGACAGAGAAGCCCCTGACAACATCAGAAGGATGGTGGCCTTGACAGATTATCTTACTAGGACTGGGACACCTTCTCTGCTCCTATCATTGGATGTGGAGAAGGCGTTCGACAGAGTGGACTGGACATACATGACAAAAGTACTGACTGAGATGGGATTTAATGGTCTGTTTATGCAAGCGATAGGGAGCATCTCTTCCACCCCTACGGCTACGATAAATGCTGAAGGTTATTAATCTAGATCAATAAACATACTCAATGGGACCCGACAGGGATGTCCTTTGTCGCCCCTCCTGTTTGCCCTCTGTATCGAACCGTTGGCAGCCTGTATTAGAGACTCTGGGGACATTAAGGTGGTTAAAATTAAAGACACAGAATATAAACGTTTATTATTCGCAGATGACATCTTACTGACACTGATGAACCCACTAGAATCTCTGACCTACCTTTAAAAAAAAAAATCTTACAAGAGTTTGCAGAAATTTCAGGATACAAAGTTAATGTTGATAAGTTTGAGGCTCTTCCCTTGTCGTTGCCCGGCGCCCATACAAAGAAGTTGATGGAATTGAACGTCAATATAACCTGGGTTAAGAATTCCTTAACCTACCTACACAAAACTTTACAACCTGAATTAAACTCAACTATATAAAAATATTAGGAAAAGATCTGGTTCCCTGGAAAAAAGGTACCTTTTCATGGTATGGCCGTCTGTCGGCCATAAAGATGAAAATCTTGCCTAGAATTCTATACCTATTAAGAGCATTGCCTATCAAAGTACCAACTATAGATCTTCATAAACAGCAATCTGATCTCCTTTCTTTCTTGGTGGGGGGGGGGGGGGGTAGGAAAGCTAGAATTGCATTCCCTCTTCAACAGAAGCCAAGCTTGAAGGGCCCTGAAAATTGCACAGAATTCTAGAACATTGATTGGTAACCTCGCCTCCCGAGGATCCTAAACTCCCTCTGCTGTCAGAGACCCGCAAATAGCTCCCCAACCCGAGAGACTCGCATCTTTAGTGAACACAGTCCCGGTAGGTTAAGCAAAAGAAGCCCCCTAAATAATAAACTGATGATCCAGCCACCAAGTTAGAGACTGACTGGGATCCAAAAATATCCTTTGAGACAGCTGAGTATATTTTCTGCACCAATGACGCAGCATACAAAGTTGAAGAGGCCTTGTGAAATTGAGCAAATGAAATTGCATCTGAAAAAAAGAATCATAAACCATACCCCCTCTGAAAACGCCTCTCTCTGAAGAATCAAATGCACATCTTCAATCTTTAACCACCTCCAGCAGAGTCAAAGTAAAAACTACGGTATGTGTGAGGTGGGAGGGGTTTTATAGAGCTCTTGGGGTTTAGGAATCTTTGCCTCCTCCTAGTGGTGGTGAAGAATAATTGATCATGGACTCTCACCACCTGTATTAAAGAAATCAAGTTCCATGTTCCTTCATTACATTTATTTTGCATTCAGATCTTTTACAATCTGATAAATATATAAATAATATTTTCAATTTAAAGTATCATTTCATAAGATTGTGAATATGGTCATAATACTTGAAAAAGCTTAAGTTGGTTATTATTAAAGTAACAGAATCTATATAAAAAAAAATGTGCATATGAGCTGGCAATGGGGATTCTCTTTTTTTCTTGGAGTTTACACATTTTAGACTAAAAATTAAATAAGTAAAACCTGCACGCTCAGCTGAATCTGTCAATTGTCTTGATTAATTATGATCAAGCAGGTGCATGCAGTTTATGACAGTGATATGCAAAGGTAATATATTTCCAGGGGCATCTGAGAAACATGTAACAGCTCTCCAAGGTAATATAAACCTTCTAGTAAGGTTTATAAGTCAGGTCAGGGCTACATTACTGCATTAGATTTATTTGAAGGATATACACCAATTTGCAAACAAATGTATGTATCTTAAAGAGAGAATACAGCACAATAATATTTGTAGTAAATTGTTACCTGTCATAGATAAATAATCACTGTAAAGTGGTGTATAAAAAGAAATGTGTTTAAAAAAAATGTGCTTTGTCCCACACTCCCTAGAGAGGCCAAATAGCAAAATCTGTAACTGAGTATTGTATTTTCTCTTACATTGGTGTGTCCGGTCCACGGCTTCATCCTTACTTGTGGGGATATTCTCAATCCCTACAGGAAGTGGCAAAGAGAGCACACAGCAGAGCTGTCCATATAGCTCCCCTCAGGCTCCGCACCCCCAGTCATTCTCTTTGCCGCTCTAAACAAGTAGCATCTCCACGGGGGTGGTAAAGAGTTTGTGGTGTTAGCATAATTATTTATAGTTTAGGTGTTTTTGTGACTTATAAAAACGCTTATGGGGTTTTTTATTCGCCTGGCATTTGATTAGACTCCTAATCTCCTCAGAAAGGCCCCAGCACTTTGTAATGCAGAGGGAGGAGGCCTCATTTTCGCGCCTCAGTTGCGCAGTTGTTTTTGACAAGACAGTTCATGCAGCCTCACGTGTGGTGTCCAGAGACTTCAGAGGGACTTCAGACGGGCTTATTTCTACTCCAAATAATCCCTAAGGATGGTAAAAGCCTCAGCAGAAGCTGTGGCATAGTACTGTAGTGTGTTTAACCGGTCAAATTCATGTTTTAGCTCCGGTTTGGGCATTAAGGGGTTAATTGTGTGCAATCTTTTCAAAGCATTAGGATAATGTGGTGAAAATTTCATTAAAATCGGATGTTTCCTTGATGGTTATTTGATGTTTTGGTAATAAAGTGTGCACTTTTATTATTTAAAGACACAGTAACGTTTTTGTCAAAAGTATTTTTTTATTGCATTTTAGTGCTGTCTTAGTCTGTCAAACATGTCTGAGCCTTCAGATAGCGCTTGTTCTCTATGTTTAAAAGCCATGGCGGTACCCCCATTGAATTTATGTTTGAAGTGTGCTATAGCGTCCAAGCAGTTTAAGGACCATACAATGACACTTAAAAATGTAGCCCAAGATGTATCTTTAGCTGAAGGTAACGAGGAGAGTATTTTATCTTCCCCTTCTGTGTCAACACCAGTTATGCCCGCGCAGGCGATGCCCAGCACATCTAGCGCATCGATCCCTGTTACTTTGCAGCAATTAGCAGCAGTCATGGATAATTCTCTCGCAGCTTTTTTATCCAAACTGCCAGCATTTCCAAGAAAGCGCAATAGTTCAGTTTTAAATACAGAAAATGAGCAATCAGATGCAGCGGATAATTTATCTGTAGTGCCCTCACATCAATCTGACTTGGCCGTAAGGGAGGGCCTGTCTGAGGGAGAAATTTCTGACTCGGGAAGAGTTGCTCAGCAGGCAGAGCCAGATACTATAGCATTTAAATTTAAGCTAGAGCACCTCCGCACCCTGCTTAAGGAGGTTTTAGCTACGCTAGATGATTGTGACCCCTTGGTGGTCCCAGAAAAATTGTGTAAAATGGACAAATTCTTAGAGGTCCCGGTACACAATGATGCATTTCCGATACCTAAGAGGGTGGCGGATATTGTGACCAGGGAGTGGGAGAGACCAGGTGTACCTTTTGCTCCCCCCCCTATATTTAAGAAAATGTTCCCCATTGTTGACCCCAGAAGGGACGCATGGCAGACGGTCCCTAAGGTGGAGGGGGCAGTTTCAACACTAGCTAAGCGCACCACTATACCAATAGAGGACAGTTGCGCTTTCAAAGATCCTATGGATAAAAAATTGGAAGGTTTGCTTAAGAAAATATTTGTTCAACAAGGTTTTCTTCTTCAACCAATTTCTTGCATTATTCCTGTAACCACTGCAGCGGCTTTTTAGTTTGAGGAACTAGAGAACTCCCTACAGAGGGAGACCTTTTGTGATAAGGTTATGGACAGAATTCACGCCCTGAAGTTGGCTAATTCTTTCATTACAGATGCCGCTCTTCAGTTAGCTAAATTAGCGGCGAAAAAATCTGGTTTTGCAATCGTGGCGCGCAGGGCGCTTTGGCTAAAATCTTGGTCGGCGGATGTGTCGTCCAAAACAAAATTGCTTAATATTCCTTTCAAGGGTAAGACCCTTTTCGGGCCAGAGTTGAAAGAGATTATTTCTGATATCACTGGAGGAAAGGGCCATGCCCTTCCACAAGATAGACCTTTCAAGGCTAAAAATAAGTCTAATTTTCGTTCCTTTCGCAATTTCAGGAACGGACCCGCTTCTACTTCTACAGCCACTAAGCAAGAGGTTAACGCTTCCCAGTCCAAACCTGCATGGAAACCCATGCAAGGCTGGAACAAGGGTAAACAGGCCAAGAAGCCTGCTGCTGCTACCAAAACAGCATGAAAGGGTAGCCCCCGATCCGGGACCGGATCTAGTAGGGGGCAGACTTTCTCTCTTTGCTCAGGCCTGGGCAAGAGATGTTCTGGATCCCTGGGCGTTAGAAATTGTCTCTCAGGGGTACCTTCTGGAATTCAAGGACCTTCCTCCAAGGGGAAGGTTCCACATGTCTCGCTTGTCTTTAGACCAGACAAAGAGACAGGCATTCTTACTTTGCGTAGAAGATCTTTTAAAGATGGGAGTAATACACCCAGTCCCAACTGTAGAACGAGGACAGGGTTTTTACTCAAACCTGTTTGTAGTTCCCAAAACGGAAGGAACTTTCAGGCCAATTCTGGACTTAAAAATCCTAAACAAATTTCTCAGAGTTCCATCATTCAAGATGGAAACTATCCGGACAATCTTACCGATGATCCAGGAGGGTCAATATATGACTACCGTGGATTTAAAGGATGCGTACCTGCATGTTCCTATCCACAAGGATCACCATCAGTTCCTAAGGTTCGCCTTCATGGACAAGCATTATCAGTTTGTGGCTCTTCCCTTCAGGTTGGCCACCGCTCCAAGAATTTTCACGAAGGTGCTAGGGTCCCTTCTAGCGGTTCTAAGACCGCGGGGCATTGCAGTAGCACCTTACCTAGACGATATCTTAATAAAAGAGTTGTCTTTTCACAGAGCAAAGACGCATACAGACATTGTGTTGGCCTTTCTAAGATCTCACGGGTGGAAGGTGAACGTAGAAAAGAGTTCTCTGTCCCCGGTCACAAGGGTTCCCTTCCTGGGAACAATAATAGACTCGGTAGAAATGAAAATCTTTCTGACGGAGGTCAGGAAGTTAAAACTTTCGAATTCCTGTCGAGTTCTTCATGCCAATCCTCAGCCTTCTGTGGCTAGGTGCATGGAGGTAATCAGTCTAATGGTTGCGGCAATGGACATAGTCCCCTTTGCCAGAATTCATTTGAGACCACTGCAACTGTGCATGCTCAAACAGTGGAATGGGGATTATGCAGATTTGTCTCCCCAGATACAAATGGACCAGAAAACCAGAGAATCGCTCCTCTGGTGGTTGTCTCAGGATCACCTGTCTCAGGGAATGAGTTTCCGCAGACCGGAGTGGATCATTGTCACGACCGATGCCAGTCTCTTAGGCTGGGGTGCGGTCTGGAACTCCCTGAAAGCTCAGGGTCCCGATAAACATTTTAGAATTGAGAGCAATATTCAATATTCAATGCGCTCCAGGCCTGGCCTCAGCTGGCGGAGGCCAAATTCATCAGATTTCAGTCGGACAACATCACGACTGTTGCGTACATCAATCATCGGGGGGGAACAAAGAGTTCCCTGGCGATGAGGGAGGTATCCAAGATCATCAAGTGGGCGGAGGATCACTCCTGCCATCTATCTGCAATCCACATCCCAGGAGTAGACAACTGGGAGGCAGATTATCTGAGTCGTCAGACTTTTCATCCGGGGGAGTGGGAACTCCACCCGGAGGTTTTTGTTCAACTAACCCAACTATGGGGTTTTCCAGAACTGGACCTGATGGCGTCCCGCCAGAACTCAAAAGTTCCCCTTTACGGGTCCAGGTCCAGGGATCCCAAGGCGACATTGATAGATGCTCTAGTAGCGCCTTGGTCATTCAATCTGGCTTATGTCTTTCCACCGTTTCCTCTTCTCCCTCGGCTAGTAGCCAGAATCAAACAGGAGAAGGCTTCGGTAATTCTGATATCTCCTGCGTGGCCTTGCAGGACTTGGTATGCAGACTTGGTGGATATGTCATCGGCTCCACCATGGAAGCTACCTTTGAGGCAGGACCTTCTAATCCAAGGTCCATTCAAACATCCAAACCTAGTTTCTCTGCAACTGACTGCTTGGAGATTGAACGCTTAATTCTAGCTAAGCGTGGGTTCTCTGAATCAGTTATAGATACTCTGATCCAGGCTAGAAAGCCTGTTACTAGGAAAATTTATCATAAGATATGGCAAAAATATCTTTGTTGGTGCGAATCCAAGGGTTACTCGTGGAGTAAGATTAGGATTCCAAGGTTGTTATCTTTCATCCAAGAAGGATTGGAGAAAGGATTGTCAGCTAGTTTGTTGAAAGGACAGATATCTGCTCTGTCTATTCTGTTACATAAGCATCTGGCAGCTGTGCCAGATGTGCAGGCATTTGTACAGGCCTTAGTTAGGATCAAACCTGTTTACAGACCTGTGGCTCCTCCATGGAGTCTAAATTTAGTTCTTTCAGTTCTTCAAGGGGTTCCGTTTGAACCTCTACATTCCGTAGATATTAAGTTACTATCTTGGAAAGTTTTGTTTTTGGTTGCTATTTCTTCTGCTCGAAGAGTTTCTGAATTGTCTGCTTTGCAGTGTACCTCACCCTGGTGTTCCATACAAATAAGGTTGTTTTGCGTACCAAGCCTGGTTTTCTTCCAAAGGTGGTTTCCAATAAGAATATTAACCAGGAAATAGTTGTTCCTTCTCTTTGTCCTAATCCAGTTTCTAAAAAGGAACGTCAGTTACACAATCTAGATGTGGTTCGTGCTTTAAAATTCTATTTAGAAGCAACAAAAGATTTCAGACAAACATCATCCTTGTTTGTCGTTTATTCTGGTAAGAGGAGAGGTCAGAAAGCAACTGCTACCTCTCTTTCCTTCTGGCTGAAAAGCATCATGCGATTGGCTTATGAGACTGCCGGATGGCAGCCTCCTGAACGAATTACCGCTCACTCCACTAGAGCTGTGGCTTCCACATGGGCTTTCAAGAACGAGGCTTCTGTTGAACAGATTTGTAAGGCAGCGACTTGGTCTTCACTGCATACATTTGCCAAATTTTACAAATTCGATACTTTTGCTTCTTCAGAAGCTATTTTTGGGAGAAAGGTTTTGCAAGCAGTGGTGCCTTCCGTTTAGGTTACCTGACTGTTTCCCTCCCTTCATCCGTGTCCTAAAGCTTTGGTATTGGTTCCCACAAGTAAGGATGAAGCCGTGGACCGGACACACCAATGTAAGAGAAAACAGAATTTATGCTTACCTGATAAATTTCTTTCTCTTACGGTGTGTCCAGTCCACGGCCCACCCTGGCGATTTAGTCAGGTCTAAATTTATTTTTGTAAACTACAGTCACAACTGCACCCTATGGTTCTCCTTTTTCTCCTAACCGTCGGTCGAATGACTGGGGAGGCGGAGCCTGAGGGGAGCTATATGTACAGCTCTGCTGTGTGCTCTCTTTGCCACTTCCTGTAGGGATTGAGAATATCCCCACAAGTAAGGATGAAGCCGTGGACCGGACACACCGTAAGAGAAAGAAATTTATCAGGTAAGCATAAATTCTGTTTTTTTTACAGGTGAAAGAGCTGATTACTTTGGGGCAATGCCCAGCAAAATGCCCTTTTAAGGGCTATTTGTAATTTAGTGTAGGGTAGGGATTTTTGTTATTTTATTAGGGGGATTAGATTAGGTGTAATTAGTTTAAAATTCTTGTAATTCTTTTTTTTTTCCTGTAATTTAGTGTTGTTTTTTTTCCGTAATTTAGTTTATTTAATTTAATTGTAATTAATTGTAGGTAGTTTAGGTATTAGTTTAATTATAGTGTAGCGTTAGGTGTAATTGTTACTTAGGTTAGGGTTTATTTTACAGGTACTTTTGTACTTATTTTAGCTAGGTAGTTATTAAATAATTAATAACTATTTAATAACTATTCTACCTAGTTAAAATAAATACAGAGTTGCCTGTAAAACAAATATAAATCCTAAGCTAGCTACAATGTAACTATTAGTTATATTGTAGCTAGATTAGGGTTTATTTTATAGGTAAGTATTTAGTTTTAAATAGGAATAATTTATTTAATTATACTAAATTTATTTAGATGTATTTAAATTATATTTGTTAGGGGGTGTTAGGTTTAGGGTTAGACTTAGGTTTAGGGGTTAATAAATTTATAATAGTGGCGGCGACGTTGGCGGCGGCAGATTAGGGGTTAATAAATTTAATATAGTTGCGGCGACATTTGGGAGGCAGATTAGGGGTTAATAAATATAATGTAGGTGTCGGCGATGTTGGGGGCAGTAGGGGTTAATAAGTATAATGTAGGTGGCAGCGTTGTCCGGAGCGGCACACTAGGGGTTAATAATATAATGTAGGTGTCAGCGTTAGCAGGGGCGGCAGATTAGGGGTTAATAAGTGTAATATTAGGAGTGTTTAGACTCGGGGTTCATGTTAGGGTGTTAGGTGCAGACATAAAATTCATTTCCCCATAGGAAACAATGGGGCTGAGTTAGGAGCTGAACGCTGCTTTTTTTGCAGGTGTTAGGTTTTTTTTCAGCCAGCTCAGCCCCATTGTTTCCTATGGGGAAATCGTGCACGAGCACGTTTAGCCAGCTCACCGCTGACTTAAGCAACACTGGTATTGAGGTGAGATGTGGAGCTAAATTCTGCTCTACGCTCACCTTTCTGCGGCTAACACCAGGTTTAAAAAAAACCTGTAATACCAGCGTTGTGTTAAGGGAGCGGTGGGAAAAAAGGCTCGTTAGCACCGCAAGCCTTACCGTCAAAAACTCGTAATCTAGTAGAAAGTGTGTGAAAAAATTTACTTTTTTTTTTTTTATTTGATCGCATTTGGTGGTGAAATGATGGCATGAAATATCCCAAAATGGGCCTAGATCAATACCTTGGGTGTCTACTTAAAAATATATACATAGTTTTGAGTTTTGGTAAATAAAAAAAACAAGGCTCTATTTCTGTTTAAATGGAGTGATAGCAAAAATGCTAAAAATTCTCTGGTATTGCAGTTTTTCTCTGCAAGTCCTGGTTGTGAAGGGGTTAAACTGATTTGTCAACCCCCGACTTAGATCCTTTTCTCTGGCGCTCCTGTTTGTTCAGCTTTTTCTGACACTAATTAGAATACAGGAAAATTGGATATCAACAATAAACAGCATTAAAGGAACATTCCGGTCAAAATTTAAAGGCACATAGATCAATTACATTTTTGAATTGAAACATATTTGTAATATAAACGTATTGGCAAAAATGATTCTAGTAAAAGTTATCACTGTTTTAGTGTTAACATGTTTCTCTGCACATGCATGTGAAGTATACCTAGATATTCTCAGTGCACCAGCATTTTAAATAATGCAGCTGCTCAGAGCACCAGTGGGGCTTGAATCATGTCAGCAATTAACAAATTAAGTCATTACCAAATGATACAAGGACCTTAGGATCTCTGAGCAAGTATATTTTAGAAACAGCTATAACTTTTATTAGAAGCATTTTTGCCAATATGTGTATATTACAAACATGTTTCTATGCCAAACTGAAATGTATCCATGTGGATTCTAATTTTGGCTGGAATGTCCCTTTATAACGATAATCTTTGAAAAGTAAAGCCATGAAAAAGTGGTTACACCATATTTATTTTGTGTGATAGAGCAGCCTATAGTTGAATTTGCATTGCTCATCCTATATAGGACTAGATTAGTAGAACGCTGTCGCGCAAAAGCAATATGGTGTATTTTGCGGCTTTTTGCGCACGTAGGAAATTAAGCGCATAGATTATGAGTTGAAAGTAAATGTGTTGCTTAAGCGCAATCGAAATTAACGCAAGTCTGGTTAACGCAAATTCAGAGCTCTGAAGAGACAGAAAAGTTGCACAAAAAACAAAAAAAATACATTTAAAATAGTAACACTAATAGTCTGATAAAATTATAAATAATAATAAAAAAAATTCTCAGGTATTTAGTAGAACGAAAAAAAAAGTAAAATGTTTGTTCTGCGCATCGGGTATCGCGATTTAGATTTTAAAACGTCCAGTTAGCGCACATAAAAACTAAAGCGCGTTATTAAAATATTACATATACAATATCTTAGATTCTTGCACCTGGGCCCTGTAAAGTCTAGTTACGCCTCTGATTGCAAGCATAAGGTACATACATCCCATTGCTAAGAGCTGAAAATCAGTACAGAACACAAACAGCAAACCCTGGTAGGGAGAAAAATCATTAAAAAATCTTTTTGTGAGTATGTTATAGCTATATATAGAGATGAGATAGAGATGAGAGAGAGAGATGAATATTCTAGCAGTACTGACAATACGTCTAAAATAATCTCTCAAGATAAGAGAGCTTTAGATCATCAGCCAATGACAAGAGGCATATATGTGCAGCCACCAATCAGTCGCTAGCTTCCAGGTCCCGAGTCTACCTAGGTATGCTTTTCAACAAAGGATACCAAGAGAGCTAAGCAAATTAGATAATAGAAGTACATTGGAAAGCTGATTAAAATTATATGCACTATGTGAATCATGAAATAAAACTTATGGGTTTCCATAAGTGATATAAAAACTTGAAAAAAATCATACTTACAAAAAAGTAACAATTATAAACGTACTAAAAAGAATATTTGCATCAAATTGTTACATTTATCATGAAACAATCAGGAAACAAGTTTACCGCTGATCCCTCCCTAGCTCTTAAAGTGATAGTAATTCCTAGCTTTTCTGAAACGCTAGGATTTACCAGTGCAACAAAAAAAGGGGACTTTCAGTCATAAAGTATAAAATACTTCATGCTGAAAGTTTGTTTGACAGTAGCATTCGCCGTGCTGAGTGCCTCAGGCCGCACACGCCAGAACGCTATTTTTCAATGAGGTGATGTTTACACCTCTTAGCCAATAGCCTTGCGGGCCAGGTGGCATTATGCCGGACAGCTAGCACACTATTGGCTAAGATCATCGCAGTGATAAAATATTGGTCTGCCATGGGCGGCCTGAGGTGCTCAGTGCAGCATACGCTACAGGCAAATAAAGGAACTTTCATGACTGAAAGTCCCCTTTATTTGTTGCACTGGTAAATCCTAGCGTTTCACAAATGCTACAATTTACTATCACTTTAAACACATCTCCACAAGCAAAAAAAAATGTTTTAAAAAGGCACAGAAACATTGTTTTCAAAACAAATAATAAAAACATAAATTATGCTTACCTGATAATTTCATTTCCTTCAGTATGAGTAAAGTCCACGGCATCATTCCTTACTGTTGGGAAATACTGAACCTGGCCACCAGGAGGAGGCAAAGGCACCCCAGCCAAAGGCTTAAAAACTCCCCCTACTTCCCTCATATCCCAGTCATTATGCCAGGGGAACAAGGAAACAGTAGGAGAAATATCAGGGTATAAATGGTGCCGGAAGAGAAAAACAAATTTTGGTCCGCCCATCGGAGCATACTGGCGGGGGCCGTGGACTCAATACATCACAAGAGAAATAAATTTATCAGGTAAGCATAAATTATGTTTTCTCTTGTAAGATGTATCGAGTCCACGGATTTATCCTTACTTGTGGGATACCAATACCAAAGCTTTAGGACACGGATGAAGGGAGGGACAAGACAGGGACCTTAAACGGAAGGCACCACTGCTGTAAAAGTATCGAATTTGTAAAATGTATGAAGCGAAGACCAAGTCGCCGCCTTACAAATCTGTTCAACAGAAGCCTCATTTTTAAAAGCCCATGTGGAAGCCACTGCTATAGTAGAATGAGCAGAAATTCTTTCAGGAGGCTGCTGTCCAACAGTCTCATAGGCCAAAAGGATGATGCTTTTCAGCCAAAAGGAAAGAGAGGTAGCCATAGCCTTTTGGCCTCTCCACTTACCAGAATAAACAACAAACAATGAAGATGTTTGACGGAAATCTTTGGTTGCTTGTAAGTAGAACTTTAAAGCACGAACCACATCAAGATTGTGCAACAGACGTTCCTTCTTTGATGAAGGATTAGGACACAGTGAAGGAACAACAATCTCTTGATTGATATTCTTATTAGAAACAACCTTAGGAAGAAACCCAGGTTTGGTACGCAAAACTACCTTATCTGCATGGAAAATAAGATAAGGGAAATCACACTGTAAAGTAGATAGCTCAGAAACTCTTTGAGCCGAAGAGATAGCAACTAAAAACAAAACTTTCCAAGATAGAAGCTTAATATCTATGGAATGCATAGGTTCAAACGGAACCCCTTGAAGAACTCTAAGGACTAAGTTTAGGCTCCAAGGCGGAGCAACAGGCCTAAATACAGGCTTAATTCTGACCAAAGCCTGACTAAAAGTTTGAACGTCTGGGACATCTGCCAGACGTTTGTGTAGTAGAATAGACAAAGCAGATATTTGCCCTTTTAGAGAACTAGCTGATAATCCCTTCTCCAAACCTTCTTGGAGAAAAGACAATATTCAAGAAATCCTAATCTTACTCCACGAGTAACCTTTGGATTCACACCAATAAAGATATTTGCGCTAAATCTTATGATAGATCTTCCTGGTGACAGGTTTTCTAGCCTGAATCAGGGTATCAATGAGCGACTCAGAGAACCCACGCTTTGATAGAATTAGGCGTTCAATCACAAGCAGTCAGACGCAGAGAAACTAGATTTGGATGAATCACCGAAGCTCTCTCCTGCTTGATTCTGGCAACAGACGTGGAAGTGGTGGTAATACGTAGGCCAGATTGAAGGACCAAGGCACTGCTAGAGCATCTATCAGTACCGCCTTGGGATCCCGAGACCTGGACCCGTAACGAGGAAGTTTGGCATTCTGACGAGACGCCATCAGATCCAATTCTGGTGTGCCCCATAGCTGAATCAGCTGAGCAAATACCTCCAGATGGAGTTCCCACTCCCCCGGATGAAAAGTCTGACGACTTAGAAAATACACCTCCCAGTTCTCTACTCCTGGGATGTGGATTGCTGAAAGATGGCAAGAGTGATCCTCTGCCCATCGGATTATTTTGGTTACCTCCATCATCGCTAGAGAACTCCTTGTTCCTCCTTGATGATTGATATAAGCTACAGTTGTGATGTTGTCCGACTGAAACCTGATGAATTTGGCTGCAGCAAGCTGAGGCCACGCCTGAAGCGCCTTGAATATCGCTCTCAGTTCTAGAATGTTTATCGGAAGAAGAGATTCCTCCCGAGACCATAAGCCCTGTGCTTTCAGGGAGTTTCAGACTGCACCCCAGCCTAGCAGGCTGGCATCTGTTGTTACAATGAGCCACTCTGGCCTGTGGAAGTACATTCCCTGAGACAGGTGGTCCTGAGACAACCACCAGAGAAGAGAATCTCTGGTCTCCTGGTCCAGATGCAGTTGAGGAGATAAATCTGCATAATCCCCATTCCACTGTTTGAGCATGCATAGTTGCAGTGGTCTGAGGTGTAGGCGGGCAAAAGGAACTATGTCCATTGCCGCTACCATGAGTCCGATTACCTCCATACACTGAGCCATTGATGGCCGAGGAATGGAATGAAGAGTTCGGCAAGTGGTTAAGAGTTTTGATTTTCTGACCTCCGTCAGAAATATTTTCATTTCTACCGAATCTATCAGAGTCCCTAGAAAGGAAACTCTTGTAAGAGGGGAGAGAGAACTCTTTTTTATGTTCACCTTCCACCCGTGAGATCTCAGAAAAGCCAACACAATGTCCATGTGAGACTTGGCTAGCTGAAAAGTCGATGCCTGAATTAAGATGTCGTCTAGATAAGGTGCCACTGCTATGCCCCGAGGTTGTAGAACCGCCAGAAGGGACCCTAGCACCTTTGTGAAAATTCTTGGAGCCGTGGCCAACCCGAAGGGAAGAGCTACAAACTGGTAATGCCTGTTTAGAAAGGCAAATCTGAGAAATTGATGATGATTTCTGTGAATAGGGATGTGTAGATACGCATCCTTTAAGTCCACGGTAGTCATATATTGACCCTCCTGAATCAGAGGCAGAATAGTCCGAATGGTCTCTATCTTGAATGATGGAACTTTGAGGAACTTGTTTAGAATTTTGAGATCCAAGATTGGTCTGAAAATTCGCTCTTTTTTGGGAACCACAAACAGGTTTGAGTAGAACCCTAGCCCCTGTTCCTCTTTTGGGACTGGGCGGATCACCCCCATGGTAAGAAGATATTGTACACAGTGTAAGAACGCCTCTCTCTTTGTCTGGTTTACAGACAATCGAGAAATATGAAATCTCCCCCTTAGAAGGGAGTCTTTGAATTCCAGAAGATATCCCTCGGACACAACTTCTAAAGCCCAGGGATTGTGAACATCTCTTGCCCAAGCCTGAGCGAAGAGAGAGAGTCTGCCCCCTACTAGATCCGGTCCCGGATCGGGGGCTACCCCTTCATGCTGTCTTAGAGGCAGCTGCAGGCTTCTTGGCCTGTTTACCCTTGTTCCAAGCCTGGTTAGGTCTCCAGACTGACTTGGATTGGGCAAAATTCCACTCTTGCTTTGCAGCAGAGGAAGCTGAAACGGAACCACTCTTGAAGTTCCGAAAGGAACGAAAATTACTTTGTTTGGTCTTCATCTTATTTGATCTATCCTGAGGAAGGGCATGACCTTTCCCTCCAGTGAGGTCTGAAATAATCTCTTTCAGTTCAGGCCCAAATAGGGTCTTTCCTTTGAAAGGGATGTTCAAAAGTTTAGATTTAGATGACACATCAGCAGATCAGGACTTAAGCCATAACGTCCTGCGTGCTAAAATGGCAAAACCTGAATTCTTTGCCACTAATTTAGCCAGTTGAAATGCGGCATCTGTAACAAAAGAATTAGCCAGCATAAGGGCCTTGATTCTGTCCATAATCTCCTCTAATGGAGTCTCCATCTGAAGAGCATCTTCTAAAGCCTCAAACCAGAAAGCAGCTGCAGTAGTTACAGGAACAATGAACGCAATAGGTTAGAGAGAAAAACCCTGATGAACAAAAATTTTCTTCAGGAGACCCTCTAATTTTTTATCCATAGGATCTTTGAAAGCACAACTGTCTTCGATAGGTATAGTTGTACGCTTAGACAGAGTAGAAACAGCTCCCTCCACCTTAGGAACTGTCTGCCACGAGTCCCGCATGGTGTCAGATATGGGAAACATTTTCTTAAAAACAGGAGGGGGAGAGTACGGAATACCTGGTCTACCCCACTCCTTAGTAATAATATTTACAATCCTCTTAGGGACTGGAAAAACATCAGTGTAAAAACAGAATTTATGCTTACCTGATAAATTACTTTCTCCAACGGTGTGTCCGGTCCACGGCGTCATCCTTACTTGTGGGATATTCTCTTCCCCAACAGGAAATGGCAAAGAGCCCAGCAAAGCTGGTCACATGATCCCTCCTAGGCTCCGCCTTCCCCAGTCATTCGACCGACGTAAAGGAGGAATATACATAGGAGAAATCATATGATACCGTGGTGACTGTAGTTAGAGAAAATAATTCATCAGACCTGATTAAAAACCAGGGCGGGCCGTGGACCGGACACACCGTTGGAGAAAGTAATTTATCAGGTAAGCATAAATTCTGTTTTCTCCAACATAGGTGTGTCCGGTCCACGGCGTCATCCTTACTTGTGGGAACCAATACCAAAGCTTTAGGACACGGATGATGGGAGGGAGCAAATCAGGTCACCTAGATGGAAGGCACCACGGCTTGCAAAACCTTTCTCCCAAAAATAGCCTCAGAAGAAGCAAAAGTATCAAATTTGTAAAATTTGGTAAAAGTGTGCAGTGAAGACCAAGTCGCTGCCTTACATATCTGATCAACAGAAGCCTCGTTCTTGAAGGCCCATGTGGAAGCCACGGCCCTAGTGGAGTGAGCTGTGATTCTTTCAGGAGGCTGCCATCCGGCAGTCTCATAAGCCAATCGGATGATGCTTTTAAGCCAAAAAGAGAGAGAGGTAGAAGTTGCTTTTTGACCTCTCCTTTTACCAGAATAAACAACAAACAAGGAAGATGTTTGTCTGAAATCCTTTGTAGCCTCTAAATAGAATTTTAGAGCACGAACTACGTCCAAATTGTGTAACAAACGTTCCTTCTTTGAAACTGGATTCGGACACAAAGAAGGCACGACTATCTCCTGGTTAATATTTTTGTTAGAAACAACTTTCGGAAGAAAACCAGGTTTAGTACGCAAAACCACCTTATCTGCATGGAACACCAGATAAGGAGGAGAACACTGCAGAGCAGATAATTCAGAAACTCTTCTAGCAGAAGAAATTGCAACCAAAAACAAAACTTTCCAAGATAATAACTTGATATCAACGGAATGTAGGGGTTCAAACGGAACCCCCTGAAGAACTGAAAGAACTAAATTGAGACTCCAAGGAGGAGTCAAAGGTTTGTAAACAGGCTTGATTCTAACCAGAGCCTGAACAAAAGCTTGAACATCTGGCACAGCCGCCAGCTTTTTGTGAAGTAAAACAGATAAAGCAGAAATCTGTCCCTTCAAAGAACTTGCAGATAATCCTTTCTCCAAACCTTCTTGAAGAAAGGATAGAATCTTAGGAATTTTTATCTTGTTCCATGGGAATCCTTTGGATTCACACCAACAGATATATTTTTTTCCATATTTTATGGTAGATTTTTCTAGTTACAGGCTTTCTAGCCTGAACAAGAGTATCAATGACAGAATCTGAGAACCCTCGCTTTGATAAAATCAAGCGTTCAATCTCCAAGCAGTCAGTTGGAGTGAGGCCAGATTCGGATGTTCGAACGGACCCTGAACAAGAAGGTCCTGTCTCAAAGGTAGCTTCCATGGTGGAGCCGATGACATATTCACCAGGTCTGCATACCAAGTCCTGCGTGGCCACACAGGAGCTATCAAGATCACCGATACCCTCTCCTGTTTGATCCTGGCTACCAGCCTGGGAATGAGAGGAAACGGTGGGAACACATAAGCTAGGTTGAAGGTCCAAGGTGCTACTAGTGCATCCACTAGAGTCGCCTTGGGATCCCTGGATCTGGACCCGTAGCAAGGAACCTTGAAGTTCTGACGAGACGCCATCAGATCCATGTCTGGAATGCCCCACAATTGAATTATTTGGGCAAAGATTTCCGGATGGAGTTCCCACTCCCCCGGATGAAATGTCTGACGACTCAGAAAATCCGCTTCCCAATTTTCCACTCCTGGGATGTGGATTGCAGACAAGTGGCAGGAGTGATTCTCCGCCCATAGAATTATTTTGGTCACTTCTTCCATCGCCAGGGAACTTCTTGTTCCCCCCTGATGGTTGATATACGCAACAGTCGTCATGTTGTCTGATTGCAACCTTATGAATTTGGCCTTTGCTAGCTGAGGCCAAGCCTTGAGAGCATTGAATATCGCTCTCAGTTCCAGAATATTTATCGGGAGAAGAGATTCTTCCCGAGACCAAAGACCCTGAGCTTTCAGGGGTTCCCAGACCGCGCCCCAGCCCACCAGACTGGCGTCGGTCGTGACAATGACCCACTCTGGTCTGCGGAAGCTCATCCCTTGTGACAGGTTGTCCAGGGTCAGCCACCAACGGAGTGAATCTCTGGTCCTCTGATCTACTTGTATCGTCGGAGACAAGTCTGTATAATCCCCATTCCACTGACTGAGCATGCACAGTTGTAATGGTCTTAGATGAATTCGCGCAAAAGGAACTATGTCCATTGCCGCGACCATCAAACCTATTACTTCCATGCACTGCGCTATGGAAGGAAGCAGAACAGAATGAAGTACTTGACAAGAGCTTAGAAGTTTTGATTTTCTGGCCTCTGTCAGAAAAATCTTCATTTCTAAGGAGTCTATTATTGTTCCCAAGAAGGGAACTCTTGTTGACGGGGATAGAGAACTTTTTTCTACGTTCACTTTCCACCCGTGAGATCTGAGAAAGGCCAGGACAATGTCCGTATGAGCCTTTGCTTGGGGCAGAGACGACGCTTGAATCAGTATGTCGTCCAAGTAAGGTACTACTGCAATGCCCCTTGGTCTTAGCACCGCTAGAAGGGACCCTAGTACCTTGGTGAAAATTCTTGGAGCAGTGGCTAATCCGAATGGAAGTGCCACAAACTGGTAATGCTTGTCCAGAAAGGCGAACCTTAGGAACCGATGATGTTCCTTGTGGATAGGAATATGTAGATACGCATCCTTTAAATCCACCGTGGTCATGAATTGACCTTCCTGGATGGTAGGAAGAATTGTCCGAATGGTTTCCATTTTGAACGATGGAACCCTGAGAAATTTGTTTAGGATCTTGAGATCTAAGATTGGTCTGAATGTTCCCTCTTTTTTGGGAACTATGAACAGATTGGAGTAGAATCCCATACCTTGTTCTCCTAATGGAACCGGATGAATCACTCCCATTTTTAACAGGTCTTCTACACAATGTAAGAATGCCTGTCTTTTTATGTGGTCTGAAGACAATTGAGACCTGTGGAACCTTCCCCTTGGGGGTAGCTCCTTGAATTCCAGAAGATAACCTTGGGAGACTATTTCTAGCGCCCAAGGATCCAGAACATCTCTTGCCCAAGCCTGAGCGAAGAGAGAAAGTCTGCCCCCCACCAGATCCGGTCCCGGATCGGGGGCCAACATCTCATGCTGTCTTGGTAGCAGTGGCAGGTTTCTTGGCCTGCTTACCTTTGTTCCAGCCTTGCATTGGCCTCCAGGCTGGCTTGGTTTGAGAAGTATTACCCTCTTGCTTAGAGGATGTAGAACTTGAGGCTGGTCCGTTTCTGCGAAAGGGACGAAAATTTGGTTTATTCTTAGCCTTAAAAGACCTATCCTGAGGAAGGGCGTGGCCCTTTCCCCCAGTGATATCTGAAATAATCTCTTTCAAGTCAGGGCCAAACAGCGTTTTCCCCTTGAAAGGTATGTTAAGCAATTTGTTCTTGGAGGACGCATCCGCTGACCAAGACTTTAGCCAAAGCGCTCTGCGCGCCACAATAGCAAACCCTGAATTTTTCGCCGCTAATCTAGCTAATTGCAAAGTGGCGTCTAAAGTAAAAGAGTTAGCCAATTTAAGAGCGTGAACTCTGTCCATAATCTCCTCATAAGAAGATTCTTTATCGAGCGACTTTTCTAGTTCATCGAACCAGAAACACGCTGCTGTAGTGACAGGAACAATGCATGAAATTGGTTGTAGAAGGTAACCTTGCTGAACAAACATCTTTTTAAGCAAACCCTCTAATTTTTTATCCATAGGATCTTTGAAAGCACAACTATCTTCTATAGGGATAGTAGTGCGTTTGTTTAAAGTAGAAACCGCCCCCTCGACCTTGGGGACTGTCTGCCATAAGTCCTTTCTGGGGTCGACCATAGGAAACAATTTCTTAAATATAGGGGGAGGGACAAAAGGAATGCCGGGCCTTTCCCATTCTTTGTTTACAATGTCCGCCACCCGCTTGGGTATAGGAAAAGCTTCGGGGGGCACCGGGACCTCTAGGAACTTGTCCATCTTACATAATTTCTCTGGAATGACCAAATTGTCACAGTCATCCAGAGTAGATAACACCTCCTTAAGCAGAGCGCGGAGATGTTCCAATTTAAATTTGAATGTAATAACATCAGGTTCAGCTTGTTGAGAAATTTTACCTGAATCTGAAATTTCTCCCTCAGACAAAACCTCCCTGGCCCCTTCAGACTGGTGTAAGGGCATGTCAGAACCATTATCATCAGCGTCCTCATGCTCTTCAGTATCTAAAACAGAGCAGTCGCGCTTTCGCTGATAAGTGGGCATTTTGGCTAAAATGTTTTTAATAGAATTATCCATTACAGCCGTTAATTGTTGCATAGTAAGAAGTATTGGCGCACTAGATGTACTAGGGGCCTCCTGTGTGGGCAAGACTGGCGTAGACACAGGAGGGGATGATGCAGTACCATGCTTACTCCCCTCACTTGAGGAATCATCTTGGGCATAATTTTCTCTAAATTGTTTGTCACATACATCACATCTATTTAAATGAGAAGGAACCTTGGCTTCCTCACATACAGAACATAGTCTATCTGATAGTTCAGACATGTTAAACAGGCATAAACTTGATAACAAAGTACAAAAAACGTTTTAAAATAAAACCGTTACTGTCACTTTAAATTTTAAACTGAACACACTTTATTACTGAATATGTGAAAAAGTATGAAGGAATTGTTCAAAATTCACCAAAATTTCACCACAGTGTCTTAAAGCCTTAAAAGTATTGCACACCAAATTTGAAAGCTTTAACCCTTAAAATAACGGAACCGGAGCCGTTTTTACATTTAACCCCTATACAGTCCCTGGTATCTGCTTTGCTGAGACCCAACCAAGCCCAGAGGGGAATACGATACCAAATGACGCCTTCAGAAAGCTTTTTCTATGTATCTGAGCTCCTCACACATGCATCTGCATGCCTTGCTTCCCAAAAACAACTGCGCATTAATGGCGCGAAAATGAGGCTCTGCCTATGACTAGAAAAGGCCCCCAGTGAAAAAGGTGTCCAATACAGTGCCTGCCGTTTTTTTTAACATAATTCCCAAGATTAAAATAACTCCTCAAAGCTATAAACTATTAAAACTGCTTATAAAGTAATCGTTTTAGCCCAGAAAAATGTCTACCAGTCTTTAAAGCCCTTGTGAAGCCCTTTATTCTTAATAATAAAATGGCTTACCGGATCCCATAGGGAAAATGACAGCTTCCAGCATTACCAAGTCTTGTTAGAAATGTGTCATACTTCAAGCAGCAAAGTCTGCACACTGTTTCCCCTTACTTCATCTCAACAGTCCTGTGTGGAAACAGCCATCGATTTTAGTAACGGTTGCTAAAATCATCTTCCTCTTACAAACAGAAATCTTCATCTATTTTCTGTTTCAGAGTAAATAGTACATACCAGCACTATTTTAAAATAATAAACTCTTGATTGAAGAATAAAACTACATTTAAACACCAAAAAACTCTAAGCCATCTCCGTGGAGATGTTGCCTGTGCAACGGCAAAGAGAATGACTGGGGAAGGCGGAGCCTAGGAGGGATCATGTGACCAGCTTTGCTGGGCTCTTTGCCATTTCCTGTTGGGGAAGAGAATATCCCACAAGTAAGGATGACGCCGTGGACCGGACACACCTATGTTGGAGAAAAGGAACCTCTAAGTATTTATCCATTTTACACAATTTCTCTGGAACCACTATAGGGTCACAATCATCTAGAGTCGCTAATACCTCCCTGAGCAATAAGCGGAGGTGTTCAAGCTTAAATTTAAAGGCCGTCATATCAGAATCTGTCTGAGGAAGCGTCTTTCCTGAATCAGAAATTTCTCCCTCAGATAACAAATCCCTCACCCCTACTTCAGAGCATTGTGAGGGCATATCAGATACGGCTACTAAAGCGTCAGATGGCTCAGCATTTTTCCTAAACTCAGAGCTGTCCCGCTTTCCTTGTAAACCAGGCAGTTTAGATAAAACCTCTGTGAGGGTTGTATTCATAACTGTGGCCATGTCTTGTAAAGTAAAAGAATTTGACGCACTAGATGTACTTGGCGTCACTTGTGCGGGCGTTACTGGTTGTGACACTTGGGGAGAGCTAGATGGCGAATCCTCATTTACCTCTGATTGAGAATCATCTATTGCTCTATTTTTAAATGCCAATATATGTTCTTAGTTTATAGACATATCAGTACAATTGGGACACATTCTAAGAGGGGGTTCCACAATGGCTTCCAAACATATTGAAAAAGGATTTTCCTTGGTGTCAGACATGTTAAACAGGCTAGTAATGTAACAAGCAAGCTTGGAAAACACTGTAATCAAAGTAAAAAACACTTAGAAATAAAACGGTACTGTGCCTTTAAGAGAAAAAAAGCTGCACCAATTCTGCAAAACAGTGTAAAAAAGCAGTAAACTTAACGAACAATTAACCCCTTAATGGCAAAACCGGATTGAAAAAATGTCAAAACCGGTAAAAAAGACTTTCAACACCTTGCCACAGCTCTGCTGTGGCTCCTACCTGCCCTTCAAAACGATTTCTGGGGAAAAAAACTTCTTTTACAGCCCTCAAACACAGCAGAAACCTCAGGAGAAGCAGTTAGATGTCTCAGGGGAAAGGAAACTGCGCAACTGAGGCGCGAAAATAGGCCCCTCCCACCTCACTCGATGTTTTGAGGCCTATCAGAGAAACACCAGAGTGTCTCTTAATTAACCATGTGAGTTATAAAACTCAAAACCAAGCCACAATGACCCCTTTAGTCCCTTCAAAAAACGTTATGTCACCAGTAACTAATGAGCCCTTCAAGCAAACTGAAATTCCTATCAAAGTGTCTGAATACAGCTTACCCTTCCCTCATTGGGATATTGCCAGCCTTTTCTAGAATTAACACAGTCTATCTAGAAAAATATAGACTGAACATACCTCATATGCAGCTTAGCCTGCAAACCGTTCTCCCAACTGAAGTTTTCCAGTACTCTTCAGTCCATGTGAGAACAGCAGTGGATCTTAGTTACAAAGTGCTAAGATTATCATCCTCCTTGCAGAAATCTTCATCCCTTTTCTGCCAGAGAGTAAATAGTAAACACCGGTACCATTTAAAATAATAAACTTTTGCTTGAGAAATAAAAAACTAACTTTTTAGTCACCACATAGCTCTTTGCCCTTCCTAGCAGTTAAGCAGGCAGAGAGAATGACTGGGGGTGGAGCTAAGGGAGGAGCTATATAGACAGCTCTGCTGTGCTCTCTCTGCCACTTCCTGTAGGGAAGGAGAATATCCCACAAGTAAGGATGAATCCGTGGACTCGATACATCTTACAAGAGAAATTAAATTATCAGGTAAGCATAATTTATGTTATCCTTCTTAATATGAGGAGAGTCCACTGCATCATTCCTTACTGTTGGGAAAACAATACCCAAGCTCTAAAGGGAGGGGTAAAAGAGAGAAGGACCCTAATCTGAGGGCACCACAGCCTGTAAAACCTTTCTCCCGAAAGCTGCTTCAGCTGAAGCAAAAACGTCAAACTTGTAGAATTTTGAAAAAGTATGTAAGGAGGACCAGGCAGCCGCCTTACAAATCTGATCAATAGAGGCCTCGTTCTTAAAGGCCCAAGAGGAAGCCACCGCTCTAGTGGAATGAGCCTTAATCCTCTACGGAGGTCTAAGTCCCGCTAACTCGTAAGCTAAGTGTATAACATTCCTCAACCAAAAAGATAAGAAAGTCGAAGACACCTTCAGACCCTTACGCTTCCCAGAGTAGATAACAAACAAGGAAGAAGTTTGCTTAAAATCCTTAGTAGCCTGAAGATAAAACTTCAAAGTTCGAACCACATCCAGATTATGAAGTAAACGTTCCTTCGAAGAAGAAGGATTAGGACATAAGGAAGGAACCACAATCTCCTGATTGATGTTACGATCAGACACCACATTAAGTAGAAAACCCAAGCGGGTACGTAGGACAGCCTTATCAGTGTGGAACATCAGATAAGGAGACTCACATTGCAAGGCAGCTATTTGAGAAACTTTGCGTGCCGACGCAATAGCCAAAAGAAAAAGAACCTTCCAGGACAACAATTTAATGTCAACCCGAATGCATAGGCTCACACGGAGCCCGTTGCAGAAACTTAAGAACAAGATTCAAACTCCAAGGTGGAGCGTTAGATCTAAACACAGGTCTGATCCTAATCAGAGTCTTAACAAAAGATTGCACGTCAGGGAGCTCTGCGAGCCTCTTGTGCAGTAAAACAGAAAGGGCCGAAATCTGTCCCTCAGACAACAAGAAAAAGGTCCTTCTCCAGACCCTCCTGGAGAAAGGAAAGTATCCTGGCAGTCTTAACCTTATGCCAGGCTAAACCACGCTCTTCACACCAGAAAAAGTAAATTCTCCACACCTTGTGATAGATGCGCCTGAATGAGAGTGTCAATATCTCTCTTAGAGAAACCTCTCTTGGCTAGGACTAAGCGCTCAATCTCTACACAGTCAGCCTCCAAGAATCTAGATTTTGATGAACAAAGGGACCCTTATTATAAAAGGGACTTGCTTTAATAGTACTATTTGTCTGCACACGGTTTGCAGACTTGTTTAGTTACATAGATAGTCACTATATTTTCACATACAGTTCACTCACATTATAGCAAATGGTTTGTGCACTGACTACCTGTGATTTAAATTAAAGGGACATTAAACAATAAATAAATGCTAGCAGTTATAAGGATCTAAAAGTGGTGGCTGAGGGGTGTTAGAAAAAAAAAAAGGGCACTGAAAAGTGCCTTTACATAGCGTTCTATGGGAACTGTGTGTTCCCTGTAAATATATATATATGAATATACATATATATTTACAATTGCTGCCCATAGCTGAACGACTTAGTTCTCATGTCGTGTCTGATGGCGCCTATGGAAGCGCGCTCTAGTAAGTGCAATGCTTCCATGCAATGTGTACGGAGATTTGTGTGTGCTGGTATCACTATCGTGGAAGCGATATTTTGCACTCAACTTGTAGTCTAGCCCTTAGTTGTTAGGATAGTCATGCTTATCCCAGGCATTCTTGAATTCCCCAACAGTTTTTGGTTTTACTACCTACAATGGAAGTTTATTCCATGAATCAGCCACCCTTTAAATGAAGAACTGCTTCCGCAAATTACTCCAGAACCTATTACCCTTAAAAGGGCATGATAAACAATTTTTTTTTATTATTCAGATAGATTGTGTGCTTTTAAAAAAAAACTTTCAATTTACTTTATTATATAATTTGTTTCATTCTCTCTGTATACTTTGTTGAAATATCTACCTAGGTAGGCTTAGGATCTACTGATTGCCGGCTGCACATACATGCCTCTTGTTATTGGCTCACCCAATGCCTTCCGCTAGCTCCCAGTAGTGCATTGCTGCTTCTGCAACAAAGGATACCAAAAAACAAGCGCCCGCTTTTCCTAACTTTTAAATACCAAAAAACAAAGCTAATTAGATAATACTAGTCCTAGAGCCCGTGTGCACGGGCCATTTTTTGCAGTACATCGGTCCCACCCCTTGTTCTTTCTCTATCCCACCTCTCTTTTGCTCTCTCTCTCTCCCCCTCTCTTTTACTCTCTCTCTCTCCCCCTCTCTTTTACTCTCTCTCCCCCCTCTCTTTTGCTCTCTCTCCCCCCTCTCTTTTGCTCTCTCTCCCCCCTCTCTTTTGCTCTCTCTCTCCCCCCTCTCTTTTGCTCTCTTTCCCCCCTCTCTTTTGCTCTCTCTCTCCCCCCTCTCTTTTGCTCTCTCTCTCCCCCCTCTCTTTTGCTGTCTCTCCCCCTCTTTTGCTGTCTCTCTCCCTCTCTTTTGCTCTCTCTTCCCCCCTCTCGTATGCTCTCTCTCCTCTCGTTTGCTCTCTCTCCTCCTCTCTTTTGCTCTCTCTCCCCCTCTCTTTTGCGCTCTCTCTCCCCCTATCTTTTGCGCTCTCCCCCTCTCTTTTGCGCTCTCTCTCCCCCTCTCTTTTACTCTCTCTCTCCCCCTCTCTTTTGTGCTCTCTCCCCCCTCTCTTTCATGCTCTCACCCCCCTCTCTTTTATGCTCTCACCCCCTCCCATAAAACAAGCACTCGCTTTTCCTAACTTTTAAATACCAAAAAACAAAGCAAATTAGATAATATTGGTCCTAAAGCCCGTGTACACGGGCCATTTTTTGCAGTACAGCGGTCCCACCCCTTGTTCTCTCTCTCTCCCCCCTCTCTTTTGCTCTCTCTTTCTCCTCTCTCTTTTGCTCTCTCCCCTCTCTTTTGCTCTCTCTCTCCCCCCTCTCTTTTGCTCTCTCTGTTTTGCTCGCTCGCTCTCTCTCTCTCTCCCTTTTGCTGTCTCTCTCCCTCTCTTTTGCCCTCTCTCTCCCTCTCTTTTGCCCTCTCTCTTACCCCCTCTCGTTTGCTCTCTCTCCTCTCTTTTGCTGTCTCTCCCCCTCTCTTTTGCTCTCTCTCCCCCTCTCTTTTGCGCTCTCTCCCCCTCTCTTTTGCGCTCTCTCCCCCTCTCTTTTGCGCTCTCTCCCCCCCTCTTTTGTGCTCTCTCCCCCCTCTCTTTTGTGCTCTCTCCACCCTCTCTTTTGTGCTCTCTCCCCCCTCTCTTTTGTGCTCCCCACCCCCTCTCTTTTGTGCTCTCTCCCACCCCCTCTCTTTTGTGCTCTCTCCCCCCCTCTCTTTTGTGCTCTCTCCCCCGTCTTTTGTGCTCTCTCCCTTCCCCCTCTCTTTTGCTGTCTCTCTCCCTCTCTTTTGCTCACTCTCTCTCTTTTGCTGTCTCTCACCCTCTCTTTTGCTCTCTCTCTTCCCCCCTCTCGTTTGCTCTCTCTCCTCTCATTTGCTCTCTCGTTTGCTGTCTCTCCCCCTCTCTTTTGCTCTCTCTCCCCCTCTCTTTTGCGCTCTCCCCCTCTCTTTTACGCTCTCTCTCCCCCTCTTTTACGCTCTCTCTCCCCCTCTCTTTTGCGCTCTCTCCCCCCTCTCTTTTGTGCTTTCTCCCCACTCTCTTTTGTGCTCTCACCCCCCTCGCAAAAAACAAGCGCTCTCTTTTCTTTTTCTTTAAAATACCAAAAAAACAAAGCAAATTAGATAATACTAGTCCTAAAGCCAGTGTACACAGGCCATTTTTTGCAGTACAGTGGTCCCACCCCTTGTTCTCTCTCTATCCCCCCTCTCTTTTGCTCTCTCTTTCTCCCCTCTCTTTTGCTCTCTCTCTCTCTCTCTCCCCTCTCTTTTACTCTCTCTCTCTCCCCCCTCTCTTTTACTCTCTGTCCCCCCCTCTGTTTTAGTCTATCTCTCTCCCCTCTATTTTGCTCTCCCCCCCTCTCTTTTGCTCTCTCTGTTTTGCTCGCTCTCTCTCCCTTTTGCTGTCTCTCTCCCTCTCTTTTGCTCTCTCTCTTACCCCCTCTCGTTTGCTCTCTCTCCTCTCTTTTGCTGTCTCTCCCCCTCTCTTTTGCGCTTTCTCCCCCTCTCTTTTGCGCTCTCTCCCCTCTCTTTTGCGCTCTCTCCCCCTCTCTTTTGCGCTCTCTCCCCCTCTCTTTTGCGCTCTCTCCCCCTCTCTTTTACACTCTCTCTCCCCCTCTTTTGTGCTCTCTCCCCCCTCTCTTTTGTGCTCTCTCCCCCCTCTCTTTTGTGCTCTCTCCACCCTCTCTTTTGTGCTCTCTCCCCCCTCTCTTTTGTGCTCTCCCCCCCCCTCTCTTTTGTGCTCTCTCCCCCCCCCTCTCTTTTGTGCTCTCTCCCCCCCCTCTCTTTTGTGCTCTCTCCCCCTCTCTTTTGTGCTCTCTCCCCCCTCTCTTTTGTGCACTCTCCCCCCCCCCTCTCTTTTGTGCACTCTCCCCCCCTCTCTTTTGTGCACTCTCCCCCCTCTCTTTTGTGCACTCTCCCCCCCTCTCTTTTGTGCTCTCTCCCCCCTGTCTTTTGTGCTCTCTCCCCCTCTTTTTTGTGCTCTCTCCCCCCTCTCTTTTGTGCTCTCACCCCCCCTCTCTTTTGTGCACTCTCCCCCCCTCTCTTTTGTGCACTCTCCCCCCTCTCTTTTGCCGTCTCTCTCCGTCTCTTTATCCCCTCTCTTCTGCTCTCTCTATACCCCCTCTTTAGAGCTCTGTGTCTCTTCTGCGCAATGTCCGGCCCCACCCACGTCAAACTACTGGGTGTAGTAATGTTTCATTCACAGTCAGGGGCGTATTTAGGTTTTGTGCTGCCCTAGGCACTCATTACACCTGGATTAATTTTTGTTGGAATCCTGGTAGTTTGTTACATATCGTGATTGAATACTCTTAAATGTTTTCTGTGTTTTAGTTTTTTCATTATTCTCTCCCCCCCAAAGCCCCCCAGTTTGCATTCTGAGACAATGGAACTTTAAATGATGTATTCCTAAAAATACAGTACTTTGTGGGAGTAAATAGATAGGATTACTAATTATATTTGAAAATATACTTTTTTCAATGACAAAATGATCTAGTTCTTTGCCGTATATAAAAAGGAATGCTCAGGACCACACTGTCATAGTACTGCTAAACATATAAGCATGCAGGAATATTGTCACACAAACACATCAGAATAGAAGAGGTTGCTATGTGAGAGCTACACAAACTCATTTTCATGTGTTGCGTCATTTTACACAAGTAGTTCACTCCTTGGCACATTTAGAGGGTTGAAAGTCTCTGCTGCACAATGCGCTGCAGCCCTCTCTGTTAAATGTACCTCTTTTCAGGCATTGACTATCTGTTATCCAAGAGAGTCTAACAATTTTTTTTCTCCAAATGAAAGAGCTACGTTGTATTATTTCCCCTTAGGGTGTAATTAATATATATATATATATATATATATACACACACATACATGCAGGACGAGCTGTAGGGATGAGAATGAGTTTGTGTGATGTAAATAGAGAGAGTGAGAGGAGTTGTGTTGGAAGTACAGTGCAGCGAGTCACGTCTCTCCCCCCCCCTCCCCTGTGTCTCTCTCTTCCCCCTTATGTCTCTCTCCCCCCCTCGTGTCTCTCTCCCCCCCACATGTCTCTCTCCCCCCCACATGTCTCTCTCCCCCCCACATGTCTCTCTCCCCCCGTCTCTCTCTCCCCCCCTCGTGTCTCTCCCCCCCCCCTCGTGTCTATCTCCCCCCCCTCGTGTCTATCTCCCCCCCCTCGTGTCTATCTCCCCCCCCCCGTGTCTCTCTCTCTCTCCCTCTCCTGTGTCTCTCTCCCTCCCTCCCCTGTGTCTCTCTCCCTCGTGTCTCCCTCAGTCCCCTGTGTCTCCCTCCCTCCCCTGTCTCTCTCCCTCCCGTATCTCCCTCTCTCTCTCCCTCCCTTGTGTGTCTCTCTCTCTCTCCCCTGTGTCTGTCTCTCTCTCTCCACCCCTCCCTCCCTTGTGTGTCTCTCTCCCTCCCCTGTCTATTTCTCTGTCTCTCCCCTCTGTCTCTCCCTCCCCTTTGTCTGTCTCCCTCTCTCTCCTGTGTCTATCTCTCTCTCCCCTCTGTGTGTTTCTCTCTCTTCCCCTCCCCTGTGTCTCTCTCTCCCTCCCCTGTATGTCTCTTTCTCTGTCTCCCTCCCCTGTATGTCTCTTTTTCTCTCTCCCTCCCCTGTATCTCTCTCTCTCTCTCCCTCCCCTGTGTCTCTCTCTCTCTCTCTCTCCCCTGTGTCTCTCTCTCTCTCTCCCTCCCCTGTGTCTCTCTCTCTCTCCCTCCCCTGTCTCTCTCTCTCTCCCTCCCCTGTGTGTGTCTCTCTCTCCCTCCCCAGTGTCTCTCTCTCTCCCTCCCCTGTGTGACTCTCTCTCTCCCTCCCCTGTGTGTCTCTCTCTCTCCCTCCCCTGTGTGTCTCTCTCTCTCCCTCCCCTGTGTGTCTCTCTCTCTCCCTCCCCTGTGTGTGTCTCTCTCTCCCTCCCCTGTGTGTGTCTCTCTCTCCCTCCCCTGTGTGTCTCTCTCTCCCTCCCCTGTGTGTGTCTCTCTCTCCCTCCCCTGTGTGTGTCTCTCTCTCCCTCCCCTGTGTGTGTCTCTCTCTCCCTCCCCTGTGTGTCTCTCTCTCTCCCTCCCCTGTGTGTCTCTCTCTCTCCCTCCCCTGTGTGTCTCTCTCTCCCCCCTGTGTGTGTGTCTCTCTCTCTCTCCCTCCCCTGTGTGTGTCTCTCTCTCTCCCCTGTGTCTCTCTCTCTCCCTCCCCTGTGTCTCTCTCTCTCCCCTGTCTCTCTCTCTCTCTCTCTCTCTCTCTCTCTCTCTCACTCCCCTGTGTCTCTCTCTCTCCCTCCCCTGTGTCTCTCTCTCTCTCTCCCTCCCCTGTGTCTCTCTCCCTCCCTCCCCTGTGTCTCTCTCTCCCTCCCTCCCCTGTGTCTCTCTCTCCCTCCCCTGTGTGTCTCTCTCTCTCTCCCTCCCCTGTGTGTCTCTCTCTCTCCCGTCTCTCTCTTTCCCTCCCCTGTCTCTCTCTCTCCCTCCCCTGTCTCTCTCTCTCTCTCCTTCCCCTGTGTCTCTCTCTCTCCTTCCCCTGTGTCTCTCTCTCTCCTTCCCCTGTGTCTCTCTCCTTCCCCTGTGTCTCTCTCTCTCCCTCCCCTGTGTCTCTCTCTCTCCTTTCCCCTGTGTCTCTCTCTCTCCTTTCCCCTGTGTCTCTCTCTCTCCTTTCCCCTGTGTCTCTCTCTCCCTCCCTCCCCTGTGTCTCTCTCTCTCTCCCTCCCCTGTGTCTCTCTCTCCCTCCCCTGTGTGTCTCTCTCTCTCCCTCCCCTGTGTGTCTCTCTCTCTCCCTCCCCTGTGTCTGTGTGTGTCTCTCTCCCCTGTGTCTCTCTCTACCCTGTGTCTGTGTGTCTCTCCCTCCCTCCCCTTTCTCATTTTAAGTGTAAGTTGACATGATTAACAGAATTATTTTTACTGTGTTACATGTTGCAAAAAAAAAGAGAAAAAACATAATTTATGCTTACCTGATAAATGTATTTCTCTTGTGGTGTATCCAGTCCACGGATCATCCATTACTTGTGGGATATTCTCCTTCGCTACAGGAAGTTGCAAGAGGATCACCCACAGCAGAGCTGTCTATATAGCTCCTCCCCTAACTGCCATATCCAGTCATTCGACCGAAGACAAGCAAGAGAAAGGAGAAACCATAGGGTGCAGTGGTGACTGTAGTTTAAAGTTAAAAAATACCTGCCTTAAAATGACAGGGCGGGCCGTGGACTGGATACACCACAAGAGAAATAAATTTATCAGGTAAGCATAAATTATGTTTTCTCTTGTAAGGTGTATCCAGTCCACGGATCATCCATTACTTGTGGGATACCAATACCAAAGCTAAAGTACACGGATGAAGGGAGGGACGAGGCAGATACTTAAACGGAAGGTACCACTGCCTGTAAAACCTTTCTCCCAAAAATAGCCTCCGAAGAAGCAAAAGTATCAAATTTATAGAATTTTGAAAAGGTATGAAGCGAAGGCCTTGCAAATCTGTTCAACAGAAGCCTCATTTTTAAAGGCCCATGTGGAAGCCACAGCTCTAGTAGAATGAGCTGTAATCCTTTCAGGAGGCTGCTGGCCAGCAGTCTCATAAGCTAAGCGTATTATACTTCTTAGCCAAAAAGAAAGAGAAGTTGCTGAAGCCTTTTGGCCTTTCCTCTGTCCAGAGTAGACAACAAAGCAGATGTTTGACGAAAATCTTTAGTAGCTTGTAAATAATACTTTAAAGCACGAACCACGTCAAGATTGTGTAATAGACGTTCCTTCTTTGAAGAAGGATTAGGACACAATGACGGAACAACAATCTCCTGATTGATATTCTTATTAGATACCACCTTAGGTAAAAACCCAGGTTTGGTACGCAAAACTACCTTATCTGCATGTAAGATCAGATAAGGGGAATCACATTGTAAGGCAGATAACTCGGAAACTCTACGAGCCGAAGAAATAGCTACCAAAAATAGAACTTTCCAAGATAAAAGTTTGATATCTATGGAATGAAGAGGTTCAAACGGAACCCCTTGAAGAACTTTAAGAACCAAATTTAAACTCCATGGCGGAGCCACAGGTTTAAACACAGGCTTGGTTGTAACTAAAGCCTGACAAAATGCCTGAATGTCTGGAACATCCGCCAGACGCTTGTGCAAAAGAATAGACAGAGCAGAAATCTGTCCCTTTAAGGAACTAGCTGACAATCCTTTTTCCAATCCTTCTTGGAGAAAAGATAATATCCTGGGAATCCTGACTTTACTCCATGAGTAACCCTTGGAATCACACCAATAAAGATATTTACGACATATCTTATGATAGATTTTCCTGGTGACAGGCTTTCGGGCCTGAATTAAGGTATCAATTACTGACTCGGAGAAGCCACGCTTTGATAAAATCAAGCGTTCAATCTCCAGGCAGTCAGTCTCAGAGAAATTAGATTTGGATGGTTGAAAGGACCCTGAAGTAGAAGGTCCTGTCTCAGCGGCAGAGTCCATGGTGGAAAGGAAGACATGTCCACCAGATCCGTATAACAAGTCCTGCATGGCCACGCAGGCGCTATCAAGATCACTGATGCTCTCTCCTGCTTGATTTTGGCAATCAGACGAGGGAGTAGAGGAAACGGTGGAAACACATAAGCCAGGTTGAAAGACCAAGGTGCTGCTAGAGCATCTATCAGTGTTGCCTTGGGATCCCTGGACCTGGATCCGTAACAAGGAAGTTTGGCGTTCTGGGGAGACGTCATGAGATCCAGTTCTGGTTTGCCCCAACGATGAATCAATTGTGCAAACACCTCCGGATGGAGTTCCCACTCTCCCGGATGAAAAGTCTGACGACTTAGAAAATCCGCCTCCCAGTTCTCCACACCTGGGATATGGATAGCTGATAGGTGGCAAGAGTGAATATCTGCCCAGCGAATTATCTTTGAGATTTCTAACATCGCTAGAGAACTCCTTGTTCCCCCTTGATGGTTGATGTAAGCCACAGTCGTGATGTTGTCCGACTGAAATCTGATGAACCTCATTGTCGCTAGCTGAGGCCAAGCCTGAAGAGCATTGAATATTGCTCTTAGTTCTAGAATGTTTATGGGAAGGAGTGTCCACGATCTCTGAGCCTTCAGGGAGTTCCAGACTGCCCCCCAGCCTAGAAGGCTGGCATCTGTCATTACAATTGTCCAATCTGGCCTGCGAAAGGTCATACCTTTGGACAGATGGACCCGAGATAGCCACCAGAGAAGAGAATCCCTGGACTCTTAAACCAGATTTGGTAGAGGGGACAAATCTGTGGAATCCCCATTCCACTGACTGAGCATGCATAGTTGCAGTGGTCTGAGATGTAGGCGTGCAAACGGAACTATGTCCATTGCTGCTACCATTAAGCCGATTACTTCCATACACTGAGCCACCGAAGGGCGAGAAGTGGAATAAAGAACACGGCAGGAATTTAGAAGTTTCGATAACCTGGACTCTGTCAGGTAAATCCTCATTTCTACAGAATTTATTAGAGTTCCCAGAAAGGAAACTCTTGTGAGAGGGGATAGAGAACTCTTCTTCGTTCACCTTCCACCCATGCGACCTCAGAAATGCCAGAACTATGTCCGTATGAGACTTGGCAATTTGGAAATTTGACACCTGTATCAGAATGTCGTCTAAATAAGGGGCCACTGCTATGCCCCGCGGTCTTAGGACCGCCAGAAGTGACCCCAGAACCTTCGTAAAGATTCTTGGGGCTGTAGCTAACCCAAAAGGAAGAGCTACAAACTGGTAATGCCTGTTCAGGAAGGCAAACCTGAGAAACCGATGATGATCTTTGTGTATCGGAATGTGAAGATAAGCATCCTTTAAATCCACTGTAGTCATGTATTGACCCTCCTGGATCATAGGTAGGATGGTACGAATAGTCTCCATATTGAATGATGGGACTCTGAGGAATTTGTTTAAGATCTTGAGATCTAAAATTGGTCTGAAGGTTCCCTCTTTTTTGGAAACCACAAACAGATTTGAGTAAAATCCCTGTCCCTGTTCCTCCTTTGGAACTGGATGGATCACTCCCATAACTAGGAGGTCTTGAACACAGTGTAAGAATGCCTCTCTCTTTATCTGGTTTGCAGATAATTGTGAAAGGTGAAATCTCCCTTTTGGAGGAGAAGCTCTGAAGTCCAGAAGATATCCCTGGGATACAATTTCCAACGCCCAGGGATCCTGGACATCTCTTGCCCAAGCCTGGGTGAAGAGCGAAAGTTTGCCCCCTACTAGATCCGTTACCGGATAGGGGGCCGATCCTTCATGCTGTCTTAGAGGCAGCAGCAGGCTTTTCCTCCAGTGATATCAGAAATGATCTCCTTCAAACCAGGCCCGAATAGGGTTTGCCCCTTGAAGGGAATGTTAAGCAGCTTAGACTTTGAAGTAACGTCAGCTGACCATGATTTAAGCCATAGCGCCCTGCGCGCCTGAATAGCAAAACCAGAATTTTTAGCCGTTAGCTTAGTCAAATGAACAATGGCATCAGAAACAAAAGAATTGGCTAGCTTAAGTGCTCTAAGCTTGTCAAGTATGTCATCCAATGGAGTCTCTACCTGTAAAGCCTCTTCCAGAGACTCAAACCAGAAAGCCGCAGCAGCAGTGACTGGGGCAATGCATGCAAGGGGCTGTAGGATAAAACCTTGTTGAATAAACATTTTCTTAAGGTAACCTAACTTTTTATCCATTGGATCTGAGAAAGCACAACTGTCCTCGACAGGGATAGTAGTACGCTTAGCTAGGGTAGAAACTGCTCCCTCCACCTTAGGGACTGTCTGCCATAAGTCCCGTATGGTGGCATCTATCGGAAACATTGTCTTAAAAATAGGAGGGGGAGAGAACGGCACACCTGGTCTATCCCATTCCTTAGTAATAATTTCTGTAAACCTTTTAGGTATTGGAAAAACATCAGTGCACACCGGCACTGCATAGTATTTGTCCAATCTACACAATTTTTCTGGCACTGCAATTATATCACAGTCATTCAGAGCAGCTAAAACCTCCCTGAGCAATACGCGGAGGAGTTCAAGCTTAAATTTAAATGTTGACATATCAGAATCAGGTTGAATCCTCTTCCCTGAGTCAGAAACATCACCCACAGATAGAAGCTCTCCTTCCTCAGCTTCTGCATATTGTGAGGGAGTATCAGACATAGCTACAAAAGCGTCAGTATGCTCTGTATTTCTTCTAACTCCAGAGCTATCTCGCTTTCCTCGTAACCCAGGTAGTCTGGATAATACTGCTGACGGTGTATTATCCATGACTGCCGCCATGTCTTGTAAAGTAAACGCCATGGGCGCCCTAGATGTACTTGGCGCCATTTGAGCATGAGTCCCTTGAGCGGGAGTCAAAGGATCTGACACGTGGGGAGAGTTAGTCGGCATAACTTCCCCCTCATCAGATTCCTCTGGTGATACATTTTTTAAAGACAGAATATGGTCTTTATTACTTAAAGTGAAATCAGTACATTTGGTACACATTCTAAGAGGGGGTTCCACCATGGCTTCTAAACATAATGAACAAGGAGTTTCCTCTATGTCAGACATGTTTAAACAGACTAGCAATGAGACCAGCAAGCTTGGAAAACACTTTAAATCAAGTTAACAAGCAAAAAATAAAAACGGTACTGTGCCTTTAAGAAAAATAAAAAAGGTCAGAATGTGAAAAACAGTGAAAAAATGCAGTAAATCAAACAAAATGTTTACAGTGTGTATAATAGGCTAACAGAGCATTGCACCCACTTGCAAATGGATGATTAACCCCTTAGTTCAAAAAACGGATCAAAAAAACGATATAGACGTTTTTTAACAGTCACAACAAACTGCCACAGCTCTGCTGTGGCCCTACCTTCCCAAACAAACGACTTTGGAAAGCCTAAGAGCCCTTTAGAGAGGTCCTATAGCATTCAGGGGACTCCTGGAGGAAAGCTGGATGTCTCAGTCTGTAAAAGTTACTGCGCAATAAAGCGCTAAATTAGGCCCCTCCCACTCATGTCTAAACAGTGGAAAGCCTAAGGAAACTGTTTCTAGGCAAATTTAAGCCAGCCATGTGGAAAAAAAACTAGGCCCCAATAAAGTTTTATCACCAAAGCATATATAAAAACGTTTAAACACTTCCAGCAAACGTTTTATATGACAGGAATTGAAAATTTATAAGAGTATTACCTCTGAAAGTAAGCATGATACCAGTCGCTATTAAATCACTGTATTCAGGCTTACCTTACATAGCTCTGGCAACAGCAGCATTTTCTAGCCTTTACATCTCTAGAAATTTTTTTAACTGCACATACCTCATAGCAGGATAACCTGCACGCCATTCCCCAGATTAAGTTACCTCTCTCTTCAGTTATGTGTGAGAACAGCAATGGATCTTAGTTACAACCTGCTAAGATCATAGAGATCACAGGCAGATTCTTCTTCTATTTTCTGCCTGGGACAAAAATAGTACAACTCCAGTACCATTTAAAAATAACAAACTTTTGATTGAAGAAAAAAACAACTACGTTTCACCACTTCTCTCTTACTACTTCCATGCTTGTCGAGAGTTGCAAGAGAATGACTGGGTATGGCAGTTAGGGGAGGAGCTATATAGACAGCTCTGCTGTGGGTGATCCTCTTGCAACTTCCTGTTGGGAAGGAGAATATCCCACAAGTAATGGATGATCCGTGGACTGGATACACCTTCCCTAGACTGAAAAGTGATGCAAATTTTGCAACCAAAATTAAATTATTTTAAAACATATATATTATATGCAGACTTTCAAATCCAGTGCTTAATTGCTGAATTATATTGCACATATATAAAAATGACTTTGCTTTCCCTTTAAGGATCTGGAAAATAGCTAAAATAATTACTTAATACATATTTTGAAAGTAGCCAAAGGGAAACCTTTAAGTGTTCCCAGTATGGAGGCAATAAATGGCAGCCTTACCTGCAGACCTTGCAGTTCTTGATTCACATTTAGACACACAATGGGAGATATTTATCAAGCCATCAACTGCAAATACGGCGGAATTCGGCAGCATAATTGTAGCGAACTTGATCCGACCTAGTTATCAAAATCTACAGACTGACAAAAGTTACAATTTGTGACGTAACATACGATCTGCCGGTCTCAATCCGAAGCAGATCGATGCTTACGTCATTACAGATGTTCCGAATACACATTCGGCTCTATTTGACAACTTTTCAAAGTTATCAAATTTCTAACAGGTACGCTTGTGGCTATTCCGGCCCAGCGTACCTGGACTCTGAAAGCACCGAAAGCTTATGTTCGATGCTGCCAGATATCCCATTGATTTATATGGTTGAAAACAAGTAACGTTTACACCTAACACCCTAACATAAGCCCCGAGTCTAAACACCCCAATCTGCCGCCCCTGACATCGCCGCCACCTACATAATGTTATTAACCCCGCTGCCACCTGAAGAAACGTATTAACCCCTAAACCTCTGGCCTCCCACATCACTACCATTAACTAAACCTATTAACCCCTAAACCACCAGCCCCCCACATCGCCATAAACTAAATTAAGATATTAATCCCTAAACCTTACAACCCGTTAAGTATAAATTAAAATTACAACATCTCTATCTTCAAATAATTTAAAACTTACCTGTAGAATTAAAATGAATTATTTTTAAAATATTAATTAACCTACCCTAACTATTATACTAAAATTACATTAAACTACCAATTAAATTAACTAAATTACATATTAAAAACCCTAACCCTACTCAAATTATTTTAATCTACTATTAAACCTTCTAATAAATTACAAAAAAAAAAATGCTAAATTACAAAAAATAAAAAACACTAAATAACGAAAACAAACAAACCACATTATCAAAAATAAAAAAGAATTACTCCTAATCTAATAGCCCTATCAAAATTAAAAAAAAAAAAAAAAAAAAAAAAAACCTAGCCTACAATAAACTACCAATGGCCCCTAAAAAGAAATCAGCTCTTTTACCTGTAAAAGAAAATACAAACACCCCCCAACAGTAAATCGGAACAGTCAATAGGATGAGAGCTGCTCAAATCCTATTGGCTGATTGAAACAGCCAATAGGATTTTAGCAGCTCTAATCCTATTGGCTGATTGGAACCTTTCAGCCAATAGGAATGCAAGGGACGCCATCTTGGATGACGTCACTTGCATTGAAGATCCAGTTTACGGAGGCGACCATATTGAAGAGGAGCTCCCCGCCGGATGTCCTCAGGATGGACCCGCTCCGCGCAGGATGGATGAAGATGGAAGAGGCCGTCCGGATGAAGACTTCTTGCCGGCTGGATGGATCCTTCAAGCGGAACTTCAAAAACTTTAAGTGGATCGTCGGGGGTTAGTGTTAGGTTTATTGAAGGGTTTTTTGGGTGGGTTTATTTTTAGAGTAAGGTCTGGGCAGGTAAAAGAGCTAAATGCCCTTTTAAGGGCAATGCCCATAAAAATGCCCTTTTCAGTAGGCTAGGGTTTTTTTTTATTTTGGGTGGGCTTTTTTATTTTGATAGGGCTATTAGATTAGGTGTAATTTGTTATTATTTTTGATACTGTGGTTTGTTTGTTTTTGTAATTTTGTGGGGGTTTTTTTTAACTTAGCGTTAATTTTGTTTTGTAATTTAGTTATTTTTAAGAGTAGATTTAAATAATTTGAATAGGGTTAGGGTTTTTTAATATGAAATATAGTTAATTTAATTGCTAGTTTAATGTAATTTTAGTATAATAGTTAGGGTAGGTTAATTAATAGTTTAATATAGTTTATTTTAATTCTACAGGTAAGTTTTAATTTATTATAAGATAGAGATGTTGTAATTTTAATGTAAAGTTAGCGGGTTGTTAGGTTTAGGGGTTAATTGCTTAATTTAGAATATGGCAATGTGGGGGGCTGGCGGTTTAGGGGTTAATAGCTTAATTTAGTTTATGGCGATGTGGGGGCTGGCGGGTTTATGGGGTTAATAGCTTAATTTAGTTTATGGCGATGTGGGGGCTGGCGGGTTTATGGGGTTAATAGCTTAATTTAGTTTATGGCGATGTGGGGGCTGGCGGTTTAGGGGTTAATAGCTTAATTTAGTTTATGGCGATGTGGGGGCTGGCGATTTAGGGGTTAATAGCTTAATTTAGTTTATGGCGATGTGGGGGCTGGCGATTTAGGGGTTAATAGCTTAATTTAGTTTATGGCGATGTGGGGGCTGGCGATTTAGGGGTTAATAGCTTAATTTAGTTTATGGCGATGTGGGGGCTGGCGATTTAGGGGTTAATAGCTTAATTTAGTTTAAGTGATGTGGGGGGCTGGCGGTTTAGAGGTTAATAACTTTATTTAGTAGCGACGGGGTCCGGGAGCGGCGGAATAGGGGTTAATAACTTTATTTAGTGGTGGCGGGGTCCGGGAGCGGCGGACAAGGGGTTAATAACTTTATTTAGTGGTGGTGGGGTCCGGGAACGGCAGAAAAGGGGTTAATAACTTTATTTTGTGGCGGCAGGGTCCGGGAGCGGCGGGATAGGGGTTAAACATTTTAGTATAGTGGCAGCGTTTAGTGACAGGGTATAAATAA
Organism: Bombina bombina; assembly: GCF_027579735.1. NCBI lineage: Eukaryota > Metazoa > Chordata > Amphibia > Anura > Bombinatoridae > Bombina > Bombina bombina. The sequence goes on along the minus strand of NC_069502.1, from coordinate 915,950,918 downwards.
AGTTGGTAAAAAGCCGAATAGCAGCGAGATCGAGGACTGCTAGTTAACAACAGTCCGATGCTCATCACCCCATACTTGGTGCGCAGCTTTTTGCCTGCTTTTTTTTAATAAATATGGAGATTGTATTCAGGTCTACGGCCTCGATGATAGGCGAGCGTATTGCTGCCGGCAATTGCAGCATAGTAGACCCAATGACAGTAAGAATAATGATTACTATTTATTTGTGAATCGCTCAATATCATGAGAAGCTACATAAGATCTAATGCACCAGACCATAAAATTAAACAAGGCTATGTTTTTTTATAACTTCTAAAGTTTACAGTGAGAACCGTTCAAAACTTCTATAAGTTTAAATTAGAAAAGTGTTGCGAGGTATTTTTTGTAGATCTATATAAAAAAGGATAAGGGTTAAAAACTCATAGATCTCAAAATTGAATCTCACCCCCTCAAGCAAAAAAAATGTTTCATTGTGCATAATAAAAAAAAATAAATAAAAAAAAATAAGAAGAAGAAACTTTGCAATGTACTTTTACCCTCTTTTTATGATATATAGGTCAGTAAAATGTGTATTTCTTCTGTTATGTGTGATCAGTCCACGGGTCATCATTACTTCTGGGATATAACTCCTCCCCAACAGGAAATGCAAGAGGATTCACCCAGCAGAGCTGCATATAGCTCCTCCCCTCTACGTCACTCCCAGTCATTCTCTTGCACCCAACGACTAGATAGGATGTGTGAGAGGACTATGGTGATTATACTTAGTTTTTATGACTTCAATCAAAAGTTTGTTATTTTACAATAGCACCGAAGCGTGTTATTACTTCTCTGGCAGAGTTTGAGGAAGAATCTACCAGAGTTTTTTTTTTACTATGATTTTAACCGGAGTAGTTAAGATCATATTGCTGTTCTCGGCCATCTGAGGGAGGTAAAAGCTTCAGATCAGGGGACAGCGGGCAGATGAATCTGCATTGAGGTATGTAGCAGTTTTTATTTTCTGAATGGAATTGATGAGAAAATCCTGCCATACCGTTATAATGACATGTATGTATACACTTCAGTATTCTGGGGATGGTATTTCACCGGAACTACTCTGTTAAAAGTACACTAAACCTTTTAATAGGTATTTATCATGTTAAACGTTTTTGCTGGAATGTAGAATCGTTTGCATTTCTGAGGTACTGAGTGAATAAATATTTGGGCATTATTTTTCCACTTGGCAGTTGCTTGTTTTAATTGTGACAGTTTCGTTTCTCTTCACTGCTGTGTGTGAGGGGGAGGGGCCGTTTTTGGCGCTCTCTGCTACGCATCAAAAATTTCCAGTCAGTTACTCTTATATTTCCTGCATGATCCGGTTCATCTTTGACAGAACTCAGGGGTCTTCAAACTTCTTTAAAGGGAGGTAGATTCTCTCAGCAGAGCTGTGAGACTTTTATATTGACTGTGAATAAAACGTTGCTCTGTAATTTTTATTTCAAATTTAATTATTGTTATTTTTCTAATGGGAACAAACCTTTGCTAAAAGTTGTGTTGTTTTAAAGATTGATGCTATAACTGTTTTTCAGTTCATTATTTCAACTGTCATTTAATCGTTTAGTGCTTCTTTGAGGCACATTACGTTTTTTTGTTAAATAAGATTGTAACCAAGTTGCAAGTTTATTGCTAGTGGGTTAAACATGTCTGACTCAGAGGAAGATACCTGTGTCATTTGTTCCAATGCCAAGGTGGAGCCCAATAGAAATTTATGTACTAACTGTATTGATGCTACTTTAAATAAAAGCCAATCTGTACAATTTGAACAAATTTCACCAAACAGCGAGGGGAGAGTTATGCCGACTAACTCGCCTCACGCGGCAGTACCTGCATCTCCCGCCCGGGAGGTGCGTGATATTATGGCGCCTAGTACATCTGGGCGGCCATTACAGATAACTTTACAAGATATGGCTACTGTTATGACTGAAGTTTTGGCTAAATTACCAGAACTAAGAGGCAAGCGTGATCACTCTGGGGTGAGAACAGAGTGCGCTGATAATACTAGGGCCATGTCTGATACTGCGTCACAGCTTGCAGAGCATGAGGACGGAGAGCTTCATTCTGTGGGTGACGGTTCTGATCCAAACAGATTGGATTCAGATATTTCAAATTTTAAATTTAAATTGGAAAACCTCCGTGTATTACTAGGGGAGGTTTTAGCGGCTCTTAATGATTGTAACACTGTTGCAATACCAGAGAAATTGTGTAGGTTGGATAAATACTTTGCGGTACCGGCGAGTACTGACGTTTTTCCTATACCTAAGAGACTAACTGAAATTGTTACTAAGGAGTGGGATAGACCCGGTGTGCCGTTCTCACCCCCTCCAATATTTAGAAAGATGTTTCCAATAGACGCCACCACACGAGACTTATGGCAAACGGTCCCTAAGGTGGAGGGAGCAGTTTCTACTTTAGCTAAGCGTACCACTATCCCGGTGGAGGATAGCTGTGCTTTTTCAGATCCAATGGATAAAAAATTAGAGGGTTACCTTAAGAAAATGTTTGTTCAACAAGGTTTTATATTGCAACCCCTTGCATGTATCGCGCCGATTACGGCTGCGGCAGCATTTTGGATTGAGTCTCTGGAAGAGAACCTTAGTTCAACTACGCTGGACGACATTACGGACAGGCTTAGAGTCCTTAAACTAGCTAATTCATTCATTTCGGAGGCCGTAGTACATTTAACCAAACTTACGGCTAAGAACTCAGGATTCGCCATCCAGGCACGTAGGGCGCTGTGGCTAAAATCCTGGTCAGCTGATGTAACTTCTAAGTCCAAATTACTTAATATACCTTTCAAGGGGCAAACTTTATTTGGGCCCGGTTTGAAAGAAATTATCGCTGACATTACAGGAGGTAAGGGCCACGCCCTGCCTCAAGACAAAGCCAAAGCTAAGGCTAGACAGTCTAATTTTCGTCCCTTTCGGAATTTCAAAACAGGAGCAGCATCAACTTCCACTGCACCAAAACAGGAAGGAGCTGTTGCTCGTTATAGACAAGGCTGGAAACCTAACCAGTCCTGGAACAAGGGCAAGCAGGCCAGGAAACCTGCTGCGGCCCCAAAGACAGCATGAACCGAGAGCCCCCGATCCGGGACCGGATCTAGTGGGGGGCAGACTTTCTCTCTTCGCCCAGGCCTGGGCAAGAGATGTTCAGGATCCCTGGGCGCTAGAGATCATATCTCAGGGATACCTTCTAGACTTCAAATTCTCTCCCCCAAGAGGGAGATTTCATCTGTCAAGGTTGTCAACAAACCAGATAAAGAAAGAAGCGTTTCTACGCTGTGTACAAGATCTGTTATTAATGGGAGTGATCCATCCGGTTCCGCGGTCGGAACAAGGACAAGGGTTTTACTCAAACCTGTTTGTGGTTCCCAAAAAAGAGGGAACTTTCAGGCCAATCTTAGATTTAAAGATCCTAAACAAATTCCTAAGAGTTCCATCGTTCAAAATGGAAACTATTCGGACAATCTTACCCATGATCCAAAAGGGTCAGTACATGACCACAGTGGATTTAAAGGATGCTTACCTTCACATACCAATTCACAAAGATCATTACCGGTATCTAAGGTTTGCCTTCTTAGACAGACACTACCAGTTTGTAGCTCTTCCATTCGGATTGGCTACGGCTCCAAGAATCTTCACAAAGGTTCTGGGTGCCCTTCTGGCGGTACTAAGACCGCGAGGAATTTCGGTAGCTCCGTACCTAGACGACATTCTAATACAAGCTTCAAGCTTTCAAACTGCCAAGTCTCATACAGAGTTAGTTCTGGCATTTCTAAGGTCGCATGGATGGAAAGTGAACGAAAAGAAGAGTTCTCTTTTTCCTCTCACAAGGGTTCCATTCTTGGGGACTCTTATAGATTCTGTAGAAATGAAGATTTACCTGACAGAAGACAGGTTAACAAAGCTTCAAAATGCTTGCCGTGTCCTTCATTCCATTCAACACCCGTCAGTAGCTCAATGCATGGAGGTGATCGGCTTAATGGTAGCGGCAATGGACATAGTACCTTTTGCACGCCTACATCTCAGACCGCTGCAATTGTGCATGCTAAGTCAGTGGAATGGGGATTACTCAGATTTGTCCCCTACTCTGAATCTGAACCAAGAGACCAGAAATTCTCTTCTATGGTGGCTTTATCGGCCACACCTGTCCAGGGGGATGCCATTCAGCAGGCCAGACTGGACGATCGTAACAACAGACGCCAGCCTACTAGGTTGGGGCGCTGTCTGGAATTCTCTGAAGGCTCAGGGACTATGGAATCAGGAGGAGAGTCTCCTTCCAATAAACATTCTGGAATTGAGAGCAGTTCTCAATGCCCTTCTGGCTTGGCCCCAGTTAAAAACTCGGGGGTTCATCAGGTTTCAGTCGGACAACATCACGACTGTAGCTTACATCAACCATCAAGGAGGGACAAGAAGCTCCCTAGCAATGATGGAAGTATCAAAGATAATTCGCTGGGCAGAGTCTCACTCTTGCCACCTGTCAGCAATCCACATCCCGGGAGTGGAGAACTGGGAGGCGGATTTCTTGAGTCGTCAGACTTTTCATCCGGGGGAGTGGGAACTTCATCCGGAGATCTTTGCCCAAATACTTCAACGTTGGGGCAAACCAGAGATAGATCTCATGGCGTCTCGCCAGAACGCCAAACTTCCTCACTACGGGTCCAGATCAAGGGATCCGGGAGCGGTTCTGATAGATGCTTTAACAGCACCTTGGAACTTCGGGATGGCTTATGTGTTTCCACCCTTCCCGCTGCTTCCTCGATTGATTGCCAAAATCAAACAGGAAAGAGCATCAGTGATTCTAATAGCACCTGCATGGCCACGCAGGACTTGGTATGCAGATCTAGTGGACATGTCATCCTGTCCGCCTTGGTCTCTACCTCTAAGACAGGACCTTCTGATACAGGGTCCATTCAAACATCAAAATCTAACTTCTCTGAAGCTGACTGCTTGGAAATTGAACGCTTGATTTTATCAAAACGTGGTTTTTCTGAGTCGGTTATTGATACCCTGATACAGGCTAGGAAGCCTGTTACCAGAAGGATTTACCATAAGATATGGAGTAAATACCTATACTGGTGCGAATCCAAAGGTTTCTCCTGGAGTAAAGTTAGGATTCCTAGGATATTGTCCTTTCTACAAGAAGGTTTAGAAAAGGGTTTATCAGCTAGCTCATTAAAGGGACAGATCTCAGCTCTGTCTATCTTGTTACACAAGCGTCTGTCAGAAAATTCAGACGTCCAGGCTTTTTGTCAGGCTTTGGCTAGGATCAAGCCTGTGTTTAAAGCTGTTGCTCCGCCATGGAGTTTAAACTTAGTTCTCAACGTTTTACAGGGTGTTCCTTTTGAACCCCTTCACTCCATTGATATAAAACTGTTATCTTGGAAAGTTCTGTTTTTAATGGCTATTTCCTCGGCTCGAAGAGTCTCTGAGTTATCAGCCTTACATTGTGATTCTCCTTATCTGATTTTTCACTCAGACAAGGTAGTTCTGCGTACTAAACCTGGGTTCTTACCTAAGGTAGTCACTAACAGGAATATCAATCAAGAGATTGTTGTTCCATCCCTGTGTCCAAACCCTTCTTCAAAGAAGGAACGTCTTCTACACAATCTGGATGTAGTTCGTGCCCTCAAGTTCTACTTGCAGGCAACTAAAGATTTTCGCCAAACTTCTTCCCTGTTTGTCGTTTATTCTGGACAGAGGAGAGGTCAAAAAGCTTCTGCTACCTCTCTCTCTTTTTGGCTTCGTAGCATAATACGTTTAGCCTATGAGACTGCTGGACAGCAGCCTCCTGAAAGAATTACAGCTCATTCTACTAGAGCTGTGGCTTCCACTTGGGCCTTTAAGAATGAGGCCTCTGTTGAACAGATTTGCAAGGCTGCAACTTGGTCTTCGCTTCATACTTTTTCCAAATTTTACAAATTTGACACTTTTGCTTCTTCGGAGGCTATTTTTGGGAGAAAGGTTCTTCAGGCAGTGGTTCCTTCTGTATAATGGGCCTGCCTATCCCTCCCGTCATCCGTGTACTTTTGCTTTGGTATTGGTATCCCAGAAGTAATGATGACCCGTGGACTGATCACACATAACAGAAGAAAACATAATTTATGCTTACCTGATAAATTCCTTTCTTCTGTTGTGTGATCAGTCCACGGCCCGCCCTGTTTTAAGGCAGGTAAATATCTTTTAAATTATACTCCAGTCACCACTTCACCCTTGGTTTCTCCTTTCTCGTTGATTCTTGGTCGAATGACTGGGAGTGACGTAGAGGGGAGGAGCTATATGCAGCTCTGCTGGGTGAATCCTCTTGCATTTCCTGTTGGGGAGGAGTTATATCCCAGAAGTAATGATGACCCGTGGACTGATCACACAACAGAAGAAAGGAATTTATCAGGTAAGCATAAATTATGTTTTATCACTCCCCCCCCCCACAACTACCACAGGCTAGTGTGTATCCTGCAGGACCCAGAAGTCACTGCAACATTCTACAGTGTCTTTAATATAAAGACACTGACATGTAAAACATATTTCTTGCTGCAATACAAATAACCCTATCCCTATTTGCAAAAACTATTTTAGCTGCCTGTTCAATACACATAAAAAAAAATGTTGCCGGTAATGTTCCATAATAAAATATATGTAACCCAGAACTGTACACCAATATCCACACTGTCACAACTGTTAATTTTTACTTTATTTTAATATAACAATAAGTTGTGATTTAATTAACCCTTCACAAACTTTCAATCATAGTACTTTTTATGTGCTTCATAATTTTAAACCCACTGCTTTGCTTTTGGTCAGTCACATTATCTATATCTGCTTTCTAATCCCTTACAACACTAACACACTCCTTGTTCCCTCACACAGACATATTTATCCTCCTTCCAAGAGCTGCCTCTCTCCTCTTCAAACCCAGTAACACTGCCTCTCTCCTCTACCAACTCATTAACACTGCCTCTCTCCTCTACCAAGTCATTAACATTGCCTCTCTCCTCTACCAACTCATTAACATTGCCTCTCTCCTCTTCAACCCAGTAACACTGCCTCTCTCCTCTTCAAACCCAGTAACACTGCCTCTCTCCTCTACCAACTCATTAACACTGCCTCTCTCCTCTACCAACTCATTAACACTGCCTCTCTCCTCTACCAACCCATTAACACTGCCACTCTCCTCTAGCAACCCAGTAACACTGCCACTCTCCTCTAGCAACCCAGTAACACTGCCACTCTCCTCTAGCAACCCAGTAACACTGCCACTCGCCTCTAGCAACCCAGTAACACTGCCTCTCTCCTCTACCAACTCATTAACACTACCTCTCTCCTCTAGCAACCCATTAACACTGCCTCTATCCTCTACCAACCCAGTAACACTGTCCCTCTTCTCTACCAACCCATAAACACTGCCACTCTCCTCTACCAACACAGTAACACTGCCTCTCTCCTCTAGCAACCCAGTAACACTGCCTCTCTCCTCTAGCAACCCAGTAACACTGTCTCTCTCCTCTAGCAACCCAGTAACACTGTCTCTCTCCTCTAGCAACCCAGTAACACTGCCTCTTTCCTCTAGCAACCCATTAACAACACTGCCTGTCTCCTCTACCAACCCAGTAACACTGCCTCTCTCTCTACCAACCCATTAACACTGCCTCTCTCCTCTACCAACCCATTAACACTGCCTCTATCCTCTACCAACCCATTAACACTGCTTCTCTCCTCTACCAACCCAGTAACAATGCCTCTCTCCTCTACCAACTCATTTACACTGCCTCTCTCTTCTACCAACCCAGTAACACTGCCTCTTTCCTCTACCAACCCATTAACACTGCCTCTCACCTCTACCAACCCAGTAAAACTGCCTCTCTCCTCTACCAACCCATTAACCCTGCCTCTCTACTCTACCAACCCATTAACACTGCCTATCTACTCTAACAACCCATTAACACTGCCTCTCTACTTTACCAACCCATTAAAACTGCCTCTCTACTCTACCAACCAATTTACCCTGCCTCTTTACAGTACCAACCCATTACCCTGCTTTTCTCCTCTACCAACCCATTAACCCTGCCTCTCTACTCTACCAACCCATTAATACTGCCACTCTCCTCTACCAACCCAATAACACTGCCACTCTCCTCTACCAACCCCTTAACACAGCCTCTCTCCTCTAACAACCCCTTAACATTGCCTCTCTCCTCTAACAACCCCTTAACACTGCCTCTCTCCTCTAACAACCCCTTAACACTGCCTCTCTCTTCTACCAACCCATTAACACTGCCTTTCTCCTTTACCAACCCATTAACACTGCCTCTCTCTTCTACCAACCCAGAAACACTGCCTCTTTCCTCTATCAACCCGTTAACACTGCCTCTCTCGTGAACCAACCCATTAATACTGCCTCTCTCCTCTACCAACCAATTAAAACTGCCACTCTCCTCTACCAACCCATTAACACTGCCACTCTTCTCTACCAACCCATTAACACTACCACTCTCCTCTACTAACCCAGTAACACTGCCTCTCTCCTCTACCAACCCATTAACACTGCCTCTCTCCTCTACCAACCCATTAACACTGCCTCTCTCCTCTACCAACCCATTAACACTGCCTCTCTCCTCTACCAGCCCATTAACACTGCCTCTCTCCTCTACCAAACCATTAACACTGCCTCTCTACTCTACCAACCCATTTACCCTGCCTCTTTACAGTACCAACCCATTAACACTGCCTCTCTCCTCTACCAACCCATTAACCCTGCCTCTCTACTCTACCAACCCATTAACACTGCCTATCTACTCTAACAACCCATTAACACTGCCTCTCTACTTTACCAACCCATTAAAACTGCCTCTCTACTCTACCAACCCATTTACCCTGCCTCTTTACAGTACCAACCCATTACCCTGCTTTTCTCCTCTACCAACCCATTAACCCTGCCTCTCTACTCTACCAACCCATTAATACTGCCACTCTCCTCTACCAACCCCTTAACACAGCCTCTCTCCTCTAACAACCCCTTAACATTGCCTCTCTCCTCTAACAACCCCTTAACACTGCCTCTCTCCTCTAACAACCCATTAACACTGCCTTTCTCCTTTACCAACCCATTAACACTGCCTCTCTCTTCTACCAACCCAGAAACACTGCCTCTTTCCTCTATCAACCCGTTAACACTGCCTCTCTCGTGAACCAACCCATTAATACTGCCTCTCTCCTCTACCAACCAATTAAAACTGCCACTCTCCTCTACCAACCCATTAACACTGCCACTCTTCTCTACCAACCCATTAACACTGCCACTCTTCTCTACCAACCCATTAACACTGCCACTCTTCTCTACCAACCCATTAACACTACCACTCTCCTCTACTAACCCAGTAACACTGCCTCTCTCCTCTACCAACCCATTAACACTGCCTCTCTCCTCTACCAACCCATTAACACTGCCTCTCTCCTCTACCAACCCATTAACACTGCCTCTCTCCTCTACCAGCCCATTAACACTGCCTCTCTCCTCTACCAAACCATTAACACTGCCTCTCTCCTCTTCAAACTCATTAACACTACCTCTCTCCTCTACAAACTCATTAACAATACACTCCCTGCCTTCCAACGAGGTAACATTGTCTCTCCCCCTTCCAACCCTGGCAACACTGCTCTCTCTACCTTCCAACACAGTAACACTGCCTTTCCTTGCATTCCAACCCTGTAATTACTGCCTCTCCCCACCCTTCAAACCAATAATACTGTCTCTTGTTGTCTTCCAACCCTGTAAAACTGCCACTCCCCGCCTTCCAACCCAGTAAACACTGCCTCTCTCTGCCTTCCAACCCAGTAAGCACTGCCTCTCTCCGCCTTCCAACCCAGTAAGCACTGCCTCTCTCCGCCTTCCAACCCAATAACATTGCCCCCTCCGCCTTCCAACCCAGTAACAGTGACTCTCTCTGTCTTGAAACTCAGTAACACTGACTCGCTCTGCCTTCCAACCCAGTAAGCACTGCCTCTCTCCGCCTTCCAACCCAATAACATTGCCCCCTCCGCCTTCCAACCCAGTAACAGTGACTCTCTCTGTCTTGAAACTCAGTAACACTGACTCGCTCTGCCTTCCAACCCAGTTTAAACCCACTGCTTTGCTTTTGGTCAGTCACATTATCTATATCTGCTTTCTAATCCCTTACAACACTAACACACTTCTTGTTCCCTCACACAGACATATTTATCCTCCTTCCAAGAGCTGCCTCTCTCCTCTACCAACTCATTAACACTGCCTCTCTCCTCTACCAACTCATTAACACTGCCTCTCTCCTCTACCAACTCATTAACACTGCCTCTCTCCTCTACCAACTCATTAACACTGCCTCTCTCCTCTTCAAACCCAGTAACACTGCCTCTCTCCTCTTCAAACCCAGTAACACTGCCTCTCTCCTCTACCAACTCATTAACACTGCCTCTCTCCTCTACCAACTCATTAACACTGCCTCTCTCCTATACCAACCCATTAACACTGCCACTTTCCTCTAGCAACCCAGTAACACTGCCACTCTCCTCTAGCAACCCAGTAACACTGCCACTCTCCTCTAGCAACCCAGTAACACTGCCACTCTCCTCTAGCAACCCAGTAACACTGCCTCTCTCCTCTACCAACTCATTAACACTGCCTCTCTCCTCTAGCAACCCATTAACACTGCCTCTATCCTCTACCAACCCAGTAACACTGCCACTCTCCTCTACCAACACAGTAACAATGCCTCTCTCCTCTAGCAACCCAGTAAAACTGCCTCTCTCCTCTAGCAACCCAGTAACACTGTCTGTCTCCTCTAGCAACCCAGTAACACTGCCTCTTTCCTCTAGCAACCCATTAACAACACTGCCTGTCTCCTCTACCAACCCAGTAACACTGCCTCTCTCTCTACCAACCCATTAACACTGCCTCTCTCCTCTACCAACACATTTACACTGCCTCTCTCCTCTACCAACCCATTAACACTGCTTCTCTCCTCTACCAACCCATTAACACTGCCTCTCACCTCTACCAACCCAGTAAAACTGCCTCTCTCCTCTGCCAACCCATTAACACTGCCTCTCTCCTCTACCAACCCATTAACACTGCCTCTCACCTCTACCAACCCATTAACACTGCCTCTCTCCTCTACCAACCCATTAACACTGCCACTCTTCTCTACCAACCCATAAACACTGCCACTCTCCTCTACCAACCCAGTAACACTGCCTCTCTCCTCTACCAACCCAGTAACACTGCCTCTCTCCTCTACCAACCCATTAACCCTGCCTCTCTACTCTACCAACCCATTAACACTGCCTCTCTCCTCTACCAACCCATTAACACTGCCTCTCACCTCTACCAACCCATTAACACTGCCTCTCTCCTCTACCAACCCATTAACACTGCCACTCTTCTCTACCAACCCATAAACACTGCCACTCTCCTCTACCAACCCAGTAACACTGCCTCTCTCCTCTACCAACCCAGTAACACTGCCTCTCTCCTCTACCAACCCATTAACCCTGCCTCTCTACTCTACCAACCCATTAACACTGCCTATCTACTCTACCAACCCATTAACACTGCCTCTCTCCTCTACCAACCCATTAACACTGCCTCTCTCCTCTACCAACCCATTAACACTGCCTCTCTCCTCTACCAGCCCATTAACACTGCCTCTCTCCTCTACCAAACCATTAACACTGCCTCTCTCCTCTTCAAACTCATTAACACTACCTCTCTCCTCTACAAACTCATTAACAATACACTCCCTGCCTTCCAACGAGGTAACATTGTCTCTCCCCCTTCCAACCCTGGCAACACTGCTCTCTCTACCTTCCAACACAGTAACACTGCCTTTCCTTGCATTCCAACCCTGTAATTACTGCCTCTCCCCACCCTTCAAACCAATAATACTGTCTCTTGTTGTCTTCCAACCCTGTAAAACTGCCACTCCCCGCCTTCCAACCCAGTAAACACTGCCTCTCTCTGCCTTCCAACCCAGTAAGCACTGCCTCTCTCCGCCTTCCAACCCAGTAAGCACTGCCTCTCTCCGCCTTCCAACCCAATAACATTGCCCCCTCCGCCTTCCAACCCAGTAACAGTGACTCTCTCTGTCTTGAAACTCAGTAACACTGACTCGCTCTGCCTTCCAACCCAGTAAGCACTGCCTCTCTCCGCCTTCCAACCCAATAACATTGCCCCCTCCGCCTTCCAACCCAGTAACAGTGACTCTCTCTGTCTTGAAACTCAGTAACACTGACTCGCTCTGCCTTCCAACCCAGTTTAAACCCACTGCTTTGCTTTTGGTCAGTCACATTATCTATATCTGCTTTCTAATCCCTTACAACACTAACACACTTCTTGTTCCCTCACACAGACATATTTATCCTCCTTCCAAGAGCTGCCTCTCTCCTCTACCAACTCATTAACACTGCCTCTCTCCTCTACCAACTCATTAACACTGCCTCTCTCCTCTACCAACTCATTAACACTGCCTCTCTCCTCTACCAACTCATTAACACTGCCTCTCTCCTCTTCAAACCCAGTAACACTGCCTCTCTCCTCTTCAAACCCAGTAACACTGCCTCTCTCCTCTACCAACTCATTAACACTGCCTCTCTCCTCTACCAACTCATTAACACTGCCTCTCTCCTATACCAACCCATTAACACTGCCACTTTCCTCTAGCAACCCAGTAACACTGCCACTCTCCTCTAGCAACCCAGTAACACTGCCACTCTCCTCTAGCAACCCAGTAACACTGCCACTCTCCTCTAGCAACCCAGTAACACTGCCTCTCTCCTCTACCAACTCATTAACACTGCCTCTCTCCTCTAGCAACCCATTAACACTGCCTCTATCCTCTACCAACCCAGTAACACTGCCACTCTCCTCTACCAACACAGTAACAATGCCTCTCTCCTCTAGCAACCCAGTAAAACTGCCTCTCTCCTCTAGCAACCCAGTAACACTGTCTGTCTCCTCTAGCAACCCAGTAACACTGCCTCTTTCCTCTAGCAACCCATTAACAACACTGCCTGTCTCCTCTACCAACCCAGTAACACTGCCTCTCTCTCTACCAACCCATTAACACTGCCTCTCTCCTCTACCAACACATTTACACTGCCTCTCTCCTCTACCAACCCATTAACACTGCTTCTCTCCTCTACCAACCCATTAACACTGCCTCTCACCTCTACCAACCCAGTAAAACTGCCTCTCTCCTCTGCCAACCCATTAACACTGCCTCTCTCCTCTACCAACCCATTAACACTGCCTCTCACCTCTACCAACCCATTAACACTGCCTCTCTCCTCTACCAACCCATTAACACTGCCACTCTTCTCTACCAACCCATAAACACTGCCACTCTCCTCTACCAACCCAGTAACACTGCCTCTCTCCTCTACCAACCCAGTAACACTGCCTCTCTCCTCTACCAACCCATTAACCCTGCCTCTCTACTCTACCAACCCATTAACACTGCCTATCTACTCTACCAACCCATTAACACTGCCTCTCTACTCTACCAACCCATTAAAACTGCCTCTCTACTCTACCAACCCATTAAAACTGCCTCTCTACTCTACCAACCCATTTACCCTGCCTCTTTACAGTACCAACCCATTACCCTGCTTTTCTCCTCTACCAACCCATTAACCCTGCCTCTCTACTCTACCAACCCATTAATACTGCCTCTCTCCTCTACCAACCCAATAACACTGCCACTCTCCTCTACCAACCCCTTAACACAGCCTCTCTCCTCTAACAACCCCTTAACATTGCCTCTCTCCTCTAACAACCCCTTAACACTGCCTCTCTCCTCTAACAACCCCTTAACACTGCCTCTCTCTTCTACCAACCCATTAACACTGCCTTTCTCCTTTACCAACCCATTAACACTGCCTCTCTCTTCTACCAACCCAGAAACACTGCCTCTTTCCTCTATCAACCCGTTAACACTGCCTCTCTCGTGAACCAACCCATTAATACTGCCTCTCTCCTCTACCAACCAATTAAAACTGCCACTCTCCTCTACCAACCCATTAACACTGCCACTCTTCTCTACCAACCCATTAACACTACCACTCTCCTCTACTAACCCAGTAACACTGCCTCTCTCCTCTACCAACCCATTAACACTGCCTCTCTCCTCTACCAACCCATTAACACTGCCTCTCTCCTCTACCAACCCATTAACACTGCCTCTCTCCTCTACCAGCCCATTAACACTGCCTCTCTCCTCTACCAAACCATTAACACTGCCTCTCTCCTCTACCAACTCATTAACACTACCTCTCTCCTCTACAAACTCATTAACAATACACTCCCTGCCTTCCAACGAGGTAACATTGTCTCTCCCCCTTCCAACCCTGGCAACACTGCTCTCTCTACCTTCCAACACAGTATCACTGCCTTTCCTTGCATTCCAACCCTGTAATTACTGCCTCTCCCCACCCTCCAACCCAATAATACTGTCTCTTGTTGTCTTCCAACCCTGTAAAACTGCCACTCCCCGCCTTCCAACCCAGTAAACACTGCCTCTCTCTGCCTTCCAACCCAGTAAGCACTGCCTCTCTCCGCCTTCCAACCCAGTAAGCACTGCCTCTCTCCGCCTTCCAACCCAATAACATTGCCCCCTCCGCCTTCCAACCCAGTAACAGTGACTCTCTCTGTCTTGAAACTCAGTAACACTGACTCGCTCTGCCTTCCAACCCAGTAAGCACTGCCTCTCTCCGCCTTCCAACCCAATAACATTGCCCCCTCCGCCTTCCAACCCAGTAACAGTGACTCTCTCTGTCTTGAAACTCAGTAACAATGACTCGCTCTGCCTTCCAACCCAGTTTAAACCCACTGTTTTGCTTTTGGTCAGTCACATTATCTATATCTGCTTTCTAATCCCTTACAACACTAACACACTCCTTGTTCCCTCACACAGACATATTTATCCTCCTTCCAAGAGCTGCCTCTCTCCTCTACCAACTCATTAACACTGCCTCTCTCCTCTACCAACTCATTAACACTGCCTCTCTCCTCTACCAACTCATTAACACTGCCTCTCTCCTCTACCAACTCATTAACACTGCCTCTCTCCTCTTCAAACCCAGTAACACTGCCTCTCTCCTCTACCAACTCATTAACACTGCCTCTCTCCTCTACCAACTCATTAACACTGCCTCTCTCCTCTACCAACCCATTAACACTGCCACTTTCCTCTAGCAACCCAGTAACACTGCCACTCTCCTCTAGCAACCCAGTAACACTGCCACTCTCCTCTAGCAACCCAGTAACACTGCCACTCTCCTCTAGCAACCCAGTAATACTGCCTATCTCCTCTACCAACTCATTAACACTGCCTCTCTCCTCTAGCAACCCATTAACACTGCCTCTATCCTCTACCAACCCAGTAACACTGCCACTCTCCTCTACCAACACAGTAACACTGCCTCTCCTCTCTAGCGACCCAGTAACACTGCCTCTCTCCTCTAGCAACCCAGTAACACTGTCTCTCTCCTCTAGCAACCCAGTAACACTGCCTCTTTCCTCTAGCAACCCATTAACAACACTGCCTGTCTCCTCTACCAACCCAGTAACACTGCCTCTCTCTCTACCAACCCATTAACACTGCCTCTCTCCTCTACCAACCCATTAACACTGCCTCTCTCCTCTACCAACCCATTAACACTGCTTCTCTCCTCTACCAACCCAGTAACAATGCCTCTCTCCTCTACCAACCCATTTACACTGCCTCTCTCTTCTACCAACCCAGTAACACTGCCTCTTTCCTCTACCAACCCATTAACACTGCCTCTCACCTCTACCAACCCAGTAAAACTGCCTCTCTCCTCTGCCAACCCATTAACACTGCCTCTCTCCTCTACCAACCCATTAACACTGCCTCTCACCTCTACCAACCCATTAACACTGCCTCTCTCCTCTACCAACCCATTAACACTGCCACTCTCCTCTACCAACCCAGTAACACTGCCTCTCTCCTCTACCAACCCAGTAACACTGCCTCTCTCCTCTACCAACCCATTAACCCTGCCTCTCTACTCTACCAACCCATTAACACTGCCTCTCTACTCTACCAACCCATTAAAACTGCCTCTCTACTCTACCAACCCATTAAAACTGCCTCTCTACTCTACCAACCCATTTACCCTGCCTCTTTACAGTACCAACCCATTACCCTGCTTTTCTCCTCTACCAACCCATTAGCCCTGCCTCTCTACTCTACCAACCCATTAATACTGCCTCTCTCCTCTACCAACCCAATAACACTGCCACTCTCCTCTACCAACCCCTTAACACAGCCTCTCTCCTCTAACAACCCCTTAACATTGCCTCTCTCTACCAACCCCTTAACACTGCCTCTCTCTTCTACCAACCCATTAACACTGCCTTTCTCCTTTACCAACCCATTAACACTGCCTCTCTCTTCTACCAACCCAGAAACACTGCCTCTTTCCTCTATCAACCCGTTAACACTGCCTCTCTCGTGAACCAACCCATTAATACTGCCTCTCTCCTCTACTAACCAATTAAAATTGCCACTCTCCTCTACCAACCCATTAACACTGCCACTCTCCTCTACCAACCCATTAACACTACCACTCTCCTCTACTAACCCAGTAACACTGCCTCTCTCCTCTACCAACCCATTAACACTGCCTCTCTCCTCTACCAACCCATTAACACTGCCTCTCTCCTCTACCAACCCATTAACACTGCCTCTCTCCTCTACCAGCCCATTAACACTGCCTCTCTCCTCTACCAAACCATTAACACTGCCTCTCTCCTCTTCAAACTCATTAACACTACCTCTCTCCTCTACAAACTCATTAACAATACACTCCCTGCCTTCCAACGAGGTAACATTGTCTCTCCCCCTTCCAACCCTGGCAACACTGCTCTCTCTACCTTCCAACACAGTAACACTGCCTTTCCTTGCATTCCAACCCTGTAATTACTGCCTCTCCCCACCCTCCAACCCAATAATACTGTCTCTTGTTGTCTTCCAACCCTGTAACACTGCCACTCCCCGCCTTCCAACCCAGTAAACACTGCCTCTCTCTGCCTTCCAACCCAGTAAGCACTGCCTCTCTCCGCCTTCCAACCCAGTAAGCACTGCCTCTCTCCGCCTTCCAACCCAATAACATTGCCCCCTCCGCCTTCCAAATCAGTAACAGTGACTCTCTCTGTCTTGAAACTCAGTAACACTGACTCGCTCTGCCTTCCAACCCAGTAACACTGCTTCTTTCCGCCTTTCTTTGGCTTCCAACCCAGTAACACTGCCGTTCTTTGGCTTCCAACCCAGTAGCACTGCCTCTCCCTGCCTTCCAACCCAGTAACACTGCTTCTCTCCGCCTTCCAACCAAGTAACACTGCCACTCTCTGCCTTCCAACTCAGTAACACTGCCTCTCTCTGCCTTCCCACCCAGTAACACTGTCTCTCCAGCCTTCCAACCCAGTAACACTGCCTCTCCCATCCTTCCAACCCAGGAACACTGCCTCTCTCTGCCTTCCAACCCAGTAACACTACCTCTCTCTGCCTTCCAACCCAGTACTGCCTCTTGTTGTCTTCCAACCCAGTAACACTGCCACTCCCCGCCTTCCATCCCAGTAAACACTGCCTCTCTCCCAACCCAGTAAGCACTGCCTCTCTCTGCCTTCCAACCCAATAACATTGCCCCTCTCCGCCTTCCAACCCAGTAACACTGACTCTCTCTGCCTTGAAACTCAGTAACACTGACTCGCTCTGCCTTCCAACCCAGTAACACTGCTTCTCTCCGCCTTTCTTTGGCTTCCAACCCAGTAACACTGCCTTTCTTTGGCTTCCAACCCAGTAACACTGCCTCACCCTGCCTTTCAACCCAGTAACACTGCTTCTCTCTACCTTCCAACCAAGTAACACTGCCCCTCTCCGCCTTCCAACCAGTAACACTGCCTCTCTCTGCCTTCCCACCCAGTAACACTGTCTCTCCAGCCTTCCAACCCAGTAACACTGCCTCTCCCATCCTTCCAACCCAGCAACACTGCCTCTCTCTGCCTTCCAACCCAGTAACACTACCTCTCTCTGCCTTCCAACCCAGTAACACTGCCTCTCTCTGCCTTCCAACCCAGTAACACTGCCTCTCTCTGCCTTCCAACCCTGTAATACTGCCCCTCTCTGTCTTCCAACTTTGTAATACTGCCTCCCCCAGCCTCCAACCCAGTAAAAGTGCCTCTTCTGTGCCTTCCAACCAATTAACACTGCATCTCTCTGCCTTCCAACCCAGTAACACTGCCTCTCTCTGCCTTCCAACCCTGTAATACTGCCACTTTATGTCTTCCAACCCAGTAACACTGCCTCTCCCCGTCTTCTAACCTAGTAACACTGCCTCTCTCCGCCTTCCAATCCTGTAATACTGCCTCTCCCAGCTTCCAACCAAGTAACAGTGCCTCTTCTGTGCCTTCCAACCCAGTAACACTGCCTCTCCCTGTCTTCTAACCCAGTAACACTGCCTCTCTCTGCCTTCCAACCCAGTAACAGTGCCTCTTCTGTGCCTTCCAACCCAGTAACACTGCCTCTCTCCACCTTTCAACCCAGTAACACTGCCTCTCTCTCTGCCTTCAAACCCAGTAACACAACCTCTCCCCACCTTCCAACCCAGTAACACTGCCTTTCGCTGCCTTCCAACCCAGTAACACTGCCTCTCCCCACCTTCCAACCCAGTAACACTGCCACCCCAGCCTTACAACCCAGTAACACTGCCACCCTCTGCCTTACAACCCAGTAACACTGGCTCTCTCTGTCTATCAACTCAGTAACACTGCCTCCCCATCCTTACAACCCAGTAACACTACCTCTCTCCGCCTTACAACCCAGTAACACTGTCTCTCTCTGCCATCCAAAACAGTAACACTGCCTCTCCCAGCTTCCAACCCAGTGGCACTGACTCTCTCCCCTTCCAACCCAGTAACACTGCCTCTCCCCACCTTCCAACCCAGTAACACTGCCTCTCTTTGTCTACCAACCCAGTAACACTTACTCTCCAGTCTTACAACCCAGTAACACTGCCTCTCTCTGCTTTACAACCCAGTAAAACTGCCTCTCTCCACCTTCCAACCCAGTAATACTGTCTCTCTCTGCCTTCCAACCCAGTAACACTGCCTCTCCCCTCCTCCCAACCCAGTAACACTGCCTCTCTCTGCCTTCCAACCCAGTAGAACTGCCTCTCTCTGCCTTCCAACCCAGTAACACTGCCTCTTCCTGTCATCCAATCGAGTAACAATGCCTCTCCCCACCTTCCAATCCAGTAATACTGCCTCTCTCTGCCTTCCAACCCAGTAACACTGCCTCTATCTGCCTTCCAACCAAGTAACACTGCCTCTTCCTGTCATCCAATCGAGTAACAATGCCTCTCTCCACCTTCCAATCCAGTAACACTGCCTCTAACTTCCTTCCAAACCAGTAACACTACCTCGCTCTGACTTCCAACCCAGTAACACTGCCTCTCTCCTCTACCAACCCATTATCCCTGCCTCTCTACTCTACCAACCCAATAGCACGGCCTCTTTCCTCTACCAACCCATTAGCACGGCCTCTTTCCTCTACCAACCCATTAACCCTGCCTCTTTACTGTACCAACCCATTAACCCTGCTTTTCTCCTCTACCATCCCATTAACCCTGCCTCTCTCTTCTACCATCCCATTAACCATGCCTCTCTCCTCTACCAACCCATTAACACTGCCTCTCTCTTCTACCAACCCAGTTACACTGCCTCTCTCCTCTACCAACCCGTTAACACTGCCTCTCTCCTGAACCAACCCATTAATACTGCCTCTCTCCTCTACCAACCCATTAACACAGCCTCTCTCCTCTACCAACCCATTAACACTGCCTTTCTCCTCTATAAACCCATTAACACTGCCTCTCTCTTCTACCAACCCAGTAACACTGTCTCTCTCCTGAACTAACCCATTAATACTGCCTCTCTCCTCCACCAACCCATTAACACTGCCTCTCTCCTTGTCAGGGTGCCAGGAATCAGACTGAGATGAGAAGTGCAAAAATAATCACACCTTTATTAATAACAAAAAAATAATAAAAAGTCCACAAGTCAAATAACAAGTCAGGAGTGAAAACCAGAGCTGGTAGTCAGACCCTGTAATACTGCCACTTTATGTCTTCCAACCCAGTAACACTGCCTCTCCCCGTCTTCTAACCTAGTAACACTGCCTCTCTCCGCCTTCCAATCCTGTAATACTGCCTCTCCCAGCTTCCAACCCAGTAACAGTGCCTCTTCTGTGCCTTCCAACCCAGTAACACTGCCTCTCTCTGACTTCCAACCCAGTAACACTGCCTCTCTCTGCCTTCCAACCCTGTAATACTGCTCCTCTCTGATATCCAACCCAGTAACACTGCCTTTCCCTGTCTTCTAACCCAGTAACACTGCCTCTCTCTGCCTTCCAACCCAGTAACAATGCCTCTTCTGTGCCTTCCAACCCAGTAACACTGCCTCTCTCCACCTTTCAACCCAGTAACACTGCCTCTCTCTCTGCCTTCAAACCCAGTAACACAACCTTTCCCCACCTTCCAACCCAGTAACACTGCCTTTCGCTGCCTTCCAACCCAGTAACACTGCCTCTCCCCACCTTCCAACCCAGTAACACTGCCTCTCTCTGCCTTCCAACCCAGTAACACTGCCCCCCCAGCCTTACAACCCAGTAACACTGCCACCCTCTGCCTTACAACCCAGTACACTGTCTCTCTCTGTCTATCAACTCAGTAACACTGCCTCCCCATCCTTACAACCCAG
The DNA here is from genome assembly GCF_027579735.1 of Bombina bombina. Classification (NCBI taxonomy): domain Eukaryota; kingdom Metazoa; phylum Chordata; class Amphibia; order Anura; family Bombinatoridae; genus Bombina; species Bombina bombina. Next base: position 915,930,074 of record NC_069502.1, on the reverse strand, counting down.
TAACACTACCTCTCTCCGCCTTACAACCCAGTAACACTGTCTCTCTCTGCCATCCAAAACAGTAACACTGCCTCTCCCAGCTTCCAACCCAGTGGCACTGACTCTCTCCCCTTCCAACCCAGTAACACTGCCTCTCTCTGACTTCCAACCCAGTAACACTGCCTCTCTCTGCCTTCCAACCCTGTAATACTGCTCCTCTCTGATATCCAACCCAGTAACACTGCCTTTCCCTGTCTTCTAACCCAGTAACACTGCCTCTCTCTGCCTTCCAACCCAGTAACAATGCCTCTTCTGTGCCTTCCAACCCAGTAACACTGCCTCTCTCCACCTTTCAACCCAGTAACACTGCCTCTCTCTCTGCCTTCAAACCCAGTAACACAACCTTTCCCCACCTTCCAACCCAGTAACACTGCCTTTCGCTGCCTTCCAACCCAGTAACACTGCCTCTCCCCACCTTCCAACCCAGTAACACTGCCTCTCTCTGCCTTCCAACCCAGTAACACTGCCCCCCCAGCCTTACAACCCAGTAACACTGCCACCCTCTGCCTTACAACCCAGTACACTGGCTCTCTCTGTCTATCAACTCAGTAACACTGCCTCCCCATCCTTACAACCCAGTAACACTACCTCTCTCTGCCTTACAACCCAGTAACACTGTCTCTCTCTGCCATCCAAAACAGTAACACTGCCTCTCCCAGCTTCCAACCCAGTGGCACTGACTCTCTCCCCTTCCAACCCAGTAACACTGCCTCTCCCCACCTTCCAACTAAGTAACACTGCCTCTCTTTGTCTTCCAACCCAGTAACACTGCCTCTCTTTGTCTTACAACCCAGTAACACTGCCTCTCTCTGCTTTACAACCCAGTAAAACTGCCTCTCTCCACCTTCCAACCCAGTAATACTGTCTCTCTCTGCCTTCCAACCCAGTAACACTGCCTCTCCCCGCCTCCCAACCCAGTAACACTGCCTCTCTCTGCCTTCCAACCCAGTAGAACTGCCTCTCTCTGCTTTCCAACCCAGTAACACTGCCTCTTCCTGTCATCCAATCGAGTAACAATGCCTCTCCCCACCTTCCAATCCAGTAATACTGCCTCTCTCTGCCTTCCAACCCAGTAACACTGCCTCTATCTGCCTTCCAACCAAGTAACACTGCCTCTTCCTGTCATCCAATCGAGTAACAATGCCTCTCTCCACCTTCCAATCCAGTAACACTGCCTCTAACTTCCTTCCAAACCAGTAACACTACCTCGCTCTGACTTCCAACCCAGTAACACTGCCTCTCTCCTCTACCAACCCATTATCCCTGCCTCTCTACTCTACCAACCCATTAGCACAGCCTCTTTCCTCTACCAACCCATTAACCCTGCCTCTTTACTGTACCAACCCATTAACCCTGCTTTTCTCCTCTACCATCCCATTAACCCTGCCTCTCTCTTCTACCATCCCATTAACCATGCCTCTCTCCTCTACCAACCCATTAACACTGCCTCTCTCTTCTACCAACCCAGTTACACTGCCTCTCTCCTCTACCAACCCGTTAACACTGCCTCTCTCCTGAACCAACCCATTAATACTGCCTCTCTCCTCTACCAACCCATTAACACTGCCTCTCTCCTCTACCAACCCATTAACACTGCCTTTCTCCTCTATCAACCCATTAACACTGCCTCTCTCTTCTACCAACCCAGTAACACTGTCTCTCTCCTGAACCAACCCATTAATACTACCTCTCTCCTCCACCAACCCATTAACACTGCCTCTCTCCTTGTCAGGGTGCCAGGAATCAGACTGAGATGAGAAGTGCAAAAATAATCACACCTTTATTAATAACAAAAAAATAATAAAAAGTCCACAAGTCAAATAACAAGTCAGGAGTGAAAACCAGAGCTGGTAGTCAGACGAGCCGAGTCAGGAGCCAAAGCGAATAGTCAGACGAGCCGGAATAAGGAACAAGGAAAACAGCAGAGTCAGGAACAAGCCAGGGATCAGGAACCAGAAAGGACGTCAGACAGCCAGGTAATACACAGGAACTCTCACAAACAGGTCTGAGACAACGCAAAGGCAAAGCATACTGAACAGAGGCCCTTTAAATATTAAGTGATGACATCACAATTCTGAGACTGCATCCTGTCTCACACAGATGATGCACACCAGTCTGGCCATAAAAGGAAGTGCAGGAAATGAGCAGCATCCCCCACAATGCACCACAGTCAGCAAGAGAGGTGAGTAAAATGGCTGTCAGCAGCACATGGCAAAGAAAACAGGGACAAAACCCTGACACTCCTCTACCAACCCATTAACACTGCCACTCTCCTCTACCAACCTATTAACACTGCCACTCTCCTCTACCAACCCAGTAACACTGCCTCTCTCCTCTACCAACCCAGTAACACTGCCTCTCTCCTCTAATAACCCATTAACACTGTCACTCTCCTCTACCAACCCAGTAACACTGCCACTCTCCTCTACCAACCAAGTAACACTGCCACTCTCCTTTACCAACCCATTAACACTGCCTCTCTCCTTTACCAACCCATTAACACTACCTCTCTCCTCTACAAAATCATTAACAATACACTCCCTGCCTTCCAAAGAGGTAACATTGCCCCCTTCTCTTCAAACTCAGTAACACTGCCTCTCCCCGTTCCAACCCTGGCAACACTGCCACTCTCTGCCTTCCAACACAGTAACACTGCCTTTCCCCGCCTTCCAACCCTGTATTACTGCCTCTCCCCACCTTCCAACCCAGTAACACTGTCTCTCTCCGCCTTCCAACCCAATAACATTGCCTCTCTCTGCCTTCCAACCCAGTAACACTGCCTCTCTCCGCCTTCCAATCCAGTAACACTGCCTCTCTCCGCCTTCTAACACAGTAACACTGACTCTCTCTGCCTTGACACTCAGTAACACTGACTCACTCTGCCTTCCAACCCAGTAACACTGCCTTTCTTTGGCTTCCAACCCAGTAACACTGCCTCTCCCTGCCTTCCAACCAAGTAACACTGCTTCTCTCCGCCTTCCAACCTAGTAACACTGTCCCTCTCCGCCTTCCAACCCAGTAACACTGCCTCTCCCTGCCTTCCAACCCAGTAACACTGCTTCTCTCCGCCTTCCAATCCTGTAATACTGCCTCCCCCAGCTTCCAACCCAGTAACAGTGCCTCTCTCTGCCTTCCAACTCAGTAATACTGCCTCTCCCTGTCTTCCAACCCAGTAACACTGCCTCTCTCTGCCTTCCACCCCTGTAATACTGCCTCTCCCAGCTTCCAACCCAGTAACAGTGCCTCTTCTGTGCCTTCCAACCCAGTAACACTAAATCTCTCTGCCTTATAACACAGTAACACTGCCTCTCTCCACCTTTCAACCCAGTAACACTGCCTCTCTCCACCTTTCAACCCAGTAACACTGCCTCTCTCTGCCTTCCAACCCAGTAAGTAACACTGCCTCTCCCCACCTTCCAACTCAGTAACACTGCCTCCCCAGCCTTACAACCCAATAACACTGCCTCTCTCTGCCTTCCAACCCAGTAACACTGCCTCTCTCCGCCTTCCAACCCAGTAACAATGCCTCTCTCCACCTTCCAACCCAGTAACACTGCCTCTCTCTGCCTTCTAACCCAGTAACACTGCCTCTCCCAGCTTCCACCCAGTGGCACTGACTCTCTACCCTTCCAAACCAGTAACACTGCCTCTCCCCACCTTCCAACCCAGTAACACTGCCTCTCTCTGCCTTCCAACCCAGTAACACTACCTCTCTCTGCCTACCAACCCAGTAACACTACCTCTCTGCCTTACAACCCAGTAACACTGCCTCTCTCTGCCTTACAACCCAGTAACACTGCCTCTCTCTGCCTTACAACCCAGTAACACTGCCTCTCTTTGCCTTCCAACCCAGTAACACTGCCTCTCCCCACCTTCCAACTCAGTAACACTGCCTCTCTCTGCCTTCCAACCCAGTAACACCATCTCTCTCTGCCTTCCAACCCAGTAACAATGCCTCTCTCCACCTTCCAATCCAGTAACACTGCCTCTACCTTCCTTCCAAACCAGTAACAGTCCCTCTCTCTGACTCCCACCCAGTAACACTGTTTCTCTCCGCCTTCCAACCCTGTAATACTGCCTCTCCCAGCTTCCCAAACCAATGGCACTGACTCTCTCCCCTTCCAACCCAGTAACACTGCCTCTCCCCACCTTTCAACACACTAAAACCGTCTTTCCCTTTCAACCCTGTAACATTACCTATCTCCCCTTCCAGTCTTTTAGCAATTTCTCACTTACTAGTTCCACAACACTGCCTCTCTTCACTACCTGTCCCAGAACACTGCTTCTATTCCCTACCAGTCCCATAACACTGCCTCTCGCCCTTTTCAGTCTCATATATGCATTCATTTAGCCTTTCAGATGCCAGATGATGAACCATCGATGAGTTGAGTAAGTCGGAATGTGGCTGGCTGTTTAAGAGACAGACCAAATAGGAGAGGGTTTCAAGATATTAAGGTGGAAATTGGATGGAATTTGGAGATGGTCTTCAGGAAAAATGGCAGGATTATTTAGTTTGGACATGGGAATGGTTATAAACAGAATTATGCTGCATATGTAATTACTGTACAAATGTATTCAGACCTACAGAATATCTGCAAATAATTAGCCAATTTGAACATGTTATACATCAAACCAGTGAATATAATCAGCTCATTTTAATAAGATATAACAAATAACAGATATAACAGGTCTTGCTGGAACACATGTTGGTTGACCTATCAGTTCTAAAACTGAACAACTTACTAAAAATTATTCTTGATAAAACCCACACCCGATTTATTGTATTTATTACTTTTTTTTGCCAAATTTCATTATAAATAATAACTTATTTACTTGCAGAATATATGCAAAAACACACATCTAAGTCTACGAAAGATTAATAAGAATCTTGGAAAATCAATTAGCAATAATTCACAAACCCTATCCCATACTTTAATTATAATTCAAGAATTATTCTAGATAACCTTAGATATTTTACAATGCCTAGAATACGGTTTGTTTTTACCAAGATAAATTATTTGAATACAGTTAAAATTTAATCCTGCTGGCTGATACTCAAATTATCCACCTAATCAAAAGCAGAGATAGTTTAAAGATTTTCTGAGAAAGACAATGCTCGCCAGTGTTTTATGACCCTGTGGAAATGATGTGTAGTAAACAAAAAATACATTATACTATTATTTATTTTGTCCTCTTTTACTGTAATTTAAATTTGATAATGAACAGATTAACAATTCTGAGGACTGCTAAATATCTGTCCCTGATTGATTAAGTATAGATGATAAGGCAAGAGTTGCAAAACAATGGCTAATTTGCTAAACCGTTGCTAGCTGTGTCTACTCTGGAAACAAGTATGTATTGGTTCCTCCGAATAAGGCAAGTGGTAGGTGACATTTGGATATTGAAAAAGAATTGCAGCAAACAAGGAGATAATACATTACAAACACTTGTAACCCTTTAACGGCGGCAACGTTCCCTGTACGTCGCTGGTCTTTAAGGGATTGTCTGGGTATAATAGTGGGTATAATAGTGTGGGTTGTGCCACGAGTGGCAAGACCGCTTTATTAGACCCTCCCTCCTGCAGGTTTGTTAAAATAGTGCGGTCTTGGTTTATTGAAAAAGACACACCCATAGAAAGACCAGTGACATTAAAGGGACAGTCAAGTCCAAAAAAACTTTCATGTTTTAAATAGGGCATGCCATTTTAAACAACTTCCCAATTTACTTTTATCACCAATTTTGCTTTGTTCTCTTGGTATTCTTAGTTGAAAGCTAAAACTTGGAGGTTCATATGCTAATTTCTTAGACCTTGAAGACTGCCTCTAATCTGAATACATTTTGACCACTAGAGGGCATTAGTTCACATGTTTCATATAGATAACATTGAGCTCATGCACGTAAAGTGACCTAGGAGTGAACACTGATTGGCTAAACTGCATGTCTGTCAAAAGAACTGAAATAAGGGGGCAGTCAGCATAGGCTTAGATACAAGATAATTACAGAGGTAAAACGTGTATTATTATAACTGTGTTGGTTATGCAAAACTGGGGAATGGGTAATAAAGGGATTATCTTTCTTTTTTTTTTTTTTATATCTTTATTTATGAACCAAAACAGATTCCAAAAATCCAATGTCATACATTTACTATATTGTACAGAAAGCAAATATAGAAACCAAGCTACGAAGCCATCAAAGCACAGTATATCGAGATGAGCTTGCTAAATTTAAACACAATTAGGATGATTTTTACACAACATAGAGATAAAGATTTGAAACTACATTAACTATATTTTATACTTTTTATACATTTATCTTTGGAAGTATCTAGATCCAAAATATAGTTAGTACAAGTCAGAGATAATACAATTGTTGTTCATCCAAAGTAAGCAAATAGAAACAAAAGTACAAAAAATTATGAAGCCGTAACATGAGCCGATGTCTTTGTTTAATTTAAATAATTCTGTGTTCAATCTAGATAGCCTCGATATTTAAAATTATATTAATTAATGTTGTTACATCCTATATGGTTATCTATGGAGATATCTTTCTTTTTAAACAACAAATATTCTGGTGTTGACTGTCCCTTTAAGGGGTTAAACTTACCAAGTACATTAGTTAATTGCAAGTCTGCAGAAAATTGGTTTCCCTCTTAGGCCATCTTGTATTTATTAGGGCTTATGTAATTATACATTTTGTATAAATATGGAAATCAGTTTAGTAAACTATTATTTCAAATTTAATAATTTCATAGCAGAGAATCCTCTGCATTTGATTTTATGTTCCTTACTTAAAATATTTTCCATGTTGTTCCATCTTTATCATAAATAAATTTAATTAAGAGTATTGATGTAATATCTATGAATGAAATATAACATATATAACATAGATACAATCTCCCCAGGAGGTTTGTAAATAAGTTGTTAAAGGATAGGAAAGGGATATGAAACGCAATTTTTTCATGATTCAGTTATAGACTTGTACAATTTTAAACAATGTTCCAATTTACGTCTTCTATTATTAAATTTGCTTTGTTATCTTATTATCCTTTGTTGAAAGAGCAGCAATGCACTACTGGGAGCTAGCCAAACACATTGGGTGAGCCAATAACAAA